>NC_133024.1:57122500-57438823 GCF_048771995.1 Taeniopygia guttata | reverse complement strand
GCCATGATCATTTAAAGGTAATTGAAAGCACTGACATCAGCCAGATCCCTCAACACCTGTAGGCACATCCCATGGATGCTCTGGTCTAATTGATAAGATAGTGATCAGTCAAAGGTTGGACTTGATGATGTCGGAGGTCTTTTACAACCTGAATGATTCTGTGATTCTGTAATTGTTCCCATCCATGCAGCTAAAATTATCCCCAAACTCAGGCACTCTGTGGTCAAGTATCTGTTGTGAATGGCCTCAGAGTGGTGCTAATTTTTTAATAGTGCTGTGAAAAGAAAGCTGCAGAGCAGCTAGAAGTGTGCCAGAGAAACAATGTGCAAATGAATATACTTGGGCCCATGCCTTGGTGCTTTTTCTTTTATTTGTATTGATGCATCCATGTAGTCTAAGCAGTTGCTTTCTCCAGGGAAGAGTTTCACATGATTTACTGCTACTTGAATTTCTCTTTTTTGCCTCCAGCTTTCTAAAAGTACCTAGAACTTACAGCATGGAATAGGAGTTCACCAGCCCAGAAAGCCATAGTTTGAAATTTTCTTGTTCCACTGCCCTCAAGTCTGTAAAATCAGGAAGATTGTCTAGGAATGGAGATTGATATTTTTTTAATAGAACAGAACAACTGTATTTAATTTTTAAATTATAAAAAAATTGAGTGTACAGGAAGGGATTTGAAGCCTTTTGTGTGGTATTTTTTTTAATTCATTTTATTTTAGATAAAGGCAACCCAAGCTGTTGTTCTTAAGCACAGTAGTTCTACAAGCAAGCTCTCATAGGAGTGAAAAGTTACTCCCCAATGCTTAAGAATTATTCTGTATAATTATGGATATTTTTTCCTTCCAAAAATATTTTTTTTGAGAAGCTGACATTTCAAAGGCTTTCAATTCTGTGTGTCACTATCAAATAATCTTTTTTGTACTTGGCTGTTTATTATTGGATTGCAACAACGATAAAGCTCTAGGGGTTTTGTCTCCTTTGGTATGTTAATTAGCTATTTTCCCTTTGATCTTTTTCCTTACTGAAAAGAGTGAAAAACTATCTCGGTAGGGAATCTTACTGATGTACATTCATCCCCTCATCTCCATAATCTGAGGATCAGAGGGAGACAACAAATTTCACTGCTGAGTGAGGTTGCTATAGGCCTTAGTTATAATGTACTTGGTTTCTAAATAATCCCACCACCATTTATATTTGGAATACTGAAGAAGAACCTTTGAGAAAAAGAAATGCAAAAATAATTAATTTTAAACTGTGAACTACCTTCATTAATTTAAATTTTTATTGAAGTTTTATGCTCATGCATATGCCACAAGCTTTTTCTTGTATGCCTCTACACTTTTTTCCCCTTTTTTTTCTGCTTCTATTTTACTGCTAGCTTTTAATACATTTTCAGTTCTCACAGAAATAAAATATAGGCTAAGCCCAGAGTAACTATCAAGTGAACTTTTAAAGTAATAAATGTTAGAATAACTTTCCTATGGAAATGATGAAACTCCTGTAACTTTGGACTGTCGAAAAAGATTGGGCAGAACTGTGGAGTGATGGGGAAAATGCTTATACATATACACATACAGATTATATGTATGTATTTCTGTCTCTCAAAGTCCTTTCTCAAAAGCTGTCAGCCTCATATTCTTGAAAAAAATGAAGTAAAAGCATTTCAGTGAGAGGCAGAGGCAGGCTCTGCTTCATGGGGCAGTCCAGCAGCGGCTGAAGCGTAGGCAAGATTCCAAACAGTTTCTTTGAGCCAGTTTATCCATTTCTCCAGGAGATGGACAAAGCATGAGGTAACCTTGCTGCTGAGATTCTTGTATCCTGCAATAGGGGATGTGTCCAGATCTTGATATTCGCAGTAGAGACAATTATATTTGAAATGGTCGTGTAGTCTGTCTTGGCAGTCAGGGAAGGGAAGCTGGCACTTGCAGAGCAAGAATGCCGCTATGCCAAAGAAAATGTCAGGTGAACTCTTCCCTAATAGCATCTATTTCTCTCCAATGCCCAGTTCATATCTGTATCAAACTGATACAGGTGTTTTCTGAAACAAGATGGGACAAACCATCTTCCAGGTTACCTTGCATGTGGAAAGGTGAAGCGTCTTGCTGCTGTCCAACCATTGCTGCTGTTGCAGCTCATCGTTATTGTCTCAGCTGTGTGCATGCATGGGAGGAGGTGCGAGACTGTTTTTGTAGTACAGATGTATCAACTGCTGAGGCATGTTTTGGTATTCTCCTGCTGTGAGCCCTTGAAATGGCTTGAAAACCATACCACTAACTTGCAAGAAGTTCAATTCAGTCATTAAAATACAGTGTTTAATTCAATCTGAGGCACCTGATGGAATCTTAGACACCCATATGGGTCTGACTTATGAAAGAGACATCACTAAAAAAAGTTGCAAGTTCTCCTGGAGGAGCTGGAAGTCTTATGGCATCTTTTGTTACATTTAGACAGCTCTAAAAGTGGATGCACATTGAGGCACTGAAATTTTTGTTTGTGTGCAAGTGAAGTGTCTAAGCCTCCATCACAATGGATGGAGGCAGTCAATGCAGTAGAGTCTTGAGAGCTAATAATCTCAGTCTAAAAGAAATACCTCCATGTGACCAGCTGATTTCAAATATCTTATGTGCTTCTGCATTCTGGACTTGAATTCCATTCCTGCTATGTACAAATCCAGTTCAATGTGCCTACATTATTGTGGCACCTACTGCAGTTTAAGATACTCCCGCTTGGCTACTAACTCCTATGCCAGGAGGACATAGGTCCTTTGTCATATGTGACAATCCCATTGGATACTGCGGTCCATCTAGGATGCTTGAAACGACACTAGGTACCTAGATATGTGCAACAGACTTGAGCATTAGATGTCTTCTTTTCTGCAAGATCAGAAGTTCCCCAGAAAATATCTCTTTTTCCCCACTGAGTACAAAAGATGCCTAGTTCAGATGTTGAGACATCTGTGGTAGACCTCTAGATGTGATCAAGTGAATTCCAAATCAAGTTTCTGGTTTTCTGGGCACATGCATCTCAAAGACACCCGGGATTCCTACTTTTTCCAAGGTGGCAGTACATTTACATTTGTCATTTCTCTGGAGCATGATATAGTCCCTGCACAGGTGTTTCTGACCCAGAATCAAAAATGAATGAAAATCATGTTGAATTTGTCCATGAGTGATTTTAATACATTTGCTTTCCTTTTGCCACTCAACAACCATAGAATGCAAGTTGTTGCTATGATACAAAGAGCCAGGGATATTTTTTCTTGCCATAATGAAATCTCTGGTGTTAATTTTTGAAATATGCTGCTTGCACAACATCTTTCCTCAAGTTTTTCCCCACTATCTCTAAGACTTAATATATTAGAACAGTGTCTGTCAACCAAAGGTAATGAAAAAAAGCAGACAGGAGAATTTAAGTCCTGTTATAGTCTTATGCAATAACAACCCTTGTTCCCACAAGGATCAGCTGTTCTCAGCAAGACTCAGGTGGGATTCCCACTGATCTGTGTAATTACAGGTGGAAGGATTCTTGCTTTCTGCTCCCAGTTAGGCAACCAAGTCTGAGCTAGACACATGACCTTCCATTCACTGAAATTGAAAAGAGAAATTGAAATCTCCAGAGAAGATTTGCATTTAAGACTGCTCTAGTAAATCACTCTCTGGATGTGCTCATTTCTGTCTACTGACTATAAAAGGAGGCTCAAATAATAAGCTCACCCAAACACAGACATTTATAAAGTCAATGAAACAAAAATGTCCTATATGGACCTGATACCAGTGGAGGATTTTCTCTTGATCCTCAAAATTAAATGTTCTGCCATGAGTGTGAATACAAGAAGTTGTATATACAAGACCATTATTTTTATGAGACGTTTACTATTATGCTACTTTGTAAATATTCAAAAAGTGACTTTCAGATGAAAGTCATTGGTGTTTTCAGGAAAATGTGATAAAGTCTGCTTGGTGATCATGTCTATACTTAAGCCATAGTGACAGACAAAATATGCACTGAGTTAATGCTACTGAATCAGGTGTGGTACAAAGCCCCCTGGGCATGGTTGCAGGTTTCTATATGTTCTGTATGACTATCTCTTTGAACACATGTTCTGCTTCTTTATTTCTGACCTTTTCATTCAAATGTTTGGCTGTTGTTCCCTCTCTTCTTTTTCCTTTTTCTGTCCTCCTTTTTTCCTGTTTTTCTTTTTTGCTTGTCTTTGATTGTCAGGCAGTTCCTCAATTCTCCAAGCTGTGGATCATCTACAGGGGATGATCAGCGTTCCTTGAACTGTGTGGTTTTTCTTTGTACCACCACATCTTCAGTGAGGTTTATCAGTTCTGCTCTGTCCTAACCCATCTAACATGTTTATCCAGAAGGGTCAAACTGGTGAACCAAAACCACTGCAATCAGTGACCTAGAGCAAGTGATGAACTCATCAACTTGACTGGGAGGCACCTGTCAATTCACTCAGGGCAGAGCTGCCAGAGAGATACCCAGGGGCAAGCTGGTGGACTGGGCTGACAGAAGCCTTATGAAATGAGGACCTGACAGACAGCAGACTGCACACGAGCCCTGTGGCACAGAAGGCAAAAGCCTCCTTGACTGTATGACCAGGAGTGGGGACGGTAAACTGAGGGAAGTGATCTTCTCCCCCTACTCAGCACTCATTAGATCACATCTAGGTATAGCAACCTCTTTTGGGGTCCCAGTACAGGCAAGTCATTGACCAGCTGGAGCAAGTTCAGCAGGGCTGCTATGATGGTCAGGGGTTGAAACACATGCCCTGTGAGGAGAGGCCAGAGAAGACTGACTTGTTCAGTCTGGAGATGATGTGGATGTGGGGGGATCTTGCAGAACCCTCAGCACCTATGAGAAACACAGATAAGACAAATCCAAGCTCTTCATAGTGGTGTGTGTGGATAGGATGAGAGAAAATAGGCTTGTGGTGAAAAAAATATGGATTCAGAATACATGTAAAGAGAATCTATAAATACAGTCCAGTAGTGGAAGAGGTTTCCTGGGAGACTGTACAGTTTCCATCCCTGTACATTTTCAAGATCTAACTGGATGAAGTCCCAAGCAACTTTCTCTGACACCAGAGCTGGCAGTGCTTGGAGCAGGAGTTCAGACTGACAACCTCCTGAGGTTGCTCCCAGACAGAATTATCCTGTGATCCTGTGATTTAAACTCAGTCATTGTCCTATATCCTTGCTTTAGCTAAACTGCTAAATTTAGTCCCTAATTTTGCTGATGCTGACCTTTGCTGACTTGACTTCCTGGCTTGACCTTCAAAATTATGGGCTTGATGTGCAGTGACCCACAAACTCATGGTGCAGTTGATTACTGCAGCCAGCTCACCTCTGCCTGGCAATCCCAGCTGCTAGAAACCTCAGTCTTTCTAAGTCTGCAAAGACCCACTGTCATAATAAAAATTTCTGAAATTTCAGATTTCACACTTATATTTTACAATTTCTCCTTGCTCTTTCATCTTGCTGGGAATCGTATCTAAATCAGCCTGTCATCATTGTGGGCTGAAGAACAAGTGAGAGGCAGTAGCATAATGGTTGCAGTAGAAGTGTGCATTTTTATTATTAACATCCTGAAAATGACAGAGAAATTGCAGCATCACTTCTGTGTGTAGTAAAGCCATCTTCATCTGCTTTAAGGAAAAGTAATTAGTCTACCTTGGGACACTGTTGAAGAAATATGGGGAAAGAGACATTCCTGAGGAAACACACTGTGGGAAGAGAGAAGGCATATGGAATTTGCAAAGAAGGTGTAGTTATAAGTGATAAGATAATTTTTTGGATTTTGAGATAGAAAGGGAGAAAGAACTGGTTTATTTTCTCCTGTGATTTATGTAAACAGTGATGTACAGCTATTAAATTTTAACTCCATTTTACAGTTTGAAGACATGTTACAAGATTATCCATATTCTCATATTATTGCTAGAGACGGGAAGCATATAGTCTCAGTGTTCTTCTCACCTTATCCAGGGAGGATCTGTCTATGTAAATACTAAAATATGATTCTTTTTCTGTGGTTCAAGGTCAGCATCCTAACAAGAATGCTCATCCTTGAGTATGTGGTGCCAAATAAGACCGACATATTCACAGTCTGTTGATTGTAGAATCAGGAGTTACAGATTGTGGGTGGCGGTAGAAAAGAATTTATGAGGGAAATGGAGGCTTTATATGTGACAAAATATTTTGGTATGGCTGTGCTGGACTTGCTCCATGTGGTATTTGGGATGCTGTTCTGAAATTCTGTGGTGAAAATTAACAGTGGATTTCGTAATCAGAAAAACTGTCCCAAACTCTCATACATACTCTCCCAGTGACTAGCTGACAAGCTGCAACTACTTCTCTGATTAACACTCCATTCTCTGAGCATCATGGGGAAGCTGTCCCCGTATGTTGTTCTTCAAGTTTCTGACAGCACAGACTTCTCACAAATTGCATTGCTTAAAACTTATTTTGTTCCCTATTTTCTACCTTCTACTGTCTGCTTGTCCTTGTTAAACAGATATATCCATCTCACTTCCCTGCAGAACCATAGCTTCTCAGTTTTACGTGGGCTTGGCAGAAAAATGGGCTAGCGTTTCTGACATCTTCTGAGGATTTGGAGACATTCATTAGGAATTTCTCCTCCTCACACTGATGCTGCATAGGAGATAGATGCATTATTTTAGTGATGAGTTTGAATTGTGTGGCATTCTGTTTTCAAATGTACTGTGGAATAAGGGGTGGGTAGTGTCACAAGTGAAACTCTGCTAAATTCATCAAGATCAGCTAAACAAAGCTTACAGATAGGAAGATGACAAAATGTTAGAAACATTTGACTGCAAAGATGCTCAAAAATCACTTATTGCCACTATCTGCAGTAAGGCAGGATCAGGTGTACCTAAACCTTTGGTGACAGTGTTGTCCTCTCAACTGTTACAAACCCTCCATTCCCAGGTATTATGAATCCTAGATTTCACAACTGCCCCTTGCAGCAAACTCTGATGTGCAACTACTTGGATGTGCAGCTACTCTTTCATTTGCAATGCCTTCTTAAATGTAAAATTAGCTTTTGCTACAAATGAAAGGTCTTTCTTTTTATGCTCTCCTTGGTGAAAAAAGAAGTGCAGCTAGTTGCTATAATGAGCAGCAGAAAGACTGGACCATTGGAACAGGACAATCTGCTTCCAGAGGTTTTGATTGTGTAGGGCATGCTACATCTTTTGCATCTTCCTGGACTGAAAGACAAGACTGTGCAGATCAAGATCTCTGCTGCCCATCTTCAGTGGCTGACAAAAAGCACCAGCAGAGTAAAGAGAATTTTCCCAGCATTAAAGTGAGCTCAAACCAATCTTTTTTTTGAGGGTCAGAAATGGGAAAATCGTAAAATCAAATGTCTGGCATTGCAGATAGTGTCCAGAGCATGGTAGTGTAGGAGCCTGGGTACTGCTGAGAGGAGCGGATTATGACTGCTGTATTTACAGAGATTCTCTGTGTCTGGTCCAGGGTCATCATAGGAGCTGAGCTGGTGGGGTGGAGAAAGGCAGCTTTGAACCTTTGTATGAAGGTGGGAATGCAGACACCTCCCCAGCTGCTCCCCGTCTGCTCCACTCACACCAAATGTCCTTCCATTTGCTCAGAGTCAAACAGGCAGGAGGAAGCCAAATGCTGCACAAGCTTCATGAGGTTGCTAATTATGATGGCTGCCTGGAGTTGATGTGCTAAATAGAAATACCACAGCTGAGTCCAAATGGACATGCTGGTGTTTGTTTTTACTTTACAGAAGCAAACTGAACGTGAGGGCTTGATAACATCTGATCCAAGTCCTTGGAGCATACCCCAGCATATGGTCCCCTGTGCAACGAGGGACATGTCAGATGGACCATTTGGACAAAGAAAGTGACCCAAACTATCCTGCAGGACACATTTAGGAGACTTTGAATCTATGCATAGATAAATAACACAGCTGAACAGATGTATATCACATAGTTGCTGGTGACCTTGTATTTCCAGTCTGTCCCAAAAGATACTTATTGCAGAAAAGTGGCGAGTACATTTGTGTCAATACAGAACGTGATCCTCTCTGTGTTCGACATACACATTTAATGAACAATAAGATTGCAAAGTCAGTATTTAGGAATAAATAGAGTTGTTATTAAACTTATTTATGCAATACCACATATGACCATTTGCATATATATGGTATTTATAGCCACATTTACTCCTAGTTACAGCCATTATTGACAGCCGAGAAAAATCTAGCATCTTCTGTGGCAATGGAAGACTGCATCTTTAAAGTGCTAGAAGGTTACAGAAGGAATTTTAGAGCTGGCATTTTCTAAATTTACACAGTCATTTCTTCTTATACAAACTTATTTCTACTCATTTGTTCATGTATGTCTGCAAGATATATATGCACTTAATTCTGTATAAATTAACATCCACATCCACTTATTTTTTTATTTCTTTCCATTATAAAAAAACATAGTAAAGACTACATTTCATTTTTAGTATATCTGTGCTACAGTGCAAGAAAATCAATTAGCTTTAGCCATCTCAGTTTCTTTTCTGTAAAACTGGGATTAAGAATTCTTTGCGGTAATCCCATGGACAAGCTCTGCTGACTAGCACCTGGATGTTGTTATTATTGGCCATGTACTCCCTGTTATCTGTTTAAGGGGTTAAAATGCTTTTTGCCCATCATTTTCAAGCTGGAACCATGGAAGCTAGCTAAGGTGCAGGGGTTTACTGCCTCTCATATGGCACTGTGAATGTGTGGCAGTAAATACATGGAGGATCCACGTGGCCTTTGGCTTTTTACCTCCACTGGTAAACTTCCATGGAAACTGGAACCACTGCCAGCACATCAGCAGGGCACTAGCATCTGATCTGCCACATGGCACTGTGAGGTGCACTGCTGTCTTTGGGATGGAATCAGCTGAGATGGGGACTTTAGGCAGCAGCAGAGATGCCTCTAACACCTCTCACAGTGCTGCAGTACCGAACTGATATTCCCCAGTGGTGTCTGTACTGTGGCAGATGTACATTGCTGTTCTAGAATGGCAAACAGCAAAGCTGTAGCATTCTGCACTGTTTTCTTAATGAAATGGAGCTGTCTGCATGCTGGGCTCTGTCACTGGAGCCTACTTGTTCTGTGGTCAGTGCATGGAAACCATTTAATGTAGGTCACAATATGCTGCAATGCAAGTAAAGCAAAATCTGGAGTGACTGCACTCAAACATATGTACTCTTACACGCTGTCTTAAGCCATGGCTTGGAGACTGTTTATTTGAAGGAATAATTTCCTCTCTGAGTGTTTGCAAGGAAAACAGCTTCTGTGCTTGTTCAGTGCTGCAGAAGGAGCAGAAAGAGCTCTTCCCTTTTGGGTTTCACAGACTCCATTTTTATTTGGAGCCTGACTGTGAAGTATACCCTACATTTTTTTTTTTTAATTACCCCCTTCAGTATCCCCTCTCTGACTATCAAGGAAAAGCCTTTCATCGGTGCCTTGCTGAAGTCTAGGTGTGATTTCTTTTCTCCTTTTCTATTTTTTTTTATGCCTAATGATGAGCATTTTGAAAAGAAGCATAGAATCTGAATCCATGAGCAAATCTATTTGGGCACCTGCTTCTTGAAAGAGAGGAAGACAGAGAAGTGGATAAATGGCAGAGGCACTGCATGATTGCTGGAAACAGCTCTTTTCACATCCATGTTTTTTCAGAGCATTCTTCTTCTTTTCTTGTAGTATCAATGGCTTTTTATTTTTCACTGCTGCTTCTTCAAAATTCCCCTTTACAAGTGGAAATGAGTTAAAACTTGTTGCAGTCTTGTGAGGGAAGTAATATGTTATGGTGCAGTTTGGCACTGTAGATCTGTTTCTGATATATAGCTACAAATGTGCCCACCAGTAAAATCTTTATGTTTACATTCTGTGCCAGAAAATGGTACGTAGAGAAGGGTTTGGGGTCCACCCAGGAGACTTATGGTGTACATTGCACGAACTTAGAGTTTTCTTCTTGCAGAACTTCCCCCTGGTGAGGTATCTTACAGCATTTTTACCTTTCTTAGTTTCTGTATTTTTTTCTCCTACCCATGTCTGAGTGTCAGTGAAAGTTAAAGGATACCATGAAGCTGCAGAGGAACCTAAACCCACCTGTGAGATGACTTCAGTCTTTGGCAGATCTCCTGGGAGCCAAATGGCTGTGATGGCAGAGAGTGGATCATACTGATTCTTCAGAGATGGGAAGGCCAGTTCTGATGTGCTCTTCCAAATGAATTTAAAGAAAACATCATGTCTGCTGTCTCTCAGCTAGTCTATGTTACTAGTTTTTCAGTGGGAATGGTTAAAAGTTTATTCATGGCAGTACTAGAACGTGGCTGCTACTTCAAATGTCCATTATTATCTCATCTAGGCTGTCTTGAAGTTTACGTAGAGCAAATATAATCCTAACTGTGCTGCTGCCTTGGTATTTAGTTCTAGCTCTGCACTGCCTGACAGCAATTTTTACTAATGCCTTTACAAAGGAATGATATTACCTACTTCCCTATGAAACATATTTAGACTTCTGTCACAAACAGCCACAACTAAAATAAAAGTGTTATTAAAAAATTGTAGCAGTCATAATAAATAAAAGCACTGCAACAAACTGAAACTGTAAGAAGAATTTATGTAGTGCTGCATATATCTTATTTGTAAATTGAGCAGGACACTGCTGGTAGCAATTTTAATGTACAGTATTGCAGGGTTTTTAAATGACCTTAAGTAGTCAGGGCATTTGCTCTGAGTGTATTGTGCAAGTTGGAATAAATGGTGGAATGATTTGGGCTTTTAAAACTAGGCTGAATAAAATGCTACAAGATATCCTGCATGGGTGGGCTCCCTCTGACAGGCAGATGCATTCAGGAACATAACGTGTCTTGTATGGCTCTGATTTATATGTCTCTGTGAAGGTGCCTAAGGGCTGGTTTACACACAAGCTCTCACTGTTTTAATTAAACCTGTTTTCAGTTGAAGATTTCAGTTCAGAATTAAAAGTTACTGTCATCAAGGCAGCTAAAAATTGTCAAGCTCTGCTTTATGGATCCCACTGTAGGTGTCTTAAGTGAAATGACACAGCTCTGCAGGTACTGTGCATATGGAAAACAGGTAGGCACTGCCAGAACTAATAGCCCCTGTTCCCTTGGGAAGGGGTTTAATTCTGACTCCAGGGCATCAGGAGATAAACTCCATACCTTAGAAAACTGCAATGAGGCATCCAGAGATGATGTAGTATTTCCTCTCATTTCTGCAGTTTATATCAAAATTGTCATTGTTGGATGGAAATCAGAACCACACATGCAAATATTCTGGAAAAGACATGAAGAATAGCCTGGATAAAAAATGAGGTCTAATAATAACTCATTAATATATCTGTAGAGAAATTGAAGAAAAAGTGGGAAAAAGAAATAAAGGAAAAATGTTCAGGTGAAGACTTCAGAAAGATGAGACTGGAGTTTCTGTGAATGGAATATAGAGGGTTTTGTGACCGTATTTGTTGGCTGAGAGTGAGTTTTAAGAGAAGTGAGAGGGAATAAGTCAGAAAACTTAATGGGGTTTTGGCACTAATTTTCGTTCCGAAATCTTGCCTTAAATAGCCAAATGAGAAAGTTTATTCTATTGATGTACATATATATTAATCACATAAACCCACATGTGTATATGTGTACATATATACCTGTACATGTATATGTACCATATGTACACAAATATAAAATGTATATTTAATAGATTTATGTGTACAGTAAATGGGTACACATATATAGACAGACTACCTCCCTCCCTCCCTTTTATATAAGTACAAGCCTAAATTCATGAGAGTTTTTAGAAAAAGAAAAAATGGTTGTTTGTCACTGCTTGCCACTTGTACTTTAAGCACTGAGCTCTTAACAAAGGGATTCAGTCTCTGAGTTTGTTTAGATCTCTGAGAAGTTGCAAGCATCTGTTTTCCTCCATGGTTTAAATTCTGCTTGTACAGATGCCCAGAGGCTGTGGGTCTCAGTCTGTCTGTGACTTGCAAAGACAGTTGCATGCTCGTGTAAGACTGTCAGACATGATCTGAGACACCCAGCTGGCAGTATGGACTTTGCACAAAATACAGAGCGCAGAGGGGTAGAAATAACCTTGAGACTGGAGCACTAATCTGGGAGTCAATAGACTTGGATTCAGTCTTCTGTTTCAGAGACTTACATCTAGGTTGCCTCATAGAAAAAAACCAAAACAATAGCAGGTGCTCCTGGAAGGCCCTTTCTGCTCCTGATCTGATACCACAACAGCATTCTCATGCAGGAGTGCTTGCAGTCATGGCCAAAGTCACTGTCCTGCACTCATAGTGTTCAGTGCCAAGCCCTCTGTGCTGGCCTTCAGGCTCTTCTGGACTCATTGTAGCTCTAGTATTCCAAGCATCTGAAATAGAAAACTGGAGATAGCTGGTGCTAAAACACCAGAGGAGGACTGAATTTGATGCAGTTTCACCTGTGACACTGCTGAGGTCTTAACCAGGAGAGAAAAGAGTAGGAAGAAAATTTAGTTGCAAGTGTTGCCTTCAGGGGAGGGAACGGCGACCTGGTTGCAAGAAGACAGCACGGCAGCCCAGCCTCGTCCGGGCTACTCGGGCTAGCGACAACATGCTAACACCAATGTGGTGGACGGTCGAAAGCGTTTATTATCTTATCTCACGGGTTTAAATACTCTTGGGGGACCTTGCTACGTCAGAGGGGGGTTGGTAGGGTCTCTAGGTTAGTCGGGAGTGGAAAACTACTGGGTTAGGTGTGGTTACATGCTCTGGGGGTGATAGATAACGTGAAGCAGGGAGAAGGGGGAAGGGTCTTTCTTTCCATCACATCCCGAGATCTTCCGCTCGCCTGTCCCTATCTACCACATGCAAGTAAGTTGCTTCACTCCAATGGAGGATCCCAGGCAAACTGTAAGTAAACAGACAGGGAAATGGAGAGAAGTGAAGAGGTAAATCTGTTGGCATTTAAACCACTTGTGTCTAACAGCTACAGGATGAGAAGTGAGAGCAGAACGAGTACCTGAATTTGCAGCTGGATGGGCAGGGCTCTTGATTGTGAGGATTCAGTTACAGATCATCTACAGTTCTTCCTCATGCATAATGTTCATCATCACCCACCCCTGGACAAAAAAAAAAAAAAAAAAAAAAAAAAAAAAAAAAAAAAAAAAGGGAGAAAATATACCCAGGCACAATCAGTAGTAACTGAAAGTCTGGCACAGCTATTTTAGCTATTTTGTAGAAGGAAATACTGCAGTCTGGGGAGGGACCTACTGGGGAAAAGGGCAGAGAAAAAAAAGTGGAATCAATGGAAAAAGTGAATAGACAATAATTAATGTAACACACACTGAAGTTGCCTGGGACACTTAAAACAAACAAATTCTGTATTTTCACATCATTGTACTATGAAAATCATCCATAGAGATACTGGGAGATCCCAGAACTAAACACTAATGGGCAGAGGGAAGATCTGGGGGGGAAATATTTCTATTAGCCTACTCGAGTTGTAATATAAAGTCAAACATGAACACCTGATATAATTTGTGGCTGAAGAAGACCCTAAACTGTTGAACAGGGACAGTTTGCTATTGACTTGTTTTTCTTTCTTTCCTAATGTCATCTCGATGCCTTTGCTATTGGTTGCTGTCAAAACCAAGAACTGGGTTAAACATGCCTTTGGTCTAACTCAGTGATGCACTCCTTATGTTCTTGTAAAAGAAATTACAGATTATCCTGAGAACTGTTACTTTTAAAGCTGGAAAGGGAATCTTTCACTTTTTTTTTTTTTTTTTTTTTTTTTTTTTTTTTTTTTTGCCTCAATAGCTCAGCATACTGCTGCCATCCATGAAGTGTGCCAATAATCCCATTTTAACTCCCCTTATTCCATGGAGGATTCAAATTCAAGATAACAGCTCCAGCACTAAAAATATAATGTAGGAAGACCAAATAGAGGACAGTGATCACAGAAAACTCCCTCTAAGCTGCTTGGACTTGATTGAAAAGTTCCTGCTTATGTGCCAGAATGTCACTGATATTTTGTAGTAGATTCCCTTGGTGTCTGCTTCTTAGGATGGAGGGCTGGTGGTTATAATTGCTCATTTGTATCAAATAATGGGACACAGGCAGTTTAAGCCAGTCTGTGTGCCACAAAGAGAAGCCTTTTCCTACTTGTTCCCCCTTCTATCATGGGCACATGGACCCATGAAATGTGAGTTTGAGCACAGGCACTTCAGTGGCTGCACACAGTCAGCTAGATCAGCAAGATGACAACCATATGGCCACCTTCATGCTAAAAAGCAGACATGTGGAGCACAGGTTGAAATCAGTCTTTTGGGAGAAAAAGGCTTTATATTGGCTTAAAGCACTTGTGGAAGTATGTATATCCTCGTCATAAGATCTAATTATTAAGTTTTCTGGGTCCAAGATTAAGTTATTAGGATGACACTGACCTCAGTTAAGAACTTGTGGAATTTATTGTACAAATGATGATTAACTCCACCAAATGTGGGGCATATGGTCAGGAAGTAGATGACCAAGGATTTAAATTAATGTTCACATTGTTCAGATTAAGATGAGAGATTGTACAGCTGAGAAGGATATCCTTGCTGTAAATCAGGTATAATCTTAAGAAAATCCCCTACATCCTTCCTCTCTAAAGCAGGTGTGAAAAATTTAGAGAGTCAGAAAAGGTGAGACAGAGCATATATCTAGTTTAGATATTAGGTGCCTCATCAGGGGAAGAAAAAGCCTCTTTCTTTTTCCTGGATGACCTTTTCCCTTCAGTGCCAATGTAGGGTAGAATGAGCACACAGCATCCTGTAAGCACATCTGGATACACAGTTGTTTTTATTCCCAGGTACAGAATTGAGCTCTTCTCCTGTTCTTCCTTTGAGTGCCATGAATTCTGCATGCCTGGCTGCAAAAATGCAGCCTAAACAGATGTGGAGGCATCTTTCTACCCAGGTGAGCCTGCAAATTCATGTACCCTCCAGTACTTCTGGGAGGTATAAATTCAAACCTTGTTAGCCTGAGGATGACACTGAACTCAGCTTTACCATTCCCAGGATAAGATGTGCAGAAAAGAGCTGCTGTGGAGGTCTTCTCCTCAAGGCAAATCCAAAGCTTAAGCCAGGATCAAGTTTCTGTGTCTGAATTGCACCCTGGCAGCTGTCAGAGTGCTCTAGCCTTAGCAAGGGACCAAGTTTCAGGCTCACTATCCCCTTCGTCCTGGCAGGCTGCAGTGTAGGAGCCAAGTCGCCTGGCTGTACTCGAAGGGAAGCCCTGCTGCATCCGAAGGGAGCGAGGCACCCGGTGAATGCCACAACCTCGTCTTGGCCCGTGACAGCGCCAGAGCCGATGTGGGCTGCCCACATGGGCTCCATGCTCACACAGGAGCAGGGAAAAGCCTTTAATTAACCACATTCCACTCACTGTAACACACAAATCCAGGCTGCAGTTTGGTCTTCGGTGTGTCCCTTTGAGTGCTGAAGGCTACAGCCTGCTCAGTAAAGCCCTGTGACGGCCACTCATAGAAAGAAGACCTCGGCTGTATTAGTACATGGGGCAAGCTTCCCCATTAACTGAATGGGCCTGTGAGCAAACTTCCAAAGAAATTTATTTGCATCTAGGGCTACCATTTACTCAGAAAATAGGCATAATGGCAAAGAAATTTGAAAAGAGTCATGTATTTTTATGTTAGGAATAAAGCCAAGTTCAGCAGTGTAGTGATGATATTCCCGTAACTCATTTAGAGGAATTAAAAAAAAAGAGGGATGTCTATTTTGTGAATATTTATCTATTTTTAAAAAAATAATGATAATTAAAACAGTAAGAAAAGAGGTGGGAGGACATCATATATCTCCTCCTATTCCTTGGATGCAATTCACAAGCTTCAATTACTATCATCTAAGATAAAAGGCTTTTTGTGTTGGCAACTTTACAGTCACTTTTCAAGCCTGTCAGATAGTCATGCTATGGCATCAGCCATTGTTCTTCTGGAGGCTTCCTTCTTCTTTGACTTGATGGGAAAAAATATGTCATCTTTTAAATTATATTCCCTTCCCCAAATTAAAAGGAGGGCAAGAATTGGCAGATCCCTCTTTAGGTGAGAGAAACCATTTATTATTTATACGCCTCTTTTAACCCTGCCGCTGTTACATCTGATTGCAGAAAAAGCCAACAAGCTGCCACTCACCATAAAAAAAATAACAAATAACATTGAAACCTTTGCTTTGTATTGAATTCAAATATTGGAAATGCAAAGCTCTACCTTGATGTTGGGATCAAGGGAGATACATTTGTGTTGCTGCTGCAGTCATAAGACAGAACCCATTATTTTCAAAGTAATTGGCTGCCTGCTGTCAGAAGTCCTGAGGAATGTGTGGCATGTTTCTACAGAGCTGCATTGTCATGCTGTTTTTATTTAGAATAGGATACTGACTATAGCTGGACCTCTTCAATTAGCAGTGAATGTCTACCTACAATGCAGGTAGTTTTGAGAATATACATGTGTGTTTGCTTGTACTGTGCAATATATTTTTTTGGTTTTGTTCCTTTAAACTGCTTTGGTAGGGACGACAACTGGAAAACACCTCTGTGAATGCAGAGCAAACTGAATTCTAAGAGATTTCCTCTTCAACCTTTACAACAGAGACTTCTGGAATTCTTGTTTAGAAGAATTTAGAATTTAGAATCTTTTTGGAGAAAAGATGTGGCCTCAGAACAATTCAAATGCTTTGTCCCTGTCTAGAAGCTCAGAAATAATTCTCACACACCAACTCGCAGGGAGAAGTTGCAGACTCAGTTCAGAAATGAGATAATGACCAAATGTTTCCCAGCCAAGTACCAATGGATATTTGCCCCCTTCACACCCTGAGAGCTCAGACTACTCAGTGACCCCCTTTGCCCCAGTACCACAGTGTGGCTATCCAAGATGTAAGCTTTCAAGCAAAGCTACCACTAGCTGTACAAAACCCACCAAGCCCCACAGAAAACAAGTTGGCTAGTTTCAGTAAAACTTCATATGATGAACAATACAGACTAGAGCAGAATTTTGCATGAAATCACAAAGCAATTAGAATCAAAAGGAGCTTGAAAAGATATGATATGAGATCCTGGCATTCCCCTGGGATAAAATAGTCCTGCAGGGCCCTTCCTGACTCATGAGTCTGTACTAAATTGAAGGAGGAAAGTAGGACATATCAGCTGATAGAACAGATAAAGAAGTAATAAATTCTTAGTATTGTGGACCAACCCACCTCCTGCTATAAATGTGTTCCATGTATTGAAGGGGCATATTCTGCCCTCATCTCCATCCTGAATCACTGTGGATTTTTGAAATTTAGCCTGAAAGTAAAATGAAAACCAAAGGCTATGTCTGAAATTGTTAGCATCCTACTAGTATCCAGTGTTTCATGGTAAGACAAGGAGGATATCAGTATTTCTCTTGTTTTATATATATGCTTTTCTTCTTGGCTTTTTTTTTTTTTTTCATATTATGAAAATAATTTCTGTTTTTTGAGGTCTAGAAATTCAGGAAAAAGCTTTTGTCCAACTTCTGTATATGACAAAATTTCCCTCATCGACCAGCTACTCTGTACCTTTCTCTAACTTCAGGTATCTAGAAACAAATAGTCTAACTCTGGGCTAGTAATCTTGATACTTCCTCTGTTTAATGGAGACAAATAGGCAACTCCAAAATATGACATATCTACCTAATATGGCTGGGTGAGTAATTTTCTGTCATGCACATCCTGATATAGTTACTTTTTAGGAATTTGATGGAGATTACTAGGCACTGAAAGCTGCACAGCAGACATAATAATTTTGGTTCCAAATTCACATCACCACTATGAAACTGGTCTAAATCCAATTAGTGACCTGCTATAGAGGTGAAAGCCTGAATAGCCCATTGGTAATTCTCTGAATTATTTGGTGTCTCAAAGCAATTTTATTTAGCTTGAAGCCTGTTCTTCCAAACTGCTGATTTATATTTTAGCTGAGTACAAGCAGGATTTTAATCATTAAATGTAATAACAGCATTTGTTCTTATAGGGTCAAATCTGCTCAATCCATATCCAGTAAAGTAGTTTGAGTAATTGAAATAGAAACACACTACTCTATCCCTTCAGGGATGTAGCAATAATAGCTAATAGTAAAAGATGATGTATTTCACTCCCTTAGAAACACTAGAGTAATTTGTAGGCCGACAAAAAGATCTGCTGTAGCAGCTATTCAAAGAGGCCAAGATGTTTTCTTTCTATTTGTATCTCTTGATTTATACTTTGGATAGTATTACTAATCACTGTGCTGGAGGTGGCTTTGAACAGGATATCTCTAACTAGAAAAATTACACATACACACTCACAGGTTCTCACTTGTGCCCACACTCACATACTTTTCTTCTCTTGAAGCTCATATTGGAAAATGAAATTTTTTTTGTGATAATAATTTCAACTTTATAGAACAGAACATGTCAGAGGAATGATGTTTTTTTTAAATGCCTGAATGTCAAGATATCACATCACTTTTTCACTTCTACAATGGTAAATGTATCAAAGCAAATGGGCTTGTGCTCAAAAGGAAAAAAACATCACAAACCTGGTAACTACTGCTGTCAGAATCTATCTGCTGCTTCCATGGTGAAAAAAATAGAACCAGTGTCTTAAGAGAAATTTATCACTAGCTACCTAGATAGTATATACAAGAATAAACATTACTGAACATATCTGGAAGGTGGGACACAGCTTGCTTGTTTCAGGCTCTGATTGACAGGGACTCTTTAGGTCATTACCCCATTCATGCTTCTGTAGTTTTCTGAAGAGTGCTGGATACTCATATGGCAGAGGTAGATGACCACGAAGTTTTTGGGGTTAGAACAGTTTCAGCAAACCAAGCTGCCTGCTCTTGGGAAAGCAGTTTTCTTCCTCAACAGGTCTTAACTGGCATCTACTTCTCTCTAGTAAATATAAAAGCTTACAGAAAAACTGCTTTACCTGGCAATTTAAATATGAGTACAAGTAAGGCATCCAAGTTAGCTGGATTAGATCACTCTCTTTTTTAAAAGCAAAATACTCAGGTGAGTTCTTGACTTGCTGTTGTAAGGATCCTGACAAGCAAAAGTTCTTTCTTTTGCCCAATTATGTTGTGGAAGCTTTTGGGGAGTCCTTTTCTAATTCAGAGATGTGCGCCGTGTATCATGTGGTACATCATTACCCATGTTCTTAGCTAATAGCTTTATTAGTTTTCTAAGAGACTACATAAACAGCTTGTTTCCATAGTACCTTTTTATACCAGGATGGGAAGGGGAATGGGCTCGGTCTGCATGTGGATAGAGGAAAAAAAAAGACTCTCAGAATGCTGGCATATACGCAAGAAAAAGAAAACATGAAAAAAGACTGATCCATTTGGGGAAAAGTATAAAACCTGTGTAACCAATGAATTTAGATGCTTGAACTTTGGTGCAAATGAATGCAAAAAAATCACATTATTTTCAAAATACTTGAAAATACAGAGATAGAATGCTTTTTTGGTGGCACATAAAAATGCAAGACTATGGCATGGAGGTAAGAGTCTGTCTGAGTGAGTTTCACGTCACCTTATTCTGGAGGCTGGCTACTAATCCAGATTAGGCCATTTAAGATTAGGTCTGTAAGTATGTCCTTCGCATGCAGGTGAGGTTTCCTGAGATTCATGACAGGCAATGAAGGTTTCTTCTTCCAATCAACTGCCCCTGTGCTGGTTTCTACTACCACTCGAGAAGCCCAAGGTATTGTGGCTGGTCTTCAGCCCCTCTCCAACTGGCAATGGGCTCTCCACAGGCTGTCTCGTTTGCTGTAACAATCTAAGAATCTCAGATTGTCACAGACGATGCCTTAATATAGATAACTAATTCCTGCTCAAAGAGTATTTAATACTGATGGAACCAAGTATGCTGAAGCAATAGGCAGTGCATCTGCATGGAGTCCATCTATCACCCTATGACTACAAGAGAAAGATCAAGTGGCAAAAAGAGCAATTAAATAATTAAGAGAGAAAAGAAAACTCTATCAAAACTTTCTGAAGAGAGAGTACTATTAGGGTTATGGAACAGCACTGCTAAATTCTGTCAGCACCTGGCACTTTAAAAATTTGATAGCATAAGGCAATAAAAAAAGTGATTTTCAACTCCTTTGCATTGTAGATAATTTCCATAAAGGCCTTCTGCTCCCCCCTCTGATAACTGTATTTGTCCAAATTATTTATTGCAAATGAAATATGAGACTAATTCAACTATTTTCCCCTGTTTATAAATCATATTCAAGATCATCTTAATTTGTATAGAAGTATTCATTGCACATAAGTATTTGCCAACTAGCTTATGAGGACAAATTACAGATGACAACTTGTTCGTGAACACTTATTTCAACTCTTTATTACTCCTGAGTTGTGATTAGTCATCCATATCACATGGTATTGAACTGACTGTTACTTTTTAATCAAGAAAACAATGATTAATGATGGCAATTAACTGATAATGAGAAACAAGAATAATGTGAAGTTCAGGACTTGCAAACATTTTTAAATAAACCAACAAGCATTCAAAGACACACAGGCAACAAATACCAGTTTCTTGTGAGTATAAAAATGATTAACTTAATAAGTTTATTGATGAAACATGCACCTCCTCCAGGTTTTCTTCCTAAATATTCATGCTGCCATTGCTACATGCAAAAGTAATTTTGGGATAGCACTGAAGTAGTTTGGTGATCCATGTTGTATTTGATCTCTTCCCAGCTGAAGGATTTTATTATCAATGCATTTTCTCCTGTGACCTGCAGCACTCTTAGATGTAGTCTTTTGAGGACCTCCTAAAGTCCAGTCCTGCACAATTTGTGGTAATCCCCAGTTTTGATCCTGACTGGAGCTATACCAAAAAAGAGAAATAAAATGAACAAAAAAAGACAAGAAGCATCTGTGTGGATTGCAGACAAATACTTGTTATTTTGAATTTACTTGGTTGAACTATCTACTGGGAACCCTGGAAGAATCTTGTTCTAGGCTATAGGGAGCAGAAGGTGCCATTGCTGAAAGAGTGAGTGATGCTTCATGGTTGTGACAGAAGCAGCTCCAAGCACTGTTATTTGAGTACTGCACTAGCAAATATGTGGTAGAAGTAAATTTGCCTTGGCAGCAAAATAGATGAGAGTATTTAAGAGTATCTTTTAAGATCTCTTCCTCTGATTTCAAAAAGAAACTATACATAAAACAATTAAATCTATATTTCTGTAAACAATGCCTCTCTTGATGAAGACAGCTTTGACCTTTTTTAAAATTGTTGGGTGGAAAGTGGAGCAGAATATCTGTTTACAGTTTCTAGAATTTCTCTTTACAAAAACATAATCTCCTTTAATCAGCCAAGCTATGAAAAAATCCAACCTGATCACTCTTTCTAAATGGCAAAAATCCAGAAGAATAGGGAGCCACCAGAAAAGCAGTGAAGTGATTGGCACTGCAGCCTTTCCCCTGTTTCCAAACTGTCCTTTCAGTCCATATTTATAGTAAAAATGCAATGTTTCTGGATTTCTTCTTGACTTTCAGATGTAGACGTATCTGGCAAATGGATTTGGAAGGAACTGGGAAGGGCTAAAAGAACTCTGTTGTGTTCCTCCTCAAAAAACAAACAAAAAAAGAGCATAAACCAAATAAAAGCATAAAGACTAAAATCATGGTAAGTTTATATGCATTTTCATAGGCAAGTAGTATTGTGGGAGCATAACGATAAAAATAATCGGTTTAATTAATTGGTAAAAAAGGAGATACATCCATTTTCTTAATATAGATATATCAACATTTCAGTTTGGCTGTCATCACCCCAGGCAGACAAAACAGCCTTAAACACAAGGAAAAAAACCCAGTAATTAGAATAAACCTAAATCCTTCAAACACAGAATATGAAGCCTGTTTGTAGAGGAGGTATAACTGAAGCATTTCTCCATACAACAAAGAAGGAGTTGAGTTACAATGGCTCATGAGCTGCCAGCCACGAGGGAGGAGGTGTTGGTAGCCACCTGTGAGCTGTGCCAAGAGCATACACCTGGAGTACTGTGCCACAGTTCTGCCTGCCTGGCCAAGCTGGCAGTGTTATTCAATGGTGCTCTGGTGGCAGGAGCTTAGGGAAGGTTAGGATTGGGATGAATGTGGAACTGATATTCCTGAATTAATCCACTCCAATAAGGCTCCAATAAGTCAAAGTACCAAGACTTTCTTCACTGAAGATGGGAGTGCTGAATTTAACAGCTCTTGATAGGTTTTTTTACCTCATGAATTTTGCCTGTTAGTTTTTTCAGCTCGCTCAACTTTTAGCATCTGTACTATGAAGTGACAGGGACAGGTCCTCAGTTTACTTATGTATGGTGCAAAGGAATATTTGTCCGCGCATCATCAGAACTTCTTCACTGGCCCTGGTTTGCTGCCTTGAATATCCTCAGATTTGCTTCATCTCTGCAAGCCTGTCTGGTAGTCACTGGGCTCTGAGAGGACCCTGGCTTCCCCAGAGCCACTCTGCTTGGGTACCAAGGGAAGGGACTGTCTTCCTCCCAGTGAGGGCACTGCCTCTGCCTGTCTTGCTATTACCCTCCACTTTCAGCTTCCCTCCTTCTGTGAGGCAGTCCTGGCTGCACCCTGGCAGTGATTCACTTGCCAGGGTGCAGCTCCCACTCACATTTTGTTTTGAATCTCTTGTATACCAGTTCCCCTGGATGCTCTTGAGTTTTGGAAAGGAGAGTGACCAAATAATTTCCCTCACAGGAATCTTCAATCCAGTATTCACAGGATATTACATAATTAATTTTAACCTGTACCTTAGTTTCCCAATATAAAATTTAGTAACAAAGTTGATGTTTTCCTCTGTGAAATAATTTATAATCTAAAGGTCAAAAGTGTTATGTAGAAGCCACCTAGGCATAGACCTTGAAGTATCTTCCACTGAAACCTCTAGGAGCAGACACTTACATACCTGTGTGAACATGGGTCCTACTAGAGCTAAGAGAGGAAAGTTAATTTTTCCCTAGCTTCAATAGTCTAAATAATGGGCATTTAATATAAATTAGTCAACAGAGATACACAGGTAGTTTCAGCCCACTTTAAAATCCCCATGGTGTCCACAAAGAGAACCTAAATTAATTGCTTGGATGGCTAGACTTAACTGGTTGTTTTATGCTAGGTGTCAGAAAGTTAATGGCTAATTTACTTGCGTCTGGACTGATGGATCCAGTATTAGCCTTTGCTAATAAGTAAAGTATTTGGTTATAAATCACTGGAATAGCAATACTGTCCTGCTGCAGCCTTATAATACTGCCAGTTTAGCATGTCTGAAAAGGCCCTTTGGGTAAAAAAGGCTTAAAAAGATTAGAGATAAGATGGAAGTGATGTAATTCAAGAAATCGTCTTCTGCATCTGGTCCAGATACCAATTAATTATGATTCTTCCTTAATTTCCACCAAGTTAAAAAAAGATGGCTTTGAATTGATAAAGATGATTTGTTCCTACTCTGCTGTGCTTTATTAATCTCAACTATATTTTAACTTGCCATGACGGTACTGAATATAAGGCATATTTAGCTCTGTGTGAACCTGAATTATCTTTTTGGAATACACTTTATTAAGGAGATGAGTACTTTTACTGATATCTTTCTTTTTTAGCAGACTGAACCCTCTGGTCCTAATCACAAAAGAATGTAATATTGAAGATTTTAATAAGAATATGAGATAATATGACATTGAGACATACCTCATTTGTATGCTTTTGGTTTAGATTATTAACCCTGGTTCTGTTTCAAGGAATGATTATAAAATTAAAACAAAGCTCCACAAACTCTATCCCTCATATTTATTTCTCACACATATCTCTTTCTTTGTATGGTTTCCGTTCCTGGTGTTTAAATCTTGACGCTATTGCACGTGATAACATACTGCCATAAACGCTACAAAATGTGCAGACAGATGAGCAATGCAAATCGTATTCAGGCTTTACAGGAATCCGCACCAGGGATAAAATCAGACAGAAATTGTTTACCTCACAGGGAAAACAAAGGAGCAGAAGTTTCCACCGTATTGCAGAAGTTTATGCTTCTATTAAGACCAGCCATCTCACCGCTCACTGAGTTACGTTCTGGGAGCCTGAAGCAGCCCCCCCGCGGTTTCGTTTACTCGCAAACCACGCAAAAAACATTTTAATGATTAGAGCTGGCGAATGTGCAGTGTGCAGAATGCGAGCGGGACTCGAGAGGGCAGCTAGATCCGCGGTGCACACCGCTGACGCCCCAGCTCTCTGTGCCCCGCGGCAGGGCCTGCCCGCGGGGGTTCCCGCTCTCCGGCAGGAGGAGAGGAAAGCTCCCTGAGGCCGCGCCTGGACGCGGCCGAGCCCGCGGCTCTCCTGCTCTCCAAAGCAGAGCCCCGGGCTCCCTCTGTAGTTCAAATGGGGAATTCTCTGCACCTCCAGGAGCTGATTCGTCCTAGAAACGAGTCTTTTGTCTGTTCATGCTGGGACAAGCGGGACAACAGCCTGAGAAGAGGGGGACGCGGGGCGTCTGTTGGCAGCTTCCGCCCCCCCCGCCTGGGGACGCATCGGGTCTTGTCTTCTCCAGGGCTCTGACCGCTCTGAGGGGCAGATCCCGCCCGGGCACCCCACTCGGCACTGGGAAGACATGGACCTGTTGGGCAATTCATAGGAGGGCCACGAGGATGAGGAGCAGGCTGGACCACCCTCCCCTATGAAGGCAGGCTGAGAGAGTTGAGGCTGCTCAGCCTGCAGAAGAGAAAGATCTGGGGTAGACTTATAGCAGCTTCCCAGTACCTGAAGACGGCTACAAGAGAGCCATAGAGGGACTTTTTACAAGGGATAAGTGATAGGATAAAGGGAAAGGGTTTTAAACTAAAAGAGTGTTGATTCAGACTAGATATAAGGAAGACATTTTTTACATTTAGGGTGGTGAAACATTGGCATGGGTAACCCAAAGAGGTGGTGGATGCCCCATTCCTGTAAACATTCCAGGTCAGGTTGGATGGGTCTCTGAGCAACCTGATTTACTGAAAGATGTCCCTTATCATTGCAGGGAGATGTCACTAGATGACATTTAAAGGTCCCTTCTGACCCATACTATTCTATGATTCTATGATTAAGCTGTAGAGTGTGTGATCCACATCAGATCAATGCTTGATGCCCCAGGGGACATATCTACAGTGACTGCTCTAACCTGCCTGTCACTTCACGGGTGTAGCATTGATCTTGCCTCAGAAAATGTCTTTTTATAAACTGCAGATGTCCTTCGTTAGCACGCTGTGCTTTGTTTGGAAATGGCTGTGTACAGCACACACAAGAAAATAACAGGATGACCATGCACCCATGTCAGTCAGCCTGCAGGGCTATGAAGCCAAGAGCAAGTGTGATCCCAAGGAGAAACAAGTCCCCAAAAAGCTAACAGAAAACATTGCCACTGCAGGCTTGATTATGAAAAAGTAAGACTAAGAGATAAGTCATGCACTGTTGGCCCTTAATTGCTAAAACATTGTTGTCAAAAGCATATCTTGAAATGCTACAGTAGCTGTCAGCCCGGCTGGGCTAAAAGGAACCTCCTGCCTTTATCAAGTAAAAAAGACATATTGGTAAATCAAATCATTCACAGATGGGAGATTTTTCTGTACAGAGATTATAGGATAAAGAAATATTCATGATTCCTATAAAAAGACCTTGTTCAAAGATAATTTTGCCACTGTTGCTAGGACCAGAGGCCAACAAATGGAGCAGAGTAATTGCTTCCCACTAAGTGCACTACTGCATAAAATAACACAAACTCAGATACAGCCAGACAAATGCGGAGGGGCTGCACATCTCCCTTTGGTATCACTTAATGAAACGAAGTTTCTGCCTCTTTCTAGCTGTAACCAATGTCTTCAGTCCCAATGGCCATTGTGTACAAGCACAAAAGTCCTCTCTGAATCAGAGTAGGCTAAAGCTTCTCTGCAGATTTTTTGGTTTTTCCATGGAAGACGTGTTGCTCCTCTCCCTGATGCTTGACTTGAATGTTTCTGACTGAGAAGATCTCCAGAGACTGGGCTACCCAGTGCCCAAATGACTGATTCCTATGTCCTTCAGATTCTTTATCTTAAAGAAAGAAAACCAGATTTGTTCATGGTGTAAATATGTAGGTTATACTACAGCTAAGTATTATGCAGAAGTTTGTGCTGCACTTACATTACTATTGAACTTTCCTTTAGTTCTTGCACTTCAGTAGTTTTTAATCTGAAACATGTTTGTGCAACATTGATATTTAAATATATGCAAAGAAATAAGCAAAGATTTTTTCCCTTTAGGAGAGAAAAAATCTACTTCCAATTTAAGGTAAATTTGTCTGTGTTGCCAAATTAATAGTTGAAACTACTGTACTTCCTTTTCTTGTGGTGCCTGGAAAAGAAAATTTTAATAGTTTCCCTATGTTTTTAGCACCCATTCAGGTCCAGATCAATTGAGTGTGAAGGACAGCAGGAGAGGAGACAGTGAATTTAATGGCAGTCATTTTGTTATCAGTGGAGGAAGGCTAAAGAAGCCACCTTTAGAGACGATGGAAAATTAGGTTGGAAAATAAAAAATTTAACATCTCAGTTTTGGAGTGCAAGACATAAATGGAGGCAATCAACTGAAACAAACCTTGTAATTCTCCTTTACAAAGGCCCTGGATGAAGGTTGGCAGGGACAGATTGAAAAGTGGAGATGTCTGACCCCTAGTCACCAGTGTCCCTGACTCACCAGTGCAACACCTCAGTGATGTTGCACACACACGGTGTAAGCACGGATGAGGCTCAGTCCTGTGACACTGTCAAATCCCAACATGACTGGTTTGGGCACTCAGTTTGGCACGCCACAGAGAGGCTTGAGAGTGAACATATGTTGAGCATTGCTTCATTAATACTTCTTGAACCTGAGTAGCAGAAAATGCAGATGTTAAAGTATTTCAGGTATTCCTGAAACATTTGGTTCATGTCTATCCATGTGTGTTGCAAAGTGCATGTCCTATTTATGCACACTATAAAAAAAAGAAATGAGATATATGAACAATTGAACTGCTGAGTATTGAAACACCTATATTACATAGGTATTACATAGGTATATGTTTATTTAAATATATTTATTATCACTGCACCCATGTGCTTCTAGGATACTAGCATAACATCTAGTATTCTAGTGTAATTTTAGGACATATCTCATCTGCTGCAAAATCAGCACAAAGAAATGTAGGTATACTTATCTGTAAATATAATAAATGGCTTTGTTTTTTGCTAGAGTAGAAACACCTAAGATTTACCTATTGTAAGTGTGATATTGTTGTCCCAAGGATAAAACTACTAAAAATCAGCCATTGCAATGATAATAAATGGTTTGGGATTTATTAAAACATACTAGATTGTTTAATCGTAGAAAAATACTTTGTATTAATTTTAAGGACTTCAAAATATTTCTTCCTTTCCAGGTACTGTATCCTCTGCAGAGGAAAACACTTATGGGGGCACAAAGAGTTAACACAGTTCTTACTCCTAACAGCTGAAAAACACTTCCTCTCCATTATGAAAATGATCACATATTCTACAATGCCAATTTATTAGCACATATGCAGTGTGGAAACTCTAAGTTTCATCCCCAACAGCCAAAGCTGAAAAAATGTTACTATCAAGTAAGTATTCCTAAACCTTAAAAACTGGAGAGTGTATATGAAAGATTTCTAAATGATAGTCAGAGCAGCCCAGGTACTGGCCTGTTAAGGCAGCACAGAAGATTAAATCAGCCTTCACAGAACACTCACTTTACCCCTAAGTGCCTCCGAAATAGGAGCATCATTCTGAAAGAGCAATAGCAACATAGCAGACTATCATAAAACTGTTCTGGGTACTTTTGTCTGTGTTCATGAGAAAGCATTGTCAACTGAGATATGTAAGTAAAATCCCAGGAAGATGAAACATTACTTTAAATTATGGCAAAATCAATCAGCGTCTAGATAAATCTTCTTCTTAGAATCACCTTGTATTTTGTCAATGAATCTAAGTGAAAACCATGTGAAAGCATGCAATTACTGCTGCAGGAGCGAAACAGTAAATAAAACCGAGCCATGTCTTTATTCTGAAATAGTTAAGTAAATAAAGATAAAAGATATCAGTATACATCTATAGTCAAACGTCCTGATGTATTAAGGGTGGCCTATTTATAATTTTTTTCTATTTAAAAATTGCATCAAACTGGCCTTTGGTCAGTTTGCTCTCTAACAGTGCAGGTAGATTTTTATACTCACATGGCTGGGTGACTTCTGTGCTACTGTAGGAGCAAAAACATTAGGGCACTAAGATAATAATGAAAATAGCTGTACTTGAGGGATGAGGAATGTCTGTTGTTTAGGAAACTGTTGGACACAAACATAATTAAGTACATGTCTCTGTATATGTACAAAAACCTTTCAGTATTTCTTTTCATGATTGTAAGAGGTCTGGCTGGGATGCAGTTAACATTCTTTGTAGGAGCCCTTATGGTTCAAAGTTTTGGATTTGTGGATAAACCCGTAATTTGTTATTGTTGATAATACAGCAATGCTTTATCTACTAATGAACAAAGCTTGCACATCCTCAAAGCTTTCTATTTTTTCACTCTATCCCCAAAGGGATTAAGAAAGTGGTGTGCAAGAGTTTGGGAGCAGACATAGCCAGGACAGTTGATTCAAGCTCTCCAAAGGAAATTCCCGAAGGTATATTCCACACCATATAGTATCAGTCCCATCTCAAAATGTTTGCTCTCAGAAAATGCTGAAGAACTAATTTAGTACCTGTTTCTGTTCATTTCAGATAAGGTTAACTCAATTCTCAATGAAAAATAAAATCTTAGAGCAGTTTAATAGTGATTTTCATTAAAGAAGATTAATTAAAATTGAGTAATGAATAACAAATTGCTGTTATTAGGCCAACTGACCTAGATGAAGATCATTTGAGAACAAGCTTTGGGATCTCTACCCTCAAGCTGAATAAAGAAGAAATAAAGATTTCCTATTTGGAAATGCATACATTATCCTGTTATCTTCCTGGATCATTTTATAATGAGTTGCTTTTCACAGCAGAAAGACATAACTCAAGCACTTCACAACATCAAAAAAATGCAAAAAATATCCAAAGTATAATATAAATGATACATGATTCAGGACCAGTAATCTATTTTATTGGATGAGTTAGGACACTCTTTACACGGCTCTTGAATAGCTTAAAGCACTCGAAGACATAGTTGCATTTTTTTATGCATATTTGTCTTAATGATGCTCTTGTTTAGCTTTTAATTACATTGTGTACTTACTTAGGAAATTTATATATGCTTTTTTGAAAACTGAGGTGATTCTTGAATTAAAACCATGGAGTAAACCGATGGCTCTTAACTTCAATGTGCTTAGAAATGTGATAATATCTGAATCTTAGTCTAGGGTCAGAAGGTCTATCCATGTGCCCCAATAAATGTATTTGTGTAAGTTGCATTAAAAATTAGATTGCTGTTAAATGTGATTTTTTTTTTTTTTTTAGTGTTTTCAGTCTGAGTATATGAACCTTCCTATATAGGTTATATGAATAACAGCAGCTGTATGTACAACAGAAACCAGGGCAAGGATAATGTGGCTTGGTTGTTGTATGTGTTCTACCACAATCTCATTTTAAATAAGACTTGATTTTCACAGGTGCCAGCCTAGTTTATTAAGGGAAGCCCTTTTACCTGAACAAGCACAGTTCAGGTGAAGTATGACAGCACAGTTGCCGTCTCATTTGCAGTTGCAATGTCCCAGCTGAGACATTTACGTGTTGACAGAGGGGTGGGATGAGTAACTAGGATTAAGAGTCACTAGAGTCATCCCAGGGGAAGCAGCTGTCGCTCTGGAATAGAACCCTTGGCTTGTTTGAAGTATATATATATAACATTTATTTTAGGCTGTTGTGGTGATTTATCTTAGCTACAATTTAGAGTCCAAAGGCAATAAGTAAGGCAGGCAATTTCCACATACAGCCAATGACAAGAAGTAGGATCCTCCAGGGGACAATTCAGACCGTGCAAGTTGATGCTAAAGTAGCTGAAAATGGATGATGTGCTTACTTCCTCCTGAACTTCATTTTCATCATCCATTAAGGGGGAGCAAAAGTATTTGTTTTTATTTTTCCTTTCTCCCCACTCTTTCATTACATATTAATTGTTTTTCAGGTACAGCTTCTTCCAGTGGCACAAAGGCAATTTAAAATCCTGTACTTCCCATATGTACTTTGTGTTCCAGGAGCAAACATATCCTGCAAGCAGTGAATACCAGGAAGGAATACTGCTCTAGTATGCATATTTTCTGCTGTCTTGGTATTGCTAATGGGGAATAGAAAATAGCTTTCTAGAGCCTATTTTATCGCTACATTGACTATCCTGTTTGACCTTTGATGGTTGAACTGAATTGCTCTTGCTTGAGGAAGAGTTAATTTCTGAGATTTGTGGACATGCATGCATACATTACTAAGCAAGCCACAAAGACCTGAAAGAAGACACTGTGGTTCAAATTCAGCCCACAAGGCCTTATCACTGAGCTCAGGATACAGGTGAAGGAATTCATTCTTAACCAACATAACCAGCACATGCAGGCTCAGAGCTGGCATGCAAGGTACTATGGTAACAATATAGTAAAAATGGAGAATCAGCTGCTGTCTAGCCTGTGGTTTGAATAAAAGACATTAATTGCTAAGTGTCTGTGCATTCACCAGATGCTCAAGGGCTCATTAACCTCAGCAGAATAGCAGACTCATTAGCAGGCTTGTCTATGGATTAACCATTCAAGACTGATAGAGATTGCATTTGCCCAGGCTAGGTTACATTAACTCCATACATTCACATTATTTTTGTCTTTTACAGAAGCTGAAGGATCTTTGGAAATACATTTCTATAATTTTCTTCTATCACAGCTCAACCATGTTTTAGAAGCTAAGAAGGGATTTTACTGGGATTTGATTAGTGTGTCAAAAACTGGCATCGAAATGGATTTTTTCCTCTAAAATAAGTCAGGATTGCAGTTTTGGTGGTTTTGCTCTTTTGTCCATCTACCTTACATATTGGTGGAAGGTCCAATGACAGTCTAGAAACATGTCAAAGATGATTGTTCTTCTGACATTCCTCAGATCTAAAACTGAGTTCTGGCTATTAGTCTAGAGCCAGCCCTGGGCCATCTTTGTCTTTGAGACACTTATAAAAGAAGATTAAAAATGGAGGCAAGGTTCAAAAGAAACTTCAATCAGCTAGTTTAAAATCATGGTGATAACTCTATTTCACCTAGCTGTTTTGATCGCTTTCTTCCCAAAGGAAGCCAGGATGATCAAGAGTGTCATTCTTGAAAGTAAGAATAACCTTGTGCTCTATGGGCTGAGGAAGAAAATTCTGGTTTATTAGCAGATATAGACTTAAAGCTGAATCTAAATCACTCTTCTACATCACTGAACTTGATGTAACTCTGAGAAATGAGCAGTGGTTAATTAATTCTCTTTATGAGGTTTCTTCATGTGATTAATTGAAAAATAAATTGGCATATCATAGATTCATAGAATGGTTTGGATTGGAATGGACTTTAAGGGCATCTAGTTCCACATGATTGGCCACGGGCAAGGACACCTTCCACTGGACAATGTTGCTCCAAGCTCTATCCAATCTGGCCTTGAACAACTGTGGGTGAGGCATCCACAGTTTTTCTGGGACACCTGTTCCAGTGCCTCACCACCCTTTCAATGAAGAATTGCTTCTTAATATCCAATCCAAACCTACCCTATTTCAGTCTAAACGAAGCTTAGTCCCCCTTGTCCTATCAGTATATGCCCATGTAAAATGGGTTTTGCTTTAGTGCAGAGGACAGCACTGATCCCAAGGTGACCCACAAACTTGTGCTTTGAATTTCAGAGCCTTCAGCTTTAGGGCTTGATTGATTTCTATGCCTCTACTCCTGAACTGGTGTGCAAACAAAGCATTAACCTTAAACTCTCCTGGTGCTCTCCTCTGATTTGAGTGGACATTTTCAGTAAAGAAATCACAGGCTAAGTAAAGCCACAGGCAGAAGTTTTGGAAGGAGAAACCAGAGCTAGATTTTTAAACTTTGATGTTGCTTACAAGCAAAACCATCACCTGTGAATTGCAGTGAGTCAGCTGTCTTCTTACAAGTTCTGGACGACACCTGACAATGTTGTTCTTTTGAAAAAAGAACTTATGTGTTTCTTACAATTGGATATTTGTTTCCTGTTAGGAAAACTAACAACGGGCTTCTTTCTAATCCTTGTGTACAAAAAAATATATGTAGGCAAGATTGTTTGTGAATGATACCACCTTCATTCAGTAAGGCATGTCTTAGAAAATGGCTCTGAAAAGTTCTCGAAAGTGTAAACCATGACTGTGCTCTACCCATCTAAGGAGATGACTTCTGTCAAGCCTTTGATTTTTCTCAGCCCTCTGAATGATGGCTTGAGAGTTTTTGCTGTGCTGTAATTAGCCAAGGAAGGAGCAAATCACTTTTAAAGTTAGCCAATACAGGCATTTGTTGTTTGTAATATGCATGAAAATTAATTACACTTCGAATTTACTCAACACAAAGAGAAGCTAGTGAATCACAATTTGCAGTTCATTGAATAACTGTCAGGTATTGATTTCTGTGGTTCAGTACTAGTGAGGTAATGTCATGTTTGCTACTCATTAGAGGTGACACAGCACAATATATCATAAAATGTAATTAGGGGAACATCAATCATTTAAAATATACAGCTAAGAGTGAATGTATTGTAGTGCACAGAGAAACAAAAGGGCTCATTAACAGCATAGTGTAATGTGACAGCAAGAGAGAGCCTGATTTTCATAAAAAGGAATCTTTCAGTGTGTTGAAGATCATGACAAGCCTCTTCTTCATATTTTAATTAAGATTTTAATCTGATTTTGCTTCTGCTGCTAGAACAAATGAACTTTCATTCATGCCATTTTGTCAAAAATATTTATGATAATGTTCATTAAATGTTGATTAATTAAACTTCTGATTAAGGTTCTTTTAAAGCTGGTCAAATGTCTTTTTGAATGGGGCTTTCAGCTCATCTTTGCTGAGATCTAAAATGTTTAATCATAACTTACACCAATAAATCTTTATGATTATTTGATAGCTCACTTGGAGAGAGAGAAAGAGCACCAGAACAATAAAAAGCAGGGAGGGAGGAAAAAAAATTAAAGATTTACCTTGCTGTGAGAGAATTTCTGCAAGGAGCTAGCGGGCAAAAGAAAAAAGCAGAGGAAAAGCTAGCATCCTAACACCCTTCCTAACACTATTTTCTTTAGCAATCCAAGTAGAATTTCAGTAAGGGTGGTTCTTACAGCTCTGTAAAGCATGATTTGAGTTTGTGAGTTGTTAGAAATGCTTGAAAAGTTGAAGGCCTGTAGAGTAGACTAAATTTAGCTCCCTGTGCAGTGGAGGAATCCAATTCTTGTGAATGGTGGAAAATGATCCTTTTACCCTTGCCTGCAGAGTCCCTCATCTGTTCTCTCATAGTCTGTTCTTTCATCTGGGGTTGTCAGGTTGAAGCAACAGCAGAGAAGTCTCCTAGGAGGAGAAACGCTACCAAGCAGCCTTGCTAATTTTGACACTTGAAAAGCTTTAAAATTTTCCTTACCTGAGAGAGCAATAGATTTTACAAGTAATCTAGTTTTAGGAAATGTGGCTCTGTGAGCAAGGGCCTTATTATGCCATGTGCTAGATAGGAGGCAAAGATCTTCTCTAGCAGACAATTTTTTAAATGATCCTTAGATATTCAGATCCTAAACATTATCCTGATATGAAGCAAACTATAACAGCATTTCCATTCACACTGGAAATTGTTAGTTCTCAGCTATCCTTCCTTGTTCTCTCTCTTTCTACTTTTATCAAAAAAAAAAAAAAAAAAAAAAAAAAAAGAAAGAAAAAAATTGGCCACAATGGAATGGCTAAAACATGAATTTTATTTGCAAATATATTCCTTCTCTTTTTCTCTGTTTCTTTTCTCAGGGTACATCTTTGCTGGCAGCTTAACTCATTACTGAACTTTGAAAAGTTTCTTAAAAAGACTTAGTCAATGCTCTCATGCCCCAATCCCTGCCCCCAGACTCTTCTGCTTAGTTAAAATTTAAAGCCAGAGCTAGGAGTCCTGGCACCAAGCCTGTCAGAGTTAATGGAGCATCTAGAGGATGCTCTTAGTCATGTGGTTATCTTTAGATAGTCATGTGAGGAGCAGGGAGTTGGACTCTGTCCTTATCGGTCCCTTCTAACATGAGATATTCTGTAATTCTATGATTCCATGACCTTGGCCCTCTGGGAACTCTTGGGTTGGTGTCAAGCCTTGAATTAATCCCTCTGACAGACTTTTTCTGTAGATGTGAAAACCTTCGGGGCTTCAGTCCTAAACCATCTCATCTGTAGGTCATATTTTATTTACATGAAATTCAATCCCAGTACCCATGGCTGTGCAAAAATCCTCTTTTACCTGTACCACCATGCCCTTTCCCCACCCTTTAGAATGCGCTGTGCTCCCACATTTTCTATAACAAGTTTTTCAGAAGTTGCTGGTTCATGTTGATGTGCCCATGTCTCTGAAAAGGAGATGGTACCGAAGTGGGAAGAAAGCAGACTGCAGGCCTGAAGGAAGTAGGTTGTAGTGCTGTAGGTATATACAGGCCCTTCCCATTCCAATCAGCACCACTGAGAAATGGTCTTCTCTTGGCTTACAGACTCTCTTGACTATATTGATCACTGCCATTTGGCTTTATGGAAATTGGTCTTTTAGGCAGACATTGAACAGAAGTTTACACACCTACCATGCTGGTAGATGCCCAGCTGGAGGAGGCGTGGGTTGATCTAACTGCCTGAAGATTGGTCTGTAATCAGGCAGGTAAGGCCCCCTGTTTGACTCCCAGCTGCCACTTCAGCTGCATAAACTTGTCACTATTGAAGCCTTGGTAGGGCTGATGAGTTTTTCTCATCCTCCCTTTTGCTTCTGGCCAGAACTTAATCCTGTGGTGTCCCTAAGTTGCCTAACAGACAGATTTTAGCTGAAGGCATAGGATGAGCATTGGCTGCCTGTGAGTTCAGCGGCTCCTCTGTTAGGAAGAAATGGAAGCAACATGTCCCACCACTCAGTAAGATGCTTCTGATTCAAATAACCCCTCCTAAAATTCAAGCATTTAGTAATCATTAAAGAGTGAGCATTCATTGTTCAATAAAAGGGGATAAGACAGATAAGATTTAGTCTCAGAGTTAGTGGTCTTGAGAGCAATTTGATAAGGATGTTTTTTGGAACAAGAGGCATATATGAGGCATGACTTATGTGTAAGGTTACTCAAGGGAGGACAAGTTCCAGTGTGGTCATGCAGAACAAAGCAGGAGTGAGAAATTCCACTGTTCCTGTTCACAAGGGAGACACTTGGGTTTTGTAATGCACTTGGGAGCACTAGTTGTTATTGAGGTCTCAATGTACTTTTGCCCTGGCATTGCAATTGTCCACATTTAAAGGGCTATTGAGAAAGAAAGTTACAGAAATTTCAATATATTGGATATAAACTAGGATTACATTAGCATCCTAGTGAGTCTTGCAAGTCTTTCCTAGGACTACAATAAAGCCACAACCAACCCATTTTTCACTATTTTGTTTTTTAAGATAATTCTTTTTTTTTTTTCTTTTTTTTTTTTTTTTTAATTTAGGTATTCTGGAATATTCGATGCTAAGACAGTAGACAAAATTTTAAACTAAAATTTCCAGGTTGAGTGAAGTAAGTTTTAATGTTCAAAAGTTTTGCTGAAGCAGGAAATTCTGCAGTATCTGCCTTTATCTATAATATTATTTTGCATCCATGTGTAACATATATCTGCATATTGGTCAATAATGGTGCAGAAAGAACTAAGTAAATTGATTGCTTATACAAATTCAGGCCCAAGACAGTAATTGCATAATTAATGTGTATTACACAGCTTTAGCTGAAAAGTTACAAAGCTTATCTACTTAGCAATATTCATTGAAATAATGTTTCAGAAGTCCAGGAAAACACTACAGCATGTGAATAAAAAAGTATTAATCCATGCCTAGCTGAGTTGAAAGCACAGCCAGACTCTATGAATTTATTTAATGCAATCTACAAATGTGCCCCAGCACTTTCTTACAAAGTTAGCCATGTAGAGAACCTCTCTTAGTTTCCTTTTTATCTTTATTTTCAAGTGAAGGGAAAAATTAAAGAAAGCATTTAACTAAATAAAGAAGAGAAGGCAAGGTAAAAAAAAAAAAGTCACCCAGTCTTTCTGTACCATTCAAGAAGCAGCAGATGGAAATTGGCATCTGGCCACCTTTCTCCATAGGTGAAGGCAAGAGTCTGAGCTCTACTGAACAATACCTTTTCCTAATGCATCTAAATTACAGCTGCATCTATGCTAAATAACTTCATCTTGGAAGTATGTGGAGGCTTTAAATGTGTTATTATCTCTCACAACTGTTCATTTTGTGAGGGAGTCTTCTGATTGCATACAGTACATACAGTTTTAAAGACATAGTTTGGTTTTTGCAAGGTTTAGTAATTCTGAATGTCCCTCTCTCTATTGCTAAATAGATTGATTTTAAAGTGTTCATTCAACTGCTAAGCATAGAACCAAAAAGGGAGAGGTGTCAAGGACAGAGGATTTTCTAAAATGTGATGTTGTCTTTGGTTTAGGGCAAGAGATCGGATTCTGCCAGTGTCAGGAAAGCACAGGATCACAGCGTAATTCAGCTTTGCAGACACCTCTGGACATCTCTAGTTCATCATCCTGTTGTTGGTGAGACTATAATGTCCAGTGTTGCACTAGTTTTGATGGGAAAAACTGGATAGGAGAGAATTTGATAGGTACTGGGCAAATTTTCTGAAATATAGGGGTTAATCTCAGATGACATTTGGCCCCTTATAATTACTGTAATTTTAGGCAGTCACTCATGTTCCCTCTCAAACAAGTAGAGATTCTTCAATAAAACAGTACATAAATATTGAAGACAGATTAGATGAATCTTCCAGATTCTCAACTGATGAAACTTAGGCAGCTATCTGAAACTGGCTGTCTAAATTTTAGACAAAGCCAGGTGAAATGAGTCCCATATGTGATATTAACCTCCAGTAGCATAAAGGAACAGAGGCTTTCTGTGTCAGCCTGTTTGGCTGGAACGGAATTAGATTAAGTAATAAATAAAAAAGAATTATTGACTTTAAGGTCGATGGTGTTTGATTATTTAGAGTCTGATACACTAACATCTATTTCTTGTTTACAGTATAGAAAATTTTTGGAGGTTGCTGTTCTGCTGGGTATTAATTTGAGAATTTGATTCACATGATAACTAGATATTACCCCAGGATGTTCTAATTTAATTGCCATTATTCTCACACAGGAGCAAAGCAAAGAGTAGCCAGGCAGGTTAGGATGTTGAAATGCAGGACTGAATGTAAGAACACTATTTCCCTTGTCATCCGGTTTTAGAACAGCAAGAGGAGATGAGAGACAAATCAATGTCTTACAATTGCAGTCTACAGTCCCCCTCCTATCTTATTCCTTCAAATGGATTTTGCACTAGATATACAAGCCTGAAATGTGCTAAAAAAGACCATGGTGACTGGAAATGGTAATCTGTGTGCTTTCTCAATTTTTAAGGGCACCAGTGCAAAGCAATATTTCGTCTGAGATGGAAGTGAAGATAGAAACTTACAAGCTTACATGATCTTGTGTCAAATTTGCTGAGTCCCCTGCTGAGAAGTGGACAGCTTTCTCTGTTATGTGATGGAACACAGAGGGCCAGAAGCAGAGAGAGCTTAGACCTTTCTCATTGATATTTTCCAATCTGAGCTCAGTGACAGCCAAGCAATATTTTGCATAGCTTCCTTCTCAGCATGTGGATTTTCTTTTCTTGTTTTATTTTTTTGGTTTTTTTTTTCCCTGTGTTTGCTGTTAGTGTAAATTTCCCCTCCCACTTATCAACAATTGCCAAAAACATATTGCTTAATTTAAACTGAGAATTTGCTCTCAGCTGTGGTATTACCAGCCTCAAAAAGTTATAAAGAGTAATTTGCAAGTCTGCCTTCAAATGCCGCAAGAATTTGTTAAGATAAGAACATTCCATTGTATTCTTATTGCATTTTGTTGCATTCTATTATATTATTGTATTGACTTGTGATTTATTTTTAATGCTCAGAATATCATCCAGTCTTTTACATTTTTGGACAAAGGTCAATCTCCAACTTCCAGCTTGAGTTTGCTTACTCTCTCATGCTCACATTCACCTCTCCCAGTAATGGGAATTCTGTCCCTATGTCCCTTGCCTCACATTCTGTCTGCTGGGAGTCATATGCCCAGACATAACATTGTTCAAGGCCTCTATTCTCTCTCGTCTCCCTGCCACTGAATTCATTGTGTTGCCAGGTTTGTACTCCAACTTGAAGCCCCATATTCAGCCCTGGATTTTCTGTTCATCTAGTTTGGGATTTGTCTAACCAGCTGTTGCCATCTGCAAAGTACATGTGCATTCTGGAGCTAGTCAGAGTCTGCAGAGTTCAAAAAATTAGGGAGAAATACAAACTGCACCTTGTCTTAAATCTGGAAGAAAAAAAAGGTCAGATGAATCTTGTTTTGCAAAGTTTTCTTGGAATAGCCTACTAAGAAAGCCCAGAGCGACAGGCTCAAATGAACAGGTCTGTATTGCAGAAATCAAAGGAAAGACAATATGGACCTTTGTAACTTGTAGCACTTCTCAGTCATTTGTTTTTCTCTTTTAGCATTGGATGTAGAGGGAAGACATGAGTCTAATTCAGTTTTTATGAAGGAGGTAAGAGGAAGAACTCATACAGATGTGATGATGCTTCTGAGGAAAATAATTAGTTAAAGAGAATTCCGAATAGATATGGAAACAAAGGATTGGCTCCCTTGAAACCAGAGAGTCAGGTAGAAGATACACATAGAAGTCTGCAGGCTGGCTTGCTGAGAAAGGAGTCCTTCGTGATTTGTCTGGAAATGCTGCATCTCAAAGATACTATAACTTATCAACATTTTTTTCTTAGAGCTGCAGGAGGAAGAAACTACAGTGATTTATTTTTTAAACACGTTTTGCTTTCTTTCTGATTAGCCACTCAAATGTAGGGGAATTTTAATATTTTTTTTCTTGACCTTACATGTGAGCCCTAGATGCAGAGATTCCCAAACATACAGATACTGTGTGCAAGACAAGGTGTTTTTGTATTCTACTTGGCAAAACAAATCATAAGGAAGTCAAGTGATTAGTTGTATAAACCTGTGAAACTCAAAAACCAAAGCCCCGGACTGTTAGTTAAATAAATAGCTGTGCTTATGTTTGAGAGGTACCACAGAAATATATAAAAGAATTAAAATTCTTTATGAGACAGGCAAAGATGAGAATGTGCAATCAGTGTGTCTCAACCATGCTGAAAATGCCAGAGCAGAAAAATATCCTGGAAAACCTGTATCAGCTACTCTTCTGAGGCCTGTCTCTCATGCATGCAATTATTTAGGGTTTTGTTTAAAATAGCTGGAAAAGTTATAAACATGGCTCCCAGTGTGAACCTGGCAGGTACGCTCAACAGCCAGAAGGAGGAATGTTAAATAGCATCTAACCAAATTCCTAACTCCTGTGAAATTCAAGTGCTGAGGAGAAAATCAGGAGCTTGATGATTAAACGTAGAGAGCTGTCATTGCTGCATTATATTAAAATAACTTGCCTCTAGCAAGCCGCTACTATTTCTTCCTTTAAATCTGTCACTTTTGAGGAGCCTGTTACTCCAGCTGGCTGCATCAGTAGCTTTGGAGCTATGTAAGTTTTACAGTGAAGAGGGCACTTTATAGAGAGGCTTTTCATGAACAGTAGGGGACCCGTTAACCACTGAATAACCACCACAATGTGCAAGTCATATTTTCCTGTGAATTAATAGGACTCATCACAATCAGAAACTTCAAGCAGAAATGATTCTCAGATGTGTTTTTAAGACACAGCAAGTCTCCAGGCAAAATGCAACTTATTTGTTTATGGATTACTGTCATTAATAAACATATAGGAGACTTATTACTGCCTCAAGCCACAGCACTTTTAATGATGTCCAGAGCAGATTGCTATTAAAGCTGTGAATGAACCTGGCCTGAATGAGCAGAAGGAAGAGGAATAGCACATCAATTGCAAAGTCCCTTACTCTCGGAGAATAAGCAGAAGTTTCTCATTATAAAGACTGCTCTTTCTTTGTAGCCTTTGTCTCTCTGAAGCAGAGTCCAGTGTCCTCCAATAGATCTCCATTAAGTTCATGTGGTTTTTCTTGAAGCTAGAGGCATATTCTCTTCTACTTGACCTCTGGGATTTTTCTTTCCTATGCAAAGGGAAGCTTTAATTCATCTTTGTGAGAAGGGATTTTCCTGTCACAAAATTTTGTGCCTTAAAAACCAACCAGAACTCTCTTTTCTTTCTGCATTGATTTTTTTTTTTTTTATTTTGAGCATATGTGTTTTTCACATCCCAACTCTGTGACTGGATTGAATGGACCATGAGACTATTAGGCAATTTGGGGATAAGCATCTACACTTCCTTTTAAATTTTTTTTAAATATAGGTCTGTGACTTAAGCATGTCTTGTTTTCTCAGGGACAGGGCTAAAAATTGTAAGAATAGCTAGATTTTTTTTTTTAGTAGACCAGAGAAGTGGATTCCGTTGCCATCTTAATTTAGGGATCAAGATGACTCAGGTTCAGGGTTCTCATCCGTTGAATATTTGGGCTCTGTTATGTGGTATGAAGAACAAGGTAAGTGCCCCATGTGCAGACTCTCTCTTTTTCCTGTGTTTTCTTGCATCTCATTCTCAGAAACAGCCTATCTCCAGACATTAGTGTCCTACCTCTTTTCTCTGCTTATGTTTCCTGTTGAATTGGTGGGTGTACAAGAAGCACATCCCTCCTTCCAAGCGTGCAGATTTCCTCACAGCCTGGAGCTTACTGAAAGGCCCTCAAAACTGTGCAGATAAAATTTAGTCAATGTAGAAATTATTTGCATGCATTTTGAGGGCATTTACATGCTTGATGTATATTTATGCTTGTGTGAATGTTTGTCGCATGGATAGTCATGTCATGTTCATTCAAACAGCACTTCTGTTGAAGGTGGCTGTTAAATTAAGAGCCCTTAGAGTTCACTAGACTGGCAAGGGATAGGCTAGATGAGGTATGTGCAGGAAAAAGAGGACCTGAATTGAGAATGTAATGGTTTAGGAATGGTGTTCTTCAGTTTAGTACTACTGCAAAAGCATGTGGTGCTCCTCCTCCTGCTTCCAACTGAAGGCACGGAGAGCAATGGTTGAGATAAGAACAATTTACTGGTAACACTGATGAGATGATTAAAATGAACTGTAGCAGCAACAATGTTAATAACAAAAGTGTACGAAAGAGAGAGTGATTCCTATGCAAAACTCTCACCAAGCCTGACCTGAGGAGACCACAGCCGGGGCCATCTGACCCCAACTAGTCCTTCAGTCAGGCTTGCTCAATGCCTGAACTCTTTCTCCAGGAAATGAGAGTCCCTTCTCCCTGCCTCCAGGAATGAGTAACAGACCAGCTCCCAGTCTTAGCCATGCCCCCTCCTAGCTACTGCAAAAATTAACCCTGTCCTGGCCAGAAGAACATCAGGGAAAAAAGAAAAAAGAGAAGGATCACGTCTCTAAAGCATGCAGGTTTGTACGGTAATGAATAAAGCTTATGAACTTTGTGAAGGGCAAGGGAGGCAGGGGGTCAAGGGGCCAAGGGGTAGGGTGAGAGAATCTGTGATTTATCTTTTCATAACAGAAATGAGTTCAAGGCACCAGTGAAGAAGAAGCTGCAGCTCCTCTTTATGGCCTCCCCAGGTGAGAGAGTGCACAGATAAGACATGGAGCCACAGGAAAGTCTGAAGCATAGGCCAGCTTCTCTTTTCTCCAGAAACCCTTGTGAGTGTATCATCCCCTAATGGGAAAAGGTGACTAACATGTCCAAAAAGGGTAAAGTGGAAAATACAATTACTGAGGACATGGGGAAAAGGGGTTATCCTGTGGCTAGTTTTTCTGCTTTCAGTGAGAGTCTCTGCTTCTTGTTAAGGTGCTGTTTCTTCCATTGCCAAGAAAGAGCCATTGCAGGTATCTTCTTCCTTCACATTGACATGAGGGGACTTTGCTTTAGGACTTTTCTAAAGACTGTGAAGGACTATGAGTTGTCTCATAAAGAAAAATGAAGCAAGAGCTAGAAGAGGTGTGAGATACCAATTCACTCCTCATTTGTGCTCTAAATGGAGCTCATTGGACCTGTTTAAAAATTCTGAATGTTGTTTTTTATGAATGCCAGTGTTTATAAAAATGTTTATATCAATTAAATTCCTTCTAGAATATCACCATTAAAGTTAAATGAAGTGGAATTGAAAAGAAAACATCCCATAAAATGTTAAAGGATGGTTATCGTACTGCTTGTCCTATAATCAAGAATGTTTGTGGAAAATAGATGGTGTTTCCTCTAAGCCCTGAAAAATAATAACAACTTGTGACTTTTCTTGTTACTTTTGATCTTATTAACTGGTTAAGAATGTTTCAGTCATCTCTGCAAACACAAAATTATATCTTTACACAGTACATGCCTTAGTCCATGTCACCTAGCTTGTTAGGAGATGGTAGTGGTGGTTTGTAACTAATTAATGAGTCTGTGTTGTGTTTGTTCTAAAATCATATCCATCTGTGTGGATGATTTCAGTGAATTTTAACAGGGTCTCTATAAGATGGTATTACTTCTGTCATGCAGAGACAACTATATAACAATTTGCATAATTGTAGATGGAGGAAAATGTTAGCCTGCATATTTAAAACTGTTATATACATTTCCACCTCATTAAAGAAAATCACTGGAGCTAGGTAGCATACTCAAGTTGGAGATCAGGTGGCAAAGTATATACATTACACAATCTAATTTTCTACTGTTAAAAAGTTCCAGCTGAACAAAACCAATAGAACTGACCTTGCTCACTGAAAAAGTTAGAAAACTCATTTAAAGAGTGCTTCTGTGAAAACACACACGTTCCTCTCTGTCATTGTAACTCTGACCTTGGGGATCAGTCACATTCGATGTGCTAAAGAGATGCTTTCATAAATAAGTGATGATAGGCTTTAATATAATTAGGGATCTTAATAGGCAGAGAGGGAAGAAGGTTACTGTATTTGCAATGTGAAAGCAGAGGGACAGATTCACAGAGGGGATGCACGTACTCAAATCTGTAGTTTAGATCTTTTCTTCTGTCTAAATCTGGTATTGTGTAAATTTTTACTGGTGAGCTTTTGTGGAAGTGCTCAAGTCTTGACAGCTCTGAATGTCTCAGCACATACTACATGCCATAACCTTGGCAAGACCTATAAAGAGGCAGATTCTGCTAATATCACACTTGAGATTTAGCCCTGATCCTGTGGCTGCTTCAAAACACTTCTGAACAACGTCCTACATATGAACAAACACATGTACTCCTGGCATGCTATTTCTAATCCAACGAGTGGGAATACAGCTTGACCCTTATATTAATTTGGATAAGGTGCCTATTCTTTTTCCATCTTTCCTTGATAAAAGAACAGTTTTTAGTGGTGGCACAGAAAAAAATGCCTGGAAACTAATTAAGGAATTGAACCTTGATTACCCACATTTATTAGTTTTCTCCCCGGCTCTGTCTGAGAGTGCTCCAGTCAGTTCTCTGAAGGACTATTGTGTAAGAACCTAATCAAAAACATTGTGAACTTCATCCTTGATCTTGGGGTCAGGAGTGTTTCCTGTTCTTTTTAGATGGTTATTACAGATGTAATTTAGAGTTCTTACTAAAATCTTCCAGAGAAAGGATTCTTACAGGCACTGGTAGGAATTTCACCTGGTTAAGTGGTGTGCAGGGGCTCCCTGCCAGGTAGCAGAGTTTGAGCTCTGTAAGGCCCTACAGGGTGTCCTTAGCAATTTCTTGATATAGACAGAATTGTCCAAATTTTGCATGGAGCTTTCCCAGTTCTCTCCCCAGTTTTAGCACTGGATTAGGAAGATACAAAAATGCTTAGAAGTAGAAATCTCCAGGATAATTTCAAATGGCCTTGGGTACCTGAAGATTTGGCATCAGTGCTGGAGAGAGATGCAGGCTCAAGACTCAGAAACTATACATCCCTCTCAGGGTTGATAGGCTCTATGGTCTTTCAGTTGCATGTACCATATCAATTAGGAGAAGTCAATCAGTGGCAGATGAAAGCATTGACTTTATGTCTGGGGCCTCCATCATCTGCTCACTGCACCACACCTGCCCCACAGGGATGTGAGAAGGCAATTAACAAATAACAGCAGTTGCAGCTTCTGAAGATGACATAGAACCTGAATGAAGATGTCTAATAAAAGCATGTCCAAGTCCATCATCTCAACTTCTGGTATAACAGACATTCTTCAGTATCTTCACTACTAATTTTGCACTGAGATTGAAAAATATAACAGGGAGTCCATATTTTTTATGAACTGTATATTATAATCCAAATTTAAAGGACTCACACTTTGACTATGCTATGATTTAACTGGAAATGTGAAAGATGTGATTTTAATCAAGAAATGTTTAAAAAAGACTCTCAGTGGGTAGTTTTTTTCATCAGGGAAAGCAGAAGAAATAAATTTCATGCTCCTCTTATGGTGCAAAATGTGTCTGGAATTAAAAGTTTTGAATTAGGCTCCATTGTGTATCTTTGCCTATTGTAAAATTAGGCAAAATTAAAATTCAACATTCCTTAAACTATTATTTTGTGATCACTAGTTCTCATAAATATTTTTATTAGGCTGTCATGGTCTTCTTACAGTCCTACTTACATCAGGTGAACTTGGTGAGAAATGAATGTGGGAACAGATATTTTTAAAGGTTGCAGGTTTTGTTGCAGGGGTGGAACTGGTATTCAAATAAGCAGTGCTGGGCAAATGCGCATTATATAAGCTCAGTGAATCATGGAAAGTGATTAATGCTATAACACCTAACTCATTACACCAGGAGAAAAAAAATAATCTGTTAAAAACATTTGACATGCCAAATTTCTTTCAAAATGCCCAATTGCATTTACTATACTTTTAACACATTTCATAGATGCATCAGCCAAGTATTCCCTTATGCACTAACATGTTTTTCAAATAAGAAAGCTGAAAAAGGAAAGGGTTTTAATTACTATTAACACAGGCAAAGTAGTAACAGTGCAACATTTTGACAATGGAATACAAAAGATTAATCATAGTCCCTTTTGTTTGCCAATACTGCTTTTCCTTGTGATTTTAGCAGATGTATATGAAAAAATACAAAGGCACTGCAAGGCAGTGGTAGTTTTGTTACTGATTCAGTACCATTACATTTTCTCTGTGATACTTATCATTAGATAAAAGCACTGAGTTGGGGCAAACTGATTGATCAAGGTCACCGTAGAAGTATTTTTTGAAATACAGACAGCAATGTCCTGAAATGGCAAGCAAGTTCTAGTTCTGTCATTTAGATGCATGAGCAAAGCTTCAATAAACAGGAGGAACAGTGAACATTTATAAAGCTCCTGCCCTGGGCCTGCTGGTGGTAGTCTCATTTTTCAATACAGGGCCCTGAAAATTCAATGCTAAGATGCTTCCAAATGAATTTTGATTCTGCAAGGAGCTGCTCACCACAGGAATGATTTGTCTTTACTCTGACTTGCTCAGCTTTGTAATGCTTCACCTTTTTATTTTGTAAGCTGTCCCCAAACAAAATTGTGTGGAGTCTGTTGCCAATCCTCTCTCTCTCAGGAAAAAGCACTTTGAAGACAAGAGAGGTGATAACATCAGTTTTTGAAAGAAGACTATCTACATCTTTGGTTCTGTGCCAACTTTCTTTTCATCTCAGAGTCTCCAACAGATATGGACGAGCTAGATGTTTCCATAACGTCCAGAATGACAATTTTATATCTATAGATTCATCAAATACTCTCGGGAGTTCTGTTCAGGGACATGAATTCACACGTGCTGCCTGCAATACAAGCACAGAGCAGAAAGACAGCCCTTTCCCAAATATTATTCTGTATAAAAAGAAGTGATTAAAGTCAAGTGGGAAGTACAAAGGGACAATATGATAAGACTGAGGGAATCTTGAAAATGAACTGCAAAGAGGTCTTCATAAATTTATGAGGATCATTTCACAGTCATGGGGGAGGCACACATTAAAGTATGGCAGCTGTTACTTGAAAATGCAGCAAAACTGGCTCTGAGACTGAGCATCAGATAGGATAGGATGATGGTGGTGGCTGGTAAGAAAGGAAGTAAGGGATGCAAAACTGTTTATCTCAGATTATGCCTCCTCTTAGATTAGGCTCAGAGTCTTCTGTGCTTGTTCTCCTTCTGGTCCAAAGACTTGCATTCTTACCCATCCAGTGATGCAACTTCAACAGTGAGGGAGACCAGTCCCTTGTGCTCACTACTGGGTAGTCCACAGTGCTTGGAATGCCCTCTAAGGATCTAGAGTTTAAGATTCCTCAGACTGAGGCTGTTTTCCCTTCAAAGTTGTGTTGCTGTTGGTACAATGGGTTAAAACAAATTTCCAGTCCCTGAGGGTCACTGAAGAGAGTCTGGACGCTAGCTGCATTGTCTTGGCTACCTGAAAAAGTCTATGAGATAGGTGTCTTATTGCAGCAGGCTGTGAAGGGCTGGAGGGCTGGATTTGGGAAGGGCTGGAGCTCTGGTCAGATTTTCTTTATATGCCAGGTCTAAGCACTTGCTATTGGAGACAATCATGACACACTCCAATGTCTAACTTAGTGGTGTGTACTCTGCACAACAATGCTTCTGATGGAACATTGTGTGAGTTATGGCTGTGTCCAATATCAGGTGCTTAGCCCTGGCTTAGCCCTCTGAGTGTGCAGAATGGCTTCTTTCCGTCCCACTTTTGGTAATACTGTGACATATAAAAACACCCCTCCTCCTTGAACTATTGATGGCTGATGCAATTCACCTCTATATTTCTTGATCAGAGTGTTCCACCAATTCATTATGAACAGCTGTGCCTTTGTGAGATCACATTTTAAATGGTGTTGACACTGTTGTCACCAGTGCCAACAAATGCATGACAATTTCCTAGAGAGTGTCTACTGCTGAGTGGAAGTATTTCTTAGGATGAGAGTTGCAATGGATGAAAAGAGCCCTCATCCCCATACTGCAGCTATATTATTTTGCTCAGTCCAATATTGTTTTCTTGGATTCTGCAAATTTGCTGATGAATTTTCCATGGGAGTGAAGACCCATGGCCACATAATCTCTTGCTCCATATATCCCCATCTGTGTTACTGAGGCATCACACTTTTTAAAAGGACATAGTTTTATCAGTTTCTGAGAGCTTGCAAAGTGTTTTTGATGCTGGAATTAAAGATTCGTTTTTGCTTTATATGGCATGAGGGATATTTTTAATGTTAATATATAATGCCTTTTTGGGTTTTTTTATTTGCCTCTTTGACTTTCCTGATGACCTCTGAGGGACATTCAATGTGTTGGGTGATTCCTACTAAGAGACCTCTCATGTTTTAAACTTTCTGTGTCCAAATAAACTGGTTATCAAAATAAAGACTCCAGCTTTTCTGTCTAGCATCTAGTTGGAGTGTCCCTCATGTACAACACCAAAAGATTTTGGAAAATGTGGAACTAGCCCAGGCTAATGATGAAAACTTTAGATGATGAGAACTTTGAGAGAAAGACTATTATCATTATTTCCTGAGAAGAATTAAGTCTATGCCCAGTTCTATCCAAAACCAGAGTTTTACCTGATCGGCTGTGATTGTCTGGAGCTGTATACTTCTGAGTATTACTTCTACACTCTTTTGTGCTTGAGAGAAGGTAGAATGGGCCTTGTGGCTCAATTCACTTTGACAGGAAGGAGAGGTTATCTAAATTTTAGAAGAAAAATGCATCAAAATCACCCATTTATTTTCTTAACCATTAGAAGAACCCTCAGGCAGTTGGATGAGTTGTGAGCATCTGGTAATCTTTGCAAACTGGAAGCTAAGTAAAGCTAACCCAGAGAAGGAGGGTAGTTTCTTTTCTTGAATACAGAATAGATCTCACACCACTCTTTTGTGAGCAGTGGGCCTCTTTTTCTGATCAGAGGCACACTAGGGAGCACTGTGAAATCTTCATCTGCCTCTAAGTCAACACATGCATAGAAGGCTGCCTGCACATTGGATTCCATAAGGAATCATTACCAAAGTACATTTAGAAAATCTGTATCATCAGACCTGAATCTGAATTTGTTCGCCCTTAGGCAAGATAGCCTAAATGTTGAAAGCAATTTTGAAGGTAAGTATCTGAAAATCCCAGCAATTGACTACTTGATTCTTCAGGTACTTAGGCACTGAGTCCCAAGGGCAGTCCTTGTCTATGGCAATGCCCCTTTTCCCTGCTTTTAACAATGTTTCTGAAATCCTGGTACGTGGTACGTGTACAAATAAAAATTACTCTCTTCATGTTTACTGAGCTCGAGAGGATGCATTTGTGATTTTGAAGCACTACTCAGCAAATGGTGGAAGAAATATGAAACTCAGCAAAACTGTAGATTTTTTTACTGTCTTTTGCTTATTATTGTGGCATACTACAAAGTATAGATCACTTGACTTCACAAATTATATTTGCCTTTGTAAAAAAAGAGCTAGGTCTCTCTCCTTTTAAAGCAAGCTTGAAAACCATCAATATTTTTTATCCTTCCAAAATCCCTGAAAGTTCAGATGATCCAATGGGGGGAATATAAAAGTAACAACAAACAAAAAGTACAAAATAAGCAAGAATAAAGGGTGCATTTAACCCAAAAAAGCAATTCGCATGGTCTTTTGTTTTGCTGCTGTTAAAATAAACGATAAATATATGCAGAGGTTTATATGTCACCTCAGATGATGGCAGCAAATATTTGTATGGAGTCGCAGGACACTAAGCTATTGAATCCACTCCAAAATGGCTAAGTAGCTTGTTGTGCAGCCGGCAGCAATAGATATTTTGATAAATATATTAATTTTTGCCTGAGTAGTCGTGGGACTAGCCACTAGATGGCACTGGTTTTGCACGTCTGGAAGGTAAGCAAGCTTTTTCCAAAGAAAATCTAAGGGGCTGGTTCCATTAAATTCTGCTTTATACCAGTAGATGGCAGATTTGAGCTATTTATGGGAAAAAACAAAGGCTTTAATGGCCGGCGTTGCAAAAGCATTTTAATTTATTTTTTCTTAAGCCTTCTATACGTAAAATATTATACAAAAATAAAAATTGCTAGCTGAAATAAAGGACTTTTGTTTAAAGCATTTGTTTCATCTTTTTAAATTACAAGCAGAAATATACAGGAAAGTAAGAGGCTATTAAAACCATTAATGAAAAGGGAATCAAAACATAAATGAGTAAGAACACACTTCTAAAAACTATTTCCAGGTAGTGGTAATGAAAAAAAATTCTTACATATAAGAATACATAAAAGGCAAAAATAGAGAAATGTGTTAAAAAATATATGACAAGGATACTTTTCAATTCTGTGATACTTTCAGCCTAAGATCATGAACCTGTCTTTTTATTTTTTTTTTTTGTCTCTGTCATTTTAAATATATTTACAGGGGTGAGTAAAAAGGGGTGCAAAGAAAATTATCACCACATAGCATTGATTTTAGTTTTGGATGGTTGTGCTCTCTCTAGAGCAAGAAATCAGGAAAGTAGGCTTGGCTTCCCTAAAATCAATGAAAAGGGTTTTTCATGGAGCATCATTTTTCAGCCTTGCTGTCTTGAGGATTCTAACAATCACACCCAAAATTTATTTGTAAGGAAGCAGTGTGTCTACCTGGTGCGGGTAAAATTCCAGCTACAGACAGCTGAGTTAGCTCTGGAGAATGGCCACAGTTCATGTGCTTCTTTGTCTGTGTAAATTAATTTTCAAAGGGTTGGGTGGTGGAGTTGCTCCCAAGACCTGAGCTATTACCTCTGCAAGCCGTGCACCACAAACCAGAGCCAATCTAAGGACAGGAATTGGTCTTGTCCTTTCTGATATGCTATAACGGCAGCAGGTGCCTTCATCCACTTGGACTCCATGACTTGTTATTCTACTCTCAGAGTATTTTTACTTTTAGCTTCCAAAGTGGTATAGAGGTCTCACACTTTTTTTTCTTTTTTATTTCAGATACAGATATGCTGCTGAAATGATGTCGCCTTCTTATGTAACAGCCCAGTGCAGTCACCCAAGAAGCAGCAGCCCACACTCTGCTCCCACATTTCCTTGGGGAGGCTGCAATGCATGTCTCACTGCTCCTTGGAGGTACTGTGAACACCTGACTGTGGGGTGCTGGAGTATGGAAGCTCTCTTTTCACTTGTTCTGTGAATGATGTGCATTAAAAAACATCACTGGTGTCAGAGCACGGACATGCATGCACTCCCTGAGGGATGTGGGTTCTGGTACTCTGCTAAGTGGGTACATGAATGACACTCTTTCCTTCTGCTTCCAGCACCTATGAAATTCACAATTTCCTATGCAGTGGAAAACTTTCAGTAAGAGGCTAAGGACTATAAGCATCCAGCTACCTGAGTATAAGAGCCTGTGTTTCTCAGCCCCTCCTTGGGGATGTTCTTGTAGGCTTGAACCCTTTTAGGTAAAGGTGGGGATTAAATGCAGGTCCCCTCTGTGATCTAGACCTGTTGTAACTACTGTGCAAAGGCAGGAACAGAAGCCTCCTCTTCTGGGTGCCTTTTCAAAGCAATCTGTAGAAACCACAGTGTTTGATAAGGACCCTAATTGTGTAGGTGTGTTAGGTGAAAAACATGAAACTGAGAGGGAGTTAAGAGTGGGTTTCTGAATGTTAATTTGGCTTGGGTGTGAGATGGAGCTCATCAGTGCTGTCAGAACTGAAAGTTTTTCTGTGCACATCCATAAGATCTTTAGGCACTGAGGGAAGTTTGATGCAAAAAAGTATGTGGGTACTTTTATAACTAGGAGAATTGAGGAGAAACTAAGGAAAGGTTTTGTCTTTGCATCCTACAGCCCACATGTTGATGTTGCAGACACCTAACAGCTCTTTTGGATCAGTCCTAAATAGTCAGCACAAGAACTCAGAAGAAATTGATCTATATGCCTAACCAGAACTGAGCAGACATAATTCTTTCTCTCCTACACACCTGGAAGCTCATGAAGACACAGGAGACTCCAGTGGGACTTGAGTTGCATGGTCTGGCAGAAGGGTAGCAGAGATTAAACCAGAGTATTACACCTAGAGCAGACAAATTCCCTAAGGGATGTGTGTGTAGAACGGATTAGGGAAACCTGGATGAGAAACATACAGTGCATAACAACTCCAGGCACATTACACCGGTGCCTGCTGCTTGGGCAGGATAAACACAATTAGTTATACGTGCTGAGCTAATCTGGCAAATCCCACCCCAGCCAATTCATTGAAATTGCATTTTCCTGCTCTCCCTGCTCTTGTTGTGTAGACATTCCCATGCCTAATTCTGGGGCCTTAACCAGAGCATCATTCTGCACAGAGCTGCTGGAGGGGATCATAGCAGGAGTTATGTCCTCACATGTTCTGCTTCTCCGACTTCTAGCAAATGCTGTCCCTGTCTCAGAATATCTCTGAGCTCCTGCAGCTCCTGTCAAAGCCAACTCAGTACCCTGATCAAATGCAAGTGTGAGTGAGATTAGGCAGCATCTCCCTCAGTTTTAGGACAGGGCTTGTTTAAGGTTTTATTGTGCAAAAGACAATGCTCAAGCTATTCACCTGAGCATCGTCTCTCTAGACAAAGAGACATTGCAACCTCCAAATGCTGGTGCCTATCCAGTTCCTCATTTTGGACCCTCTGTTATGACAAGATGAATTTCCCTTTATCCCCTTTCATTATGAAGGGGAATCAGAGCTGGCTGAAATTTAACTTTGAGGGTCTCACTGCTAGCTGAGGTGAATCCCATACTGTCTCTGCAAAGGAATTTGAAAACAAAAAGCTGATTGCTTTTAGCTGATATCAGCTGATAGCTCTTAGCTCTACTCCAGGGCTATAGGCACTTCTGAGGTGCTGCCCTCTGCTTACTAAATTGCCACAAGAGCTTCATCATCACGATGTCTTCTGGAATTTCTTGGGTAGGTTATAAAATCTTTCAGATTGGGATGGACCTCAGAAGTCTCTAGTCAAACACAGAACTAAAGGCTATCTCAGATTAGGTTGCACAGGGCTTTATCTAGCTGGGTCTGGAAAACCTTCTCTGGGCAACCTCTTCCATTGGTTGATTTGCCTGAGAATGAGAAATGCTTTCCTGTTACCTGCTCAGCAATTCTTTCTCTCCTACCATGCACTGTTGTAAATAGCCCGTCTCCATCTTCTTGATGAGCTCCTCACAGATGCTGGGGTATACTGCATGGTCCCTCTGATGGCTCACTCTTCCCCAGCCTGCGAGATACCTACTTCTCACACACCAGCAGGACCTGGATTCCCACCAACCCCATCCAGGATGTGTCAGGACCATAGGTCTCCGCCTTGGTCTCCTGGAGGAGCAGTGGAAGAAGAGCAGCTGACAGACTAATTATTAAGGAAATGATGTCTGTAAGACTTCTGGTTCTTCTCTGTAAAATTTTCAAGCATGAGAAACACGGTCAGGAGTTCTCTCTGTGATGTGTGCCCCAGTTGTGAGGAACCAAGACTTTGACCTTGATCAAGACTAAGCTTTGTGGGTGTTCTGTCATCAGGCCTCCAGTTAGGAAACTGAAAAAGAAGACAGAAATGTGTCTTGAGAGATAGTCAAGGGATATTAGTTTTTGATCCACATCCATTATAACTCAGCTGACTCCTAACTACATTTTTCACCAAAATGTACACCCATATGGAAATTGCCATATCTTTGTTTGGCTAGCTTTGCATACTCAGAAACTTTTTTTCTAGTAGGGTTCAATGCTCATGGTGTTTCTCCTGTTTGAGCAAGGCTGGTGTTTCTTCCAGCAGTGGGTCTCATTAGAGTGAATGGAAGTATATTTTCTCTCCTTTTGTATTCAGTACAAAGCAGTGTGGTTCTGACATGACTGAGTTTAAAATGAGGCAAACCCTAGCATCTGCATTTATGACAGAAGCTGCAGTTTGTTCTTGCCACTAGATCTATACACAGCCTCGAGAGCTGACTGTAACCAGACTGCAAACAAGATGCCTGCATTGGTATAGTTTAAATTTAGAGGCCACTTTGTTTTTCTCTCCAGTGTCACACCTGCAGCTCAAGTGTCGCACCTGCATCTGCAGCCTCTCTGGAGGAGGAGGTTACAGTCACAATGTCTGCTGTTCTGTTCTGCTTTGAACTGTCCAATCTCCACCTTTGGTGACAAATTTACACAGTAGCTCTAAGCTATGTAGGAGGTATTTCTGTCTGCTGTGCACATCTGTTTATGTCCTGTCCTAGCCAGGGTGAAGAGACAACAAGGAATCTGGCTCTCCTGCTTGTCCCCACAGGCCCTGTGCCAGCAGAGGAAAAATTCTCCCCCTCCTTTTGTTCATTTGCTGTTAGAGCAGTCCCAGCCTAGGATGTTAGCAAGGGCTGGATTTTGTCTCAGTTTACTTCTTTGACAAATGTGGGATTCCACTCTTGCCTTGGCATTAAGCACTTTTTAAAATGTAAATTTCTTAGCTGCAAGGAATCACATTAAAAAAAAAAAAGTATACTCAAAAAGCAACTATCTAAATTAAAGACTAATTGGCTGCCAAATTATGGGTTTATGCAACTCCCTCATCGCAGCTTGTTTTGCCTTTTTACCAGAGGTATGTAAAAAAGCATCAGAACACACACAAAAAATATTTTTGTTTTCCCATCATAATAAAACCTGCGATGTTTTATTTACTTTGAAAGCTCTAGCTACTTACAGTAAAAATTTGTCCACCTGAGATTGCCTGTCCAGCCACAGGGAAATCCTGTGATTAAATCCAAACTAAAGGAAAACTGAGGCAAGGAGCACAGTCAGCAGCAAACTATTGAGTTTCTCAGGAATGGCAGCAGGTTCCTTAAGGATCTGGGCATCGTGTCTTCCTGCAGAGGGTTCAAAGAAGCAGCACTGAGATAATTTTCCCCTAAATGCATGCCAAAGCATTCAGAGATTCACAGCCTTCATGTACTGGGGATTTTTTTGGTGAATGCCCTCTGGGACTGGGGCCATATAGGGACTGAGTATGCAACTGAAAGCTCTTGAAATCAAAGTGCAGCTGTTGGTTAACTTTATTGCTCAGGTCTCCATGGTGGCCTCAATCTCACAATCAGGGAACTTACTGGGAGGAAGAAATTAGTTCCTTGACAGATGTTCATGATCACACGGGTGAAATGCTCTGAACCATGACCTACAAGGCACTGGGGTTAATGTTAGACCTGAGGTATATTATTCTGGGTCACTGTCTTCGTGGTTGACCTAGTACCAGTGTGGAATTTGGAAACGATCTCTCTGGGATGTAACAGGAGTCAGATCACATTTTCCTCTCTTCTTTCTTTCTCTCTGTGACAGTTCCTCATCCTGCCTCAAGCTCTGTACTTGCCAGCCTCTCAAAAACATCACATGCAGCAGACTACCTGGATGCAGTGATGTTCTTCTCTATATGACCTTGCAATGATGTTTTTCTTCCCCAGCTCATAACAAGGAGTTTTATCTTAATCTTTTGTTGCAATCTCAGCATGTGAATTCACACTTGCAATGAAGAACAAGGATTCTAGGTAAATTACAGCAAAACAATGAGAGTTTCTAGTAAAGCATTTACCTTATTTCTTCAGGTTTAATTTTTACCTTTTCCTCTAAGTTTTCCCAGTGATACATGTTTAAAAGAGTAACAAATCCATTACCACTGGGGAACCATATACCCAACGCTATAATGCAGAACCATTACTCAGGAGTTCCTATTAATAGTGGGGTAACAAATCTGATTCTCCTGTTTCAGCAACCTTACTAGAGGACTGGGGAAGGAAGTCAGGGGGGTGTGGGGAATGTGGGGAGTTTGGTGTGTGTGGGTGGGGTGGGAGTGGGCAGAGGGGCTGAGGTGCAGAATAATGTCCCCATTTTACCTGCACTAAGGCTTTGTGAAGCATTGAGGGTCTTATCCAGTAACAGGCTTGTGCTGTGTGTGCATACATACTAACCAGGCTCAGCTTTGAAATATGCTCACTGGTAAACAACAGCTTAGAAAGAGAAGGGTACAAATACCATTCCAAGAGCTTTTCCAACTGTGCTGCATCTTTGCTATGTCAAAAATAAACTGCAAAATGAAAGGATGAAGAATAAGCCTACCATTTTGCGTCCTCACCTCTTGAAATAAAATAGTAGTTTTAAACTGCATAAAAATGCTCTGTCATGATGAATTACACATTTATAACCCTATTTAGTGAAGTATTTTACCTATGTAATTTTAAAACTGTCACTTTGACAAAAAATGTAGATGAGCAAGTTGGCCTTTCACATTTAATGTTTTCGTTCTTATTTGCAATTCACCAGGTTCAGCTTTGATTAAAGAAGAGGTATAAATGGAATGCATAATGGTCAGGACTTGAAGAACATATTACTCCGACACTGCAGGAAAAGACTTTTTCCTTTGTATAAGCAGATTTGGTTTCTTCACCTGAGAAACTTCTTGATCCTGGGCCTGCTAGCTTTATTACATCTGAAATGCATGTTTGACTCCAAATTTGCATAAAATAAGATGCTTGATTTAAAAAGAAAAAGACAAAAGTCAGTGGATGCACATATTTATAACACTTTCTTTTAACAGACTTCAGGAAATGAAACAGCCTATGAAGTCTGACTTTGAGTCTAAGGCAAGGTGTAACTGCTTCAAAAGATTTTAGGGCCAATGCTAAGAAGTGATCAGAAGAAGTTCTGCTTTGGACATAGCGTGTCCTGTTAACAGGGTTTTTTCTCCATGGCAGCTGCTGTGAGTGCTTGACATAAAGAGACCCTGAATTAGCTATGAAGAAATTCCCTTTCTCTTCTACATGTCAGAGACAAGTTTTTGTGTCTTCAACCCATTTTTCTCTCTCGAAGTCTCAGTTCTTTCAGGTTAAGTTAAAATTTCAGATTATAATCCCAAAACAACCCCAAATCTTAAAACCAACCAAAAGAACAATCGCCTATAAAGGCTTCCTTTTAAAATAGTTACTCAAATACATTAATATTTTTCTTTTTCAGTAGATATGTTAAATACAAATTCTCTTTCTTGTGACTAGTTTTAAGTATTACACATTGCATTCCAGCTCCACACTCGAAATGGTTTCCTAATGGAATCACTCTGTAGCAGTATTTAACCACTGAGGATAATAAATCCAGATGATCCTTCAGTAAAGACCTCAGTTGTGTCACTGGATTAGTGACTGTTAAGACAAGTATCTCAGCAGGGAAGCAGGCAACCATTTAATGGCTAATGACAACTTCACACCATTATCTGTGTTTACTTCTGTTTGATTAAATGGGTCCTCCTCTCAAGGGTCAGTGACATCAGAGTTTGTTTTAGGATCCAAGCATACCAACTTGGATGAAATGAATATAAATAAATAAATAAATAAATAAATAAAAATTCATATGTGAGAAACAAAGGAGATAACAGAATTCAATTACACTATTTGGAGATGGTCCTGACAGAAGGCGTGAAACATCTACCTATCTAGGAAGGCCAATTTTAGGAACAAGGGTGGTGGTTCATTGAAGCATTTAATTGCCTTCTTTTGATGTTGGTTTGCAGAAGACCACTTGGTCTTTGAGCCAACAAACAGATCTGACACCTGGCTTCCATCCCCTGTTCCAGGGAATTCCATAAGCAGTATATACAAAGCTGAACAGTAGGAAGAAGAGATAGTGAACAGATAATTTTAGATAATGTACCCTGTGCTGTGCAGGAGCCTTTCTTTAGAGGCAGAAGATAGGGGCATGAGCCATAGTCCATTTTAAGAAGTGCTCCTGTGTCAGGGCTGGTGACAACTGGAGAAAAGAAGTGGTTGTTTCAGGTATTTTTTATACCAGTTTAAGTTTAAAAAACCCTTCCCAGCTGAAACTATTTGTCAAATTAATGTTGAATTCATAAAATTGTTTTGGTATGGATGAAATTGCTTTTTGGGGATATGAATGTTCATTCACAGGAAGAGAAATGTACCCAGCTCTGGCAGCTTATATTGACAGGAATGCACCCAAATGTTGCTAGAAATTACTTCCAGGATGAAGAAGAGTGATGAATCCCACACTTAACCTTAAAAATACGCTTAAAAGCTTTCCTGAATGCAAAGTATATTCTTGTTTCTGGAAGCACAGGGCTGAAATCTGCTCTACTTTATGTGCTCATGTACATCCAGGCAGGCTAAGTGCCAAAAAAATGCAATATGTAACACATTTGCAGACGTGTTTGCTACATCTCCACCTATTTCCAGAAGAATGTATGCTTATGTAGGTTTCTTTACAGCAGAGAAGCAGGTCCAGTTTTCTAAAAAAACACTTTGAATATGAGTCAGCAGTCAAGGGAGGGGATTTTTCCTGCTCTGCTCTGCACTGGGATGGCCTCACCTTGAGAGCTGTGTGCAGATTTGGGTGCCACAGTGTAAGAAAGTTATTAAACTGTTTTAGACTGTCCAAAGAAGGGCAATGAGGATGGTGAAGGGCTTTGAGGAGAAGCTGTATGAGGAGCAGCTGAGGTCCCTTGGTATGTTCAGCCTGGAGGAGACTGAGGGGAGCCCTCATTGCAGTTACAGTTTCCTCGTCAGAGGAGGAGCAGGCACTGATCTCTGCACTGTGCTGACAGTGACAGGACCTAGGGAATGGCCTGAAGTTGTGTCAGGGGAGGTACAGGTTGGATATCAGGAACAGGTTCTTCACCCAGTGGTGTCTGGGCACTGGAAAAGCCCCCCTAAGGAAGTGATCACAGCATCAAACCTTAACGGAGCTTAAGAAGTGTTTGGACAATGCTCTCAGATACATGGTGTCACTCTTGGGGATGGGGCTGTGCAGGACCAGGAGTCGGGTGATGATGCTTTTTCCAACTCAGCATATTCTCTGATTCTGTGATTTTTTAAATATCACTCTGTCTCATTTGATTTGCCTGCAGTGATTGTTAAACAGAAAGTCTCCAGTGAGGTAAATGAAATATTTTGCTAACTCCCCAGGACGCTGAAGGTATTTAAGTCAAATATGACTCCTTCAGACTGAGTGTGACATCTCTGCCTTATCTTTTCTTCCTTCATTGCTATTATCTCACTTAATGCTGGCTTGATTAACTGGCTAAGTGGAAATTCTGTAGGTGAAATTATTTTTTTTCCTATCAGTTTTTGAAAGGCCAAAATGATAAATGGGATTCAGATCTCAAAGCCTCACTTTCATCACAAAATTTCAAACAAGCTACTACATGGGTTCAGTATTCCTTAAAATCTGCTACATGCCTGCTGTCTGTATCTTCCTCTGCACCTGTGGAAGCGCATGTGACAGCACACCTTTGTGTTTTTAAGGACAGCCTCTGGTTGTCTTGACTTGTAGGCATAGGTCATGTAAAAGATTTTAATATGTGTCTTTGGCCTCTTCTACTTGTCAATATCCAGCAATTCAGAGATCTGATGCACTAAGGTAAGAAAATGAAAGCAAAGAAAATAAAAAAAAAATATTTTGAAATTTCAGAACTTGAATAACAAGAGATATGTAGAAGTCCTGACAGTATGTCAACTCCAACTTGAACCTCCTGTTGAAAACAAACAACCTTTCCATAACTAAAACTCTATCACACCCATTTCCACAGCAAGCAGTTAACCTATTAGAAAATATAAAAATATCACCAATGGTATATTACATATCTACAGAAAACAAGAGAGACATTGGTCAAACATCATAAGGTCATTTTTGATCCCAGAAAACAAACTTATTTTCACTATGATGAGAAAGATAGAGAGTCTTAAATAGCTCCCTTTTATTGGATTTGGATAGAATTACCTTCTGCCCCCTGAAATCTATGGGATTTTTTCAGCTTGAATATAAAAGCGGGACACAATTGAGCACAAAAGAGAAATTAGTATTACAAGGAGCACTGGTTTTCCTGCCCTCTGTCTGTATCTGCAAAATCTACTGTCTTGGACATTACAATGACATTGTATCTTACAATTACAATTTTATCACCCTGTGTTGCGCACCTGTGACTTTTTCAGGCTTCTAATTGTACAAAGCTCATTCTGGTGAAAGGATCATGAGCATTTTCAAGCAGTTTATAATGAGGATGTCATTGCTTTTCATAGTGTTAACAAGATTACTATCATGTGTTCATGAATACTTAAACACATTCAATAAAAAGGATGGGATGTGAAGAGGATGAGCTATTGCAGCTCTGAGATTGTTAATCAAGGTTCTAAATTATCCATATCCTTTAAATTCATGGTGGGATAGCAACATCAAAGAACTGTTTCTCCTGTGGGCTGCAGTCAGAAATGAAACATTTTTTTGTTTGTTTTTAAGGACATTGTAATATTCTGCAATGCTTCAGTATAGAAAATTAGCTCAGAGTCCCAAAGTACATATGGTCATGAGCTGCATCTGCCTTTGCTTGCTTCTCTTAGCTGACAAATTGGTGATTTGAGCTAGAAGGAGCACTTTATTCAGTGTATTGGTTCTGGGGGAGGTTGTGATACAGGTTTGATGCTTTACAGTGTAGACTATCAGATATACATCTTTGTTTCCAGGCATCTCCATTTATTTACTAACTGATTTTTGTATTGAACCTTCTTCTGCCACCTAATTAATTCTTGTTAGTTTTCTGGAGTCTGCTCATTCACACTCACCTGTAAAGTTCCCATTGATTCTCTATTCAAGGGACACAGGACCCTGCTCCAACAATCACTGATTTCCTAGGTGCACCAACAGGCACAGACAAGGGGCAAGGACTGACTTCTGGCCCAGAAGTCAAGTGACACAGACCAGTTTCTGTCAATACTACTTAGAACAACTTTCTTACTAGCAAATTGTTGGAGTTAGTTGTCATGGTGTAACATTAAGGACTGACAGTTAAGTCATGTGGACAATCAGGTGAACGCTCAGGCTCGATCTTTTTTTTCTCAGCAGAGTGAACAAAGTTTCTGAGTAAGAGTGATGTTTCTGTCTGCCTGCTGGGGTCTCTACCACAGAAACATATTGTCTATGAAAATTATTTTAGAACTAAAATGGCTTCTAGTAGACTCTTCAACCTTAAGGGCTACTATATTACTAAAATCCTCCCCTGCTCTTTCTCTGTTGATAAAAATAACTTCAAAGCGTCTGTCACCCTTAAAAGTAAAATGCACTGCTGTGCAATGTTTATTTTTGCTGATACTCTCATAATTCCAAGAGGCACAGATATGAACTGGGATACTGAGATTTTGCTAGCACTCAAATACCTACTTCAGTGTTTTGAATGCAAAGAGGGAGTCCTGAATTCTGGGCTCTGCTGAAAAATTCAACATTTTGTTTAGTATGACACATTAGAGGAAGTGGGCACAAGGAGTTTCTAGATATTGCATGTCTCTAGCCTCTATACTAGAGACTTTCAGTCTCCTAGGTTTAACTCCATTTTGATCTCTGTAGTCCTCCTTCTCAGTTTGATGGCAGATTGTCACGGGCAAGGTTAAAGGCAAGTGGTCCCAACTCTTTTCAATCTGCTGTGTCACTTGGTGGTTTAGACACTCTTGTAGAAGGTAGAAGGAGGAGATGACTCAGAATCTCCTCTGGCAGAGCAGCCAATTAAAGTTAGGCTTTTGTGCTATTGCTAAAAAGACCAGATTATTGACGAAAGATTTGCTACGGAACTGATGATGTTTGCTCAGGACTGCCAGAGAGTTTTAGGCATGTACCCTCTAATAAGCTTAACTTGTTATTGAGCAATGTGTTCGAAGGCACATCGACTTTGTTGTGGCCTGTTTTACTGTGTTGAATCTAAACCTATGCAAGACTCAATTAATATAAGCTTATTTGTAACCATTAGAGAGATGAGTCTTATATGTCACTCTGTTTGATGCAGGGAAATATAATCTCTAAAACACTTACCTGCTCTCTCTAGTTACGTTGGTGTCAAGCTGATCACATGAAGAAGGCATGTCTCCTGAGCTTTTGAATTTGAGCCCTAAACTGATGCCTCCAATGTTTTGACTGACATTAGCAATAATAAGATACCAGGCTCTAGCAAGCTCCCACTTAGACTGGTTAGCCCTAAGATGTGATGACCAGGCATCTGTCTAAAGAAAACAGCTTGTCACACCTGGTGGTACCACAGGAGCTGGGTTCCTCCTGTTTGTCTTTAAAAGTGAAGTGAAACAATAGGGAAGGCAATCTTTGCAATTAATGTGATCGAGTTATACAATGTAAACCTTTGACAAATTAAAACAGACTCTGTTGCAAACAGGCTTTGAACATAATTTCTCCTAAAGCTGACATGAAAATGCACTTTTAATCAAAAAGCTAAAGAACAAAATTCTTTCATGTTATTATTGTGGTGTGTCTTTTTTTATCTTTTTTCATCCCCCCCCCTTTTTTTTTCCACTGTGCTGAGCCTCTAGTGTCATAATTGAACTGAACAGATATTTTTCATTAAACACCAAGGATCTTTTCTGTGCCCCTCCTCAGATCCCTTTGAAACTCCCAGAAGTAGCAATCTGATTTTCTTCATATTCAAATCTTCCTACTTGAGATGACAGTAAAAATATAGTGATTTCTTTAAAGCTTGGTTGAGGTAAATGCAATGCTCAATAACTTCATCAAATAAAGCTTGAATTTTATGGTGCATATGCCAGTCTTCATGGTTCACTGAATAATTTCAAATAGTACACTGCCTGCCTATATCAAATTTGTAGAAAAGGATTGATTTTTTTGTTGTTGTTGTTGATGGAATAAGGCATTTCAACCTTGTTGCATGCTTTCCTGAAATAATAATGCTATATTAAAAGATAAAATGATAAGCAGATTACTGTTTTTAAGGATTATTCAGAACATTAACAACAAATATGACAGACTTGCTGCTGTAAACTTAAATGGCAAGTCTCAACATGATTATTAAACTTCTGTTTTCCACAGACATGTAGGATTATAGGGCAAGCTTGTTTTTTGTCTGCTAGAAAGAAGCATTATGCTTTCAACAATTACCATAGACTGCTATGATTATTTTTCCCCCATGTATTTCCTTCTTTTTCTGGTGGTATTGGTAAGATACCAATGGAGACTGTAAAGTGCTTCCTGAACATAGATAATGTTACCAACTGTGATAGTGGGAGAATATGTGATGAAAGCAGACACATTTAAAATATTATCCATTTCCAGATTGATAGTCAGTGACAGGACAAGTGGTAGCTGTTTAATGAATTATTTTGAAACCTGGCTAGTGCAATGAATTCCCCTTGGATTTTTTTCTATCCACGTTTTCTAAGGCCATTTTTATATAGTTGTATTTTCCTGCATTTGTTTGCTTTTATCTATAGTTGGATGATAAAAGGACTGCCTTTAGCATACACAGGAAGCAGCACATTAAAAAGCACATAAAATGCAAATCTACCTAAAATTTTGGTTAGGAAGGATGCAGTAACAGTTCTTTAGCTGTTGTCAGAGAACATAACTCCACAGAAGTCACAGGCATAGCCCTAATGTATCCAAGCTGAGCCTGTATCCTCCTTAGGTCCCTATCAAAGCAATAAATCGTCAAAGCTTTCTTTGTTCCTTCTCCCAAATAGTTTGTAATGCCACATTCAGTTTTAATTGGTTTATCCTAATTTCCTTTTTGTCAGTGCCTTTTTGTGGCACTGGCAATTTTCAATGACATGCATCTTGGGATTTTGTAGGCAAAAATTAATGCCAGTAATAATTAGACATCACTGAGGCCCAGGATTTAAAGAGAAATAGGTTCACACAGTGAAGATAACAGCAATATTATCTCAATTTTTCAGTATTGTCTGAATGGCATGATATCCGGTATTGTTTGGTCTCCAAACAGTATGGAGAAAATGGAAGCCTATATCCATTAGCTTAAAAACAGACATCCCAAATTTATCTGTGCAAGCTAAACTTAAAATGATAGTGGCAATTCACTCATTTTATATTGGAGTAGAACAGAAAAAAACTGTAACCAATAACAAACGTTGTAATTTGGGAAAGTCTATACACAAGTTCTTGTATGACTTGTGTGGAGAAAGTCACTTTGCACTAAAACTAACAGCTGTAGTGGGGACTGGATACTTTACAGAGAAATATATAGTGGGCATTTTTTATCCTCCCTATCCTTAATTTGCTCTGAAGCCCCCAACACCGCATGGCATTTTGTATTGTGTCTGACTGAGGAGGAGTTCATTTTCCCCTAGCAGCCCTCACAGTGCTGTGCCTTGCACTGGTAGCTGGAGAGGTGTTGATAACACACGTTTGGCTGCTGCTGAGCAGTGCTGGCACAGCATCAGCACTGTCTCCCCAGCACTTCCCCCCTATCATTAGTCTGGGGTGGGAAAGATCCTGTGAAGGGAAATATCTAGGCAAGCTGGCCCAAAGTAACCACAGGTATATTCCATACCATATGACATCAGCTCAGATACAAAAGCTAAGAAAAGGAGTAGGAGTAAGGGCATTTGTTATTTACAATGTTTGCCTTCTCAAGCAACCACAGCATGTGCTGAAACCCACAGCTTCCTGGAAAGTGGCTGAACATCACTTGCTGGTGGGTAGTAGAGATTTAAATTTTTGGTTTTTCTTTTTGATTGTGCACATACAAACTGTTGCTTTTGCTTAATAAATGGCCCTATCTTGATCTATGAGTTGTTCTCCAGCTTATCTTCTCTCTCCTGTCCAGTGGGGAAAGGAGAGTGACAGAATGGCTTGGTGAATATCTGGTGTCAGTCAAGTTAACCTACCACATATTGTTAAGGCAAATCATCTGAAAACATTTCCTACAATGATGATCAATTCTCTCACATATTTTCCTTACCTTCCTGTGGGGCTTTGAAGACAGCTGCCATCTGCAATATGGTCTTTGGGTCAGAGATTCCTTTTTCTATTTCCCTCCCAAGGTCTGTTGAAGTGAGGCCCCAGTCCTCATGAATTTCCATACTGATGGTACAAGGAATCAGTAAAGCAGGGTCTGATGAGAAAGAGGATTTGTGGAACAACCACTAGAGAAATCTATGTTGCATACTTGTGTTTCAAGATTGGGATTTTTAAACCTATATGATATAAGAACCTGACGTGCTTACTGTAGTGAGAATGTGATTTATTAAGTTAAGGTGTCCATTAAGTTCTTGTAATCTGCATATCCTAGTCCTACAAGTAATTAGTGCTGATGTGCTCAGAAAGTAACCTGAATGTGAAACCAAGTCAGTAGTAGATATGAGATGTCAAGAAATAAATAGATAAATATTAGGGAGTTAGAGAAAGCACTTCATTAAAAACTCAGTATTCAGGCAAGGTTAGAAGTAAATTATAGATTCAACCTGCCTCTAGGTTTGTTGGGAGCAAGGGTCTGTGTGCTGAAATCTCTTGGGTAGCGTTGTCATCAGCTAAAAAAATAAAATGAACCACCAAGGGCTTATGTGGATTTTTCTATTCCTGAAAATGAAGTGTAAGGGGAAAAAGAAAACAGGAAAGCTTAAAAAAAGGCATATAAGAGGGGAAGGAGGAGTGGTAAATAATGATTAAAACAATAGAAAACTTACCTTTGACCCATGGTGGAAGGTCAACAAGGTTAAGCTGGCATTGCACATTGGAGTGTTTAACATATTGTTCTGTGCATCAACATTTTGATTTCATAGTCATTCGATAAATAATGCAGTGAGAACAGAAAAAGGTACATGTGAAGCTCCTTGACATTGCTTGTAACAGTGGAAAGGAATAGACTTGCAGTGCCTGGAATGTCAGTTGCCAAACATACTAACAATTATACAGAAAAAGCTCTCAGACAGCAAAATGCAAAATTATCTTCTTGCAAGTAACCCTGCTGCTGTACTGGAAAGACTTAAATAAACTTGCATGCCATTTGCACATACTGCAAACTGAGAACTGTATCTCTAGCTTATTTATTCTGTGTTGCAGTTGAATTGGACATTTTCAATGCAAATGAGGGATGACCCTCAAACTGGGACAGTATTTGGATTCCTCACTTGTATACACACAAACACAAACATATATACATATATATATATATTTAGAGAGAGGCATATATATATTGCGAATATCAGCCAAATATCTGTAGCTCATCCAAGTCCCTGGGGAGAATCTCACTGGAGACATGCAGTCTCATCTACCAGAACAAATTGAGAGCACCATCCCTGACTGAAGTGATGCTCCCCTTTCCCAGTGCCTTTACTCCTTCCTTTTAAGTGTGCTTTGCAGCTCATTTTCTGAGTAAAACCAGCCAGTATTGTGAGAGACCAAGGAATTAAATACACACTTTATACAGTGAGAAACCATCCTTAAAATATGAGATCCCCACCCTTAGGAATAAGAAAGGAGTAAGGTTAAGGTTAGGTCCAGTATAATCAAAAGAGATTTGCCAGCTTGTTTTCACAATATATGTTGATGACAGGAGTTAGAAACAGTTAGTGGCATTTCCTCTTTTCTGTAGTAATGAGGCTGATTGTTACTTTTGACTTTTATTATGACCGGCAATCTGATTCAATGAGCAATCACATATAGTAAGTGTAATTCTATTATTTATTACTTTGTTCACTATTCACTTTACAATTTGGCTTTAGATAGCTATCGTTTCAAATTATTTGGTTCAGTGCTGCAATTAGACAGCCAATAGTCAGTCCTAAGTAATGCTTTCTTCTGGCACATGGTAATACTTGAAGAATAATTCCATTCTCCCAATCGAGACAAAGCTGCTGAGAACAGTGCATTCAATTTTCTCCTGTTCCAGATTGGCTATTTGAGTTACTGCAGCTCCTGAACTTATGCAGTTTCAGCTGCTTACTTATCTGCAATAAAATTGTTAGAACTAAGGAGGCTCTGAAAGCTTTTCTGATTAACAGGCTTGGTTCCTTGTAGAGTGCATTACTGCTATAGTGAGAACTAAATATATGGGAATAAAGAAGCTTGGTAGCCTTAGTGTCTTAGCAATATGAAGGAGATGATTAAAAAAAAAAAAAAAGAAAAAAAAAGTTAATTTGGTTCATTCGTGCTTGAATTGGGCAGAGACAACAAGATGCATTTTTTTCTAGTGTATTGGCTTTAAGAGGTAACCCTGCCATGAAACAGAGTAAGTTCTGATGGATAACTAAAGATTTAGGTGTTTGAAAGGCTTTTCTGTAAGACAAAATTACTATAAAACAAACAAAAAAAACCCCTATATTCATATGATGGTAGCTGTCTGCCCATTTCTCTTTTTGCCACAGTCTTTGTACGAAATATAAAAAAAATATTGTCAGATTCTGTTTTTGTTACAATTTTTTTTCTCAGTAATGAAACATCAACATTTTCATGGTTTGTACACTACATGAAATATAATATTTTGCTGGAATCCTTTGACCTTTTCAAAAACATGTATTTTGATTGTCTGGCAATTCTGCTCTTTCCCTGCAGGTTAGAAAGGAAAACTATGTTTTGTGGAGGAGGTGAATTTACAGTGGTGTTGCACGGGGTTCTGTAGCAAGTATTCATATGCAGCCTGGATATAGGAATGGTGGTGATTTGTAATGGTTAGTCCTGCAAAATGCAGTGACCTAGACAGATTTTCTTTTTTCTTTTATTTTTTTTTTTTTCCCTGGGTATCATTGTAATAGGATCTATTTTGATGAAAAGAAGAAAAAAACCTCCTCAGAAAATGTCCAATTACCCAAGATGAAGCTCAAGCCAGGCCTCCAGGACTGACACCCAATTCTGTCTTGCACCTGAAGCCATCTTCTTTATTTCCAAGCAATGCTGGTAAACACAACTTTTCTTTTCAGCACAGAGGCTTCAGGCTGACAAAAATTCCCTGCACACTGTTTTGTGAAAAATGTCAGTGTTCAGAAAAAAACTTGTTTTCTTTTTTTATCAAAATGAAAATCAGACTTTTCAAAATATTTTATGAGAAAGAAAAAAGACCAAACCCTTATCCTCTGAAATGGTATGAAATAAACAGGCAAGACACATGTATATATGTAAGGCAGAGAGAAGCAAAAGTAAATCTGAGCCACCAGTTTTCTTGGACCAAGTGAGGGTGTTGCACAGGGCCTTAATGTTTCTGGTAGTGTTTCACCTGATGGGATACACCTTGGAGGCTATGGTTTTGACAGGCTGTTACAATAACCATAAAGGTAAAGGTACCTCACTTTAAAAACTTCTGCTCAATCCTACCCACAGCTGGAGAAGTTTGTAGAGCATCAGACTTGCTGGGTTGAATCACTGCTATCTCTTTCTGTGCCTGAAGTTCTGTGGGTGCTGTTTCAGCCAGCAGCAAAACTCCTCATCATGCTGGACATTGCAGTATTCATCTTCCTCTGCATCTTCTTTATTCTATGTGTTTTGGTCCAGACTAAAGGCATGAGACAATTAGATTTTCCTATCAGTCCCCTATGCATCTGGTTGGATTTCTTCATCCCATCCTGGATGGGTTTCTCCTGCACCTTTTCTGTTTTCATTCTTCCTCACTTCAATTTGTTTAAAGCCTTTTTCTAATGGGAAGCACTCTCTCTTTTCATAACCAGTGTCCTCTTTTAAATTTCTGCATAAAACATTTGTGCATATTAGGCACTTATGTTACATGCTGCATAAATTTCTGCTGCAATTTCTTGGACAATCTTGAATTTTATTTCTTTTACATTCCTACATATGTTTAACATCTTTGGTGGTGACATAGACAGTGAGATTGTATCCTCAGCAAGTTTACCAATGACACCGAGCTGTGTGGTGAAGTCAACACACTGGAGGGAAAGGATTCCATCCAGAGGACCAATGACAGACTTCAGTGAACTTTATTAAGTACTACAAGGCCAAGTGGAAGCTCCTGCCCCTGAACAAGGCAGTCCCAAGCAGAAGTACAGGATGGGTGGAGAACAGGTTGAAAGCAGCCCCAAGGAGAGGGACTTTGGGGTATTGGTGGATGTGGAGCTCAACACAACCCAGACAAGTGTGCTCCCACCCCAGAAAGCCAGACACACCTGGGCTGCATCAAAAGAAACTTGGCCAGCAGGTCAAGGGAGGGGATTGTACCTGTTTTTGAGGCCCCACCTGCAGTGCTACTTCCATCTCTGGGGCCCCCACCATAGGAAGGACACGGACCTACTGGGGTGAGTCTAGAGGAGGCTGCAGAGATGATCTGAGGACTTGAACACCTCTCTTATGAAGACAGGCTGAGAGAGTTGTGGTTGCTCAACCTGGAGAAGAGCAGGCTCCAGGGAGACCTTAGAGCACTTTCCAGTACCTAAAGGGGGCTGCAAAGGAGCTGGAAATTGACTTTTTATGTGGACACATAGTGACAGGACAAGGTAGGTTTAGATGAACTATTACAAAGAAACTCTGTTTCGAGACATTGGAACAGGTTGCCCAGAGAAGCTGTGGATGCCTTATCACTGGAAGCATTCAAGGCCAGGCTGGATGGGGTCCTGGGCAACCTGGTCTAGTAGATGGTGGACCTTCCCAAGGAACTGGATTGGAACTAGATGATTTTTAAGGTCCCTTCCAACCCAAATCATTCTATTTATGATACTCTTTTGTGTGTGGGTCTTTAACTGAAGTACCATGGGCTTTTTTAACCTTCAAGTAAGCTGAGATGGAAACAACAGCTGTAATTAAACAATCAACATGTTCTGGAACTATAAGTAATAGGGCTGTTTTTAAATGCCCATAAGTTACAGGAGAGGGGAAGATTCGCATATCACTTTTATATGCCTCAACTCCAAATGTAACACACCTTTCAAAGCTTTAATATTAGTGCTAGCAACTTGGACACAACCTGCTGAGGATTAATTTACTTTTAACTATGGTATGTGATTTAGTCTGCCATCACACAATTTTGAATAATAATTTTACTGCCTAGCTATTTTCACTTTTGACATTCACTTAAACCTTTCTGATGTTGTAAAGAAAATAACTTTGATCTAGGCAGTTATACAGTAAATTAACCTTTATGTCTTCATATTTTGGGCATTTCAGTTGTATAACTTGTCTTGCTTAAACACCTGATTTTTCCTTCCCATCCATCAGATCACAGTAAAGATACCTGTATCAGTGAAAATTTAACTTTCAATTCTAGTTTCAGGCAGAAGTTTTTCAGTATAACTTGCTATGTTGTAAAACAAATCTTTAGATAACAATATTAGGTATAAGAAAGAGACTGATCTTAGTGACTGTGTAAAAAAAAACCTTTCCTTGACTACATAAGATCTTTTTTTAGATTTGAAAACATAATTTTATTGCAGAGAGAAGAGACAATTGTTTTTTATAGATAGATTTTCTAGGAATGAGTGTAGGAGCTTGAGCTTCCATTCTAGACTTGCTTGATTATCTCCAAGGTAAAAACTGGATTAGATCTGCCATGAGATATTTATATAAATTACTCTTTCTTAAGAGAAACATGTAAGATGTAGTTCAAATCTTATGCAGAGGGAGAACTGCACTCATACAGCTCTTCACAGAAACAGGGAACACTTTACAATAGATATGTGCTTTCATCATGCATTGCTTTTACATGAGCTTTTACATGAATCTCTGCTTGAATAAAATTGCATTATTGAATGTTGATCATGTAATGAGCATTCTGTGTTTTCTTTCAGGGATTAATTGTCAGATTAGATTATGTGGGGGTTTGAAGCAAGAAGGACTGCTTCCCTTTCTCCCTCTGGGAAAAACAGAGAATGCAGATTTCTCTAGCAAAGTTTTGCCACATGAGAACTTGGTATTCATGTTAAAAATATGCCTCTAAGCTCTGTTATTACTGCCTGCCCTCTTTCTAAAGTTTGTGGAAGTGCTGTAAAAGAAGAAATGTAATAGGCACAGTCAATAAAAAAGAAATAAAGTCTGCCATGAGAAACTGCATAGCATTATGAAGCTCATCTGTACAAACATGTATACTAGTTCAAAACAGAACAGAATAAACCCTTCCTTTTGTAAGTTCAATGAAGTCTTTTGAAATTAATGGATAGGTAATTGATCTAACAGCTACAGGACTTTAAAAACCATAGTTCTCAGTACACAATTACATGAATTTTAAACTCTAGTTGATAATTGGAATGGATTAAATTGCAACTTTTAGCTTTAATTCTGTTACAGTGTTCTGCACACATAAGGATTTCTTTAGAAAATCAGATTTCTTGGACCTATACCTTAGCACAAATGAATATTTGATTTATTGAATATTTCAAAAATTTATTTTCTTTGTTTTCCTGGGGACTATTTTTCATGTCTTTATAGTCTTAAAACTTATGCTATCCTTAACAAAATTTTCTTCATGCCACACCTGACTGCACATTTACAATTTTACCCATAATGTGTTTTTTTAGAGTACAATCGAAGCAAGACTTAAAATGGAGATAGTGGTTAAATATCTCTCTTTCCCTTTTATTTTTTATTTTCAAACCTTATTTTCTGAGAAACACTTGGGTAGTGTGGGTCTGACCACATGTCAGGGACAGCTCAGGCTGGAGGGATGAGATAATAGGGAACAGCAAGAGCAGAAAATTCCCGTCCCAAACCTACTCTGCCTGTTCAATTTCTATTCTGTCCAGAGGAGCTATAAAACTCGAGAGAGGTGAGTAATAGATTTGAGAGTCATCAGAAATATAAATTATAGCTAGACATTTCCTATCAGCATCCCATGCAGTTAATGATAAACAGTCAATGAGATGTATGCACTTCTAGCATTTTTATAATGAATCTATTGCTTCCATGACAGCTTACTGTCAAACATTATGCTTTGGAATTTATAACTTTTGATACCAGTTTAATCCATGGTCTGGATATGCTGAAATCTATTCCTTTTCTTTTTAAGAGTATGACACTTTCACCTAATGAACCTAATGAACATGCCTAATGAAGTCCAAATGTCTCTGCAAACACTTGCCCCTGCACAAGGAGGATTTTCTTTTTTCCTTCTTTTCTTTCTCTTTCTCTCTCTTCCTTTCCTTCATTTCTTTTTTTTTTTAATGACTGCCAATCAAAAGAGAAGAACTGTTTTTAGAGATTAATGGTACAGTGTCTCAGAGGAAATAAAAAAAAATACAAATTACATTAATTAAAATTGTAATTGCATAAAAAATGATCACTTCTGTACTTACCACCTGATTTATTATTGATCTTCCTACTAGTTCTCTACGTGTTTACAGTCATATATGCTAGATGTCTTCAAAAGCATTCAAGTAATGACTGCTCTCCAAGCCTGGTTCAGCTTTGCATCATTCTGGGCATGCAGAGTTGTTTGCCCAGTGATCAGACCAGATTCAAGAGACAGGAAAATGCAGTGTTGTATCTCTGCTAGCAGAAAACAGGTCTCACCTTTGAAATTATGCTTGAATAACAAACTTTTCACTCATCTGTGTTTGAATCTGATTGCTTTTTCCAGAAATATACATTAAAACTTTCCTGCCCTTTGCGCCCACCTTAGCCCTAAGGAGGCTTATGATTTTAGGCGACAAGAAATGCATAGGGTTGAACACAAATCTATTTCTACTATAAAGGTCTGGTTCCCCCCATGCTACTTTTATGGCAGTTTAACTCTACAGATTTTATTAGCTGCCAAGGCAGGTGAGTTGTTTGGGAAACACTTTCCTTTTCCTGCATTGCCTGGCAGGCAGTTGCAGCCTCCTTGCCCTCAGATTTCAAAGGTAGCTCAGCCTTTTCCTGACTTTATTGATGGCCTGTTTTGCTCACTAGCTATTCTTCCTTTTCTGCTAACATGAGAGGGATGAGACCTCCCTTGTAACAAAGAAGTTTTGGAAAGAGTAAGTGACATATTCAAGTCTTGTCTGGAGGAGTTTCTTACTGCAAACTAAATAACACTGAAGATCAAAACACAGGAAAATGGCAGTCAAGAACTTTTGTTTATTTTTATACTTTACAATTTGAATATGAATCTGATAATTTAGAGGAGTATCACATGCCTATTCTTTTTATAAGTACAGGCAGGACATTTTAATGCACTGTCTTATATCGGAAATCTACACAATTTCTCATAAGCCTGGTGTTTTTTTAAATAATTCCATGCTGAAGTTGGAAAAAACCCAGCTTCCTGTTGTATTCTAATAGAAGAGCTGGCAGTCTGGTAACATCTCATAACATATGCAGGTTTCATGTATGTTCATTACCTGGAGTCAGGTACTGCTGCCTATTTGCAAAATCAGGCAAGCACCTATAGAAGAACTAGTAGCTAACAGAGCTACAGTGGAGACCCTCAGCTCAGTACATAAATGTGGCAGCAGTGTGTGTGGCTATCCTACTTACTAAAGTCAAGATGGGAACAAATGGAAACATGAAGGGAGAACTCCACAGAAATGAGTGCAGAGCAGTCTATTGGACAGGGTAAATGGCAGAGGTGGTGATGTGGCAACTTAAAGGCAGGAGAGAGGGATGAGAAGGAGAATTTTTAATGAGTGCTATGGACTCTATAATCAGATTTTCAAATGTTATAGGGCACTTGGAGACGAGATGTGAACAGCTAATAAGGGTTGTGAGCAAATTAGGATGGAGACCCCACTGGGATAGGGGGATTGTGAGACAAGCTAATTTTCCAGGAGATAAAGCTGTTGCTATCTATCTGAGAGACTAGTATAGGCAAGATGGCTGTGAATGGATAAACTGAAGAGAAAGCTGATAATAAAGCCACAAGTAAGAGAGAAGATTAAATGGAGATGACTATGGTAGCTGTTCTGTAGAGGAATGGGGAAGTGGGTCTAAGAAAATGGGGTGTGCTACATCACCCCATGTTGCAGGAAGAGAATGGACCTCAGTACAATACAGTCCTGTGTTGAGGGGTTTTGGTTATGTTTTTCATGATTTCACTGACAGGGACAACTATGGGCGGGATTCTATAATTTTATCTTTTGCTATATTCTCTTGAAGAAAATTTTTCCAAAGCCTTCTTTCTAGTAAGTATCTGAACAGTTCATAACAAATCATCCCTTCCAGGAGATCATTCATTATTAGACATATTGATGGCATGTTTGAATCTCTAAAGTGGTAATTTATGCTATTAGCTGAGTTGTCTTGATGACCTTCACTACACTAGTATTTTACTCATTCTTTCATATTCTTGTACTTCATACATATCAGAGAATAATTCATATCCTTGGTAACCTTTGCAAATGATTTCCCCAGAGGTTTTTCTTCATCAATACCAGAGAAAACTAACCCATTGTCATCATCCCCTAAAAAGTAATTAGCCATGAATAATTGCTCCTTTCTGACATCTTTCTAACTTTGCACTGAATTGATTTTTTTTTTTTTTTTAAGTAGAGTCTATTAATTGTGGAAGCATTAGGCTGCCTTCACACTTTTATTCTCCCATTCCTTATTCTATGCTTTTGCTACAAGTGCTCTGGATTACATTTTGTTTGTCTTGTTTAATGTTGCTTGCACAGTTCCCTAGCTTTATGATACTTTGAATTCCAGACTGGTAGAATAGATTTTTCTATGCAGTGTTATTAGATTCGATTTTGGAATACTTTTACACACTGAGTTATTTTTGTGGAAGTTTTATGCCGCTTTCATGGGGCATTTTTTCTCTTATTTACCCAGCAGGTAAATAAGAGTTTGTCTCTGCCAAGCAAGATACAGGGAAGAAATATTGATCAGAGCTTTGGTCCCCTACATTCTTATAACTCATCCTTGCTTTATGTATGTGGCACAATTTGTGCTTCACAGGGTCTTCTGGAGCTGGCTAACCTACTGCACAGGACTCCAAGGTGTGGACTACATACAAAACAATTGTGTCTCACCCAAAAAATCCTATAAAGAGATGTCTCAAAAGTAAAAGAGTGGAAGAGAAACACCTTCATGAGAGCATGCACAGGTATTCCCCTGAAGGCAGACTCTTTCTTCATCACTGGTAACTAAGTTACTCCAGTTTCCATGGAGGTCCTTTTGTAAAGGTGGGTTATGCTAGAAATGTTTCCTCAATAGATTGGTAGGAAAAATGTGTTTTCCTTCAACATAAGGGAGCCCTTGAAACATACTGCTACACAGTGAGGAAAACTCTTGTTTTAAACTGCTTCAGCTCTGTTGACATTTAACAGAGCCATGTTTTTTTAATAAAAAGAGAAGATGCAGGCAATACAGTGTTTTGTGTCCCACATGCCCGTTCCTCTGCTTCTACATATGAGTAGAAAATCACCCTATTTTTCCTTACTGTCCTGTCTGAATCCTTCCTTTTATGGTCTTAGTCCTGCTGCATTGCCGCCTCTCTTTCATATAATGCAGTGGTGCTCAGCATATGCTTCAGGAAGTTTTGAATCCATTTTAATAATAGCTTTTTATTTTAATTTCTAAAGAAATATCTTCTTGTACACTTCTGTGCATTTAATGCATAGAAATCTTCTAGATTTGTGGGCCTCTTTCTTTCACCTAATATATTTTTGAAGGTATTTTTATTTCTTTTGATCAATTCTGCTCTGTTACTTCTCTGTTTCTTTGTTCTACAGAACTATTAGACTAAGTGCCTGTATTTTTGTCAGTTTGCTTTCCCTTTTTTTATAGATTTAATCGATTTTTTAAAACCCCCTATAATTGTTTACTTAATTTGATATTTTATTCTCCATACTCCTTTCTTTTACATGCTAGTCTAGAGAATCTTAGTCACAATGGAGTTGGAAAATGGTGGATTTTAATACTTCCAACTTTTTCTAGTAACTTCATGTATTTTTAAGCCTTATGCATGTCAGGTTCTCCTTGATTTCCATTAAAGTTCTGCCTTTAGGACTGAACGCTTGTTTACTTAAATCCTCCAAGTGCTCCTTTTTGAGCCAAAAACCTTTACAGTGCTTTATTACATGAACTCATTCTTTATTCTGTTGGATACAAACATTCAGTAGTCACTGGTTTCAGGTTTATCTATCTTTCTGTTTTCTTTCTATCTGTAAACATTACTACAGGCCGAGGATGTCTTAGCTGCTGACTTTGGTAGTTGCTTCTTTATTCCTAAAGTTAACTTCAAAAGGATTTAAACATTTATTTCTACACATATATCAGTATCCCCCAAATATATAGCAAAATAGAGTTAGCTCAGAAATATTTTATATTTTTCCTTTTGCATGTTTTGACTTTGCTTTCCTTTTCTATTTGAATCCCAACTAGTATCTTCACTGTGGAACTATAGCTTGTTGAGATAGTGAATATTTTCCTGGACCACAAGAGCACAAGGTTTCTTCTTGTTTTTCTGTCTCAATCTTGAATGCAGTGCTTAGATTGAAATGACTGTTTAGAAGAGAGATTAAAGGACTGCCAGGGAGATACCTAAGGAATCTGTGATCTTATGTAGGGAAATTCTAGTTATAGTTACAGCTTCCTTATAGAGTTGCCATCCTAACAGGATTTCTTTGTATTCACTGGTAAAAATTTATCTTGTTTATTTCCATGTCTAAGTCTGAGTAGTACCAGCTGAAAATGGAAAACATTCAGATTATATGTGTACAGGAAGGAACTGACTCAAAGAATTAAAAAAATTAAATATGTTTCTCTCTTTTTTTTAACTTATTCTGATAAAAACATATTGGACTATATTAACAATGGACTCAAATACTAAAGCAGCATCTTCATTGATTTATATCCCTCTGGCATAGCTCAATCTACAAGACATCAACAAACGAAATGCAAATTTTCTCCTGAATGCACAATCCTTTCATGCCACCACAGATTCTGAGAGACTCCTTATTATTACTTTTGATCTCTGTGGGTCTTGATATTATGAAATCCTTCTGTAAACTCAGCTGCATGCTCATTTCATCTGTGCAGAAAGCACTTAAGTTGACTTTATATTTTTTCCACCTTCAAATTCTTTGTTTCCATCCACATGAAGCTAAATTTCTCAGGGGAAGAGGGATTGAAGCCTCAGTAGAATGGGAAAGTAGGAGGAAAATCCCCTATTGACTGCTAGGTAGGAAAAAAGATTTGTAGGCATCTCATTGGGAGTGTTATCTAAGATCAGAGGCTTCTGTGCTACCTTGTATACAAGCTGATATTTTTCATTTGGAGTCCAAATACATCTAATTATTTTTACAAAGATGTAAAATAAATGTGCATATAAATTATAGATTAGGAATGAGGTCTCTCTGGTAAGTAAATTCATATAGTTCATCCTCTTTTTCTTTTTTTTTTTTTTTTTTTTTTTTTTTTTGCATTATTGGTTTAAGTTTGAAGCAATGAAATCCTTTTTTAAACTTCTAGAATTACTTGTACTATTCCTTATTTGTTCCTTCTGAAGCCTCCATGTATGAAAGGTTATTTATTGTGGCACTAGCACTTGCTAAAGCTTAATAGGAAAAATTCTTGTAAGTGTCACCATGGAATCTGTCACGGTTGCAAGTAATAATTTTGTTTCCAAAATCTGTCGTCTCCTTTTTTTTTTCAGAAAAGATACCATGCTGATCTGAAAATTGTCTGTGCTCCACTCAAATGTACAGAGAATAAAAACTCTGTAGCAAAGTTTTTCTTAGATGAGCCTGATGAAATTCCTTATTCAGGTGAATTTTCACCTTATTCAGACGAAATTACCTATGTCAGCAATTAATTTGGTCTGATATTGTTCTAGAAGGCATTGCAAAAGTTAACAGAGTGAGTCTTACTGTACCTAGAAATAGTGCTGGCTTTTCCATGCCACTTCTGGGTCACAGTGTTGTCAGTTTCTGCTTTTTTAATGGAGTCTCATGACATTTGATAGTTTTTGTTTCTTTTTTTTTTTTTTTTTCCCTGCCAAGTCCCAGATTCTGGGGGCATATCTCATACTTCATTTTAAAAAATGAACAGGTTTGTAGTTCTTGTGGTACCTCAGAAGCCCTTGATGACTTGACCTGAGCTCACCCTATGGTTTCAGAAACACGGAGGTAATTAAAAGAAACAAGCATTCACGAGACTGATAATTTTTTTAAAATTACTTTTAGACAGTTTTTTTTCTTTTTAGACAGTTATATTCCTTGGAGACTGTAGTAGAGAATTTGTGACTTTTGAAAGCACAGGTCAGTTGTGCAGTGTGCAGTAAAGCATGCCTCCAAAATGGTGTGTGTGCTCAAAGCTCAGTAAAGTCTTGGTCACATATTCTGAGTAGAAGCTTTTCTACTGGATAAGGGGCACTTTGGCCATACCAGCTTTGGCAACTGATGGACTGAGGTTCAAATCACAGATATCCTGCAGCTTGTCTTGATAACTGCTGACAACCCTTGTGTGACTTCATCACTGCCATAACAAGACAGGACTGATGTTATTTTGCCCGTGGCAAGGCTGTTCTGAGCACTGACTCATTGTTTGGAGTGCATTTGGTTATACTGAATGGGATGGGAGATAGAGGCAGGTTGAAATTGGTGGGCAAAGTATGTGCTGAGAGCGAAGGAAGTTCTGAGATTTACCCTTCATAAAATTTTAAATATTCTCTTCTGATACTACCAGATAGACAGGAATATATATATATATATATATATATAATTTATATTTACCCAGATATATTTCCAACTAATTTCTTGCTGGATAGCTGAATCTCTCGGGTCAGTGCAAACTCTGCTCACACCTCAAGGGGGCCAAAATCTGGGTGTTTAGAGGAGTGAGCCGCAGCAAAGACAGCGGGTAAGACAAAGGAACGAGGGATTTTTAAAACAACACAGGCCAATTTGCACGTCTGTCGTACCTGGGTTGCTGCCAAATGCTGACAGAGCTACTAAATAGGCTTCCTGTTCATTGTCAGCCCTAATGCCTGCGGTTAGAGCTGTAACCCTGTCTGTCTCCCTCACCTGCCTGGGAAAAGCCTACCCTCGTCTGCAGAAGGAGTTGTATTTTATGGAGAAATCTTTAGTCATCTCCCCTTCCTGCATTTGTAAATCTCCCATGTGTCTGTTGAGAGGTATCTTGTCTGAGGTTGTTTCCTGCCTTTTCTCATTGTTTCCCTATTTCTGTGTTGATTTTACCCAACACCTTTTTACAGTAAACTGTAGATTAACTGGATTAAAACTTGGTATTTGGGAATTAACCCAGAGCTGCTCCATTTCTGTCACAGGCTGTTTCAACATTCCAAATAGTCTTTGGGTTTTTGGTGACTACTCACTCCATTTTTTATGTTGTCTAGTGAAAATGGAGCCACTCTAACAATCAGGGCAATATTTTATAGCAAGATAATTTTTTACAACATAAAGGCAAGGTTGCTAAAAGCTTTGAAACAATTTTTGAGCTGTTCAAAAATGCATGGCTTCTTTTCTTAAGCTATCAAATATTTGTACAAGGCTTTTACTGCAGTGATTCCCACTCGGTAGTTTTGTGAGGCTGTAATAGTGCAGGAATCAGAAGCAGGTATGACAGGAAAAATCCTAGTCTGGTTAAAGAGTTGCCAAGGACTTACATTAAGCCAGGGCTTTGCCTGAAGTTTCTGGAAGGCAGAAAGCCTGCTACAGGAGCAGTGGAGAGGATTCTGGTGTAGTCTCCTTTCAACCAGTACTGGAAGTCAGCTCATCTAACTTAAGCTGCCTGGAAGTCCAGTATTTACTCTAAACCAGTTTTCCAGGCTACCCTTATAATTAACAAGAGGAGATGAGCTCCAGAGGGCAATTCATGCTGCTTTTTTGAGACATCTGCTTTAGCACTGGATAAAGCAGCCTCTTCAGTGTTTTTCATTCTTTGCTGACTGCAGGTGGATGCCAGACAACTAGCTCAGACCAGACATTTCCAGTTAGGAGGTGAATAGGTTGCTTGTTATCCGCATGGTTTCATGCCTGTGGAGTGTGAGTACAAACTCCTGGAGGATTCCTGCTCTCTTGCTCTTTGTGATTAAAAAGGAAATCGATGTTTGAAAGTGAATTTGCCCCTTACTGTTTTAAAAATACAATCCTTAACTGTGTAGCAGTAGCTTGATGTGGAGTTGAACACAAAGTTGACTGCAGACATAAAACACATATGCAGCAGCTTGTAACCAGCAGTGTCTCCTGCAGTGGTCACCATGCTCCTCTCAGGCACTGTGACTCTTATAACATCAAACTTCAGCCCAAAGATCAAACATCTGTCTGCTCCTAGCAAGGGAGGAGACATCCACATAGCATCCATATAACACACCACCTATATGGCTCGGCTATTATCAGGAGGGAGCAACAGTGACTGTGGCTTGACTTGCCCATCAGATGCACAGACACACAGTAATGATGAGATTTTAAGATGTCTGTCTCTATTTTTCTGAAAGCTATGCAGTCCTCATGCATTAGTGCATTGTGGTGCAGCAGCATTTGCAGATGTTCCTTGCTCCACACGTTGATATTTATGGCAAAAGAATAAAAGGGGAAAAGGACTCACAACAGCTGTCTAAACCTTTGCAAAAGGCAAGGGGGTAGAGGCAGAATCTGCAAATGAAAAAGAGACAGTTCTTGAGTTTGACGGGCTAAAGCAAAGTTAGAAAACAACAAAACAACCAAGCCTCTAAGCAGTGTTTGTCTAACTATTTTCAAAGACGGCGTTTTGAGCTCTATGTTGCTTTAGTCAGTGATGTGTTTTAGCAGAGAAACAACAGGAATCGCGTTGAGCTCATCTCAAACACACATAAAATATTTTAGTTTCTTTTCTTTTATCTCCCCTTTAAGGTACAGCTCAGGAGAACTATGTTCCAAGTGACAGCATCTTTGACAACCTGTACTTTTTGTTCTACCTTTTGTTCTTCTTCCTGTGAAAAGCCGTGTGATGAAGATTGCTGTAGAACCTTGATACCATCCCAACTTATGTGAAAAAAAAGAAAAACCAAAAATGAAGAAGTAACCATATACTTTCCAGAGGGTCAGACTGAGCCTTTAAGTGCAGCATCAGTTGAAGGGCTCTGTATCTCTGAAGCAGACTGAGGCAGGATGTATCCTTGCCTGCATGTATCAAAATGAAGCAGTAGAGCACTGAACAGAATTCCTCACTCCACTGTTAACAAAATTCCTTACAAAAAGTAAATAAATCTACCCAGAACCATGGAAATGCCATTGGCTGAGTTTTCTGAATGTGCTTTCTCCCTTTTGTGCCAGTAAATGTCATTCTGATGCTCAGAGAGAGACAGATTCTGAAAATGTAGGCACTGTACATGAACCTAGAAATTATTGATTTCTTGAATTGGAACATCACTTTTTCATTTTAACAATTCATAACTTTGTATTTTTGCCTAATTGCACACGTCTTGAACTCGGTCCAAAGACAGCAAGCACTTATGAATGTATTTAACTTTACTCGTGACCAATGAAAAGTCCAAACACAACTAGTTTTCAAGAGGCTTTTCCATAACCCTTTATCTCTGGTAGTAGAGTCACAAGAATAATAAATTTTCTTCACAGAATCCTAGTGAGATAAAGCAGTGTTATTATGAACTGCAGAAATGAAGTACTTTTCCTAAAGTCTTATTTCAGTTAAAAAAAGAGGTTAAAATTTTAAAAAGTCATTGTATTATTTTAATTTAATTGATCTTGCTGTCCCAAAGACTTTTCCTGTGTATCTACACACAAAGCAAGCAGTTCTTTAAAGTGCTAGTGATCATTTATGATGACAGAGCTCTGCTGGAAAATGAATAAAAAACTCTTTTGTAATGCGAGCCTTTGTGTCTGTAAGTGGATGTGTGCCTGTTTGAGTGCACTTTTTGGAGTTTCGAGCTACTAAACTAAAGTTTAAATCCTCTAGGTCTCACAGCAGAATGCTGAATGTAGTAGAAATCAGCAGAGACTATAGAGAAACAGTGAAGAAACACACGCTGTATATTTTCAAATCAAGGTCAGTGTTCATTAATACTCTTATGGAGAGCTCAGCTTCACACAGAGTTCTTCACAAGCTTTACTGACTGAGGTGCTTGGCACTCTGAATCATTTCCTGCTCGTGCTCAACACGACTACTGCTTCATTCATAGAGGGGCAGGAGCTGGCTGAGACTGTAAGGACTGGCCTTCAGATTAACACTGTGCTTCTGTTTGGAGGTGCCATGATATTCCTTGGGAGTTGTATCCCACTGACTGCACAAACTCAGGAGCAAGCTGTATGGAGCAGAACTCGATTTCAATGACAGACAACTGGAAAACATGATGGGGACAAACCCTCCACCTGGCATCTGCTGCATAAACCCACTCACTATTATCAAATTTGGTGTTCTCTCCATATTACAAAGCAAGTCTGTGGAAAAGCACCTTCTTACATTAAAGTGAGGCGAGTCCCAACCAAGTTTCAAAAATCATCTGCCTTCATAGAGAGGAAAGGGTAATGAGAGGTTAAGACCTAGGTGGAAATGAGATGCAAATGATCCTGTATGGACTGCAGAAGGTACAATGGTCTCTGATGTACTGGAAGCGGGGCAATGAAGAGAGACATAGAGGCACTGGAGTTGGAGAGGCTGGAGGAGGTGAACACAGACATGGGAGGAGAATGGAGCATCTTGGTGCTCAGAGTGGATATGGAAGCAGAAAAAAACATTACTCACCAGAGGGAAAGAATTACAGATCCTTAATATACAGGAAGCAGGACTGGAACAAGTCCCTAAAACAAAGGGTAAAGGGAAAAACTGAGCACAGAAGCTTTCTAGAAGGGTCTGTAAATGTCTCCAGAGTGTGTCCAGTACATCTAGGCTGCAGAATCAACAAAGCATTCACCAGTCTATGAAGCACAATGTATTTGGATGTGTCTGTTCAATTTAGAACCTGTTTAAGTTCCCATACTACCTTCAGAAGTACGGGGCAAGGACATCCACAGCTGAGCCTTCTCTCTTAGTTGTCTGTGAAAACTGAACAGGACTCAGTCTTGATACAGTATGTCTATTTCAGGGCCCAGGGGCAATCACAGTGTAGCCGCCATAGTTAAGTGGAGAAGAGAGCACGAAAATTAAACTGAATAAACAATCAGGATCTGAAGGCAGAATTTTTATTCTATGAGAAAACCATACAATCAAATAATGCATTTTCATTATTACAAAATATTTGTTTATTCCTTAAAAAATGCCCACTAGAAAGAATTTCCCAAGTGTCTCTCCCTATTCAGTTAAATTTAATACCTGAGGTTTCCCATACATAGTGATTTCATTTCATAAACATCTTTCAGATGAAAAAATGTCTGCAGAAAAGGTGACAGCCCATGATAGGTCACTAGTTTGCAAGACCTGTTCAGGAGTGTTTTTCCCTTCACCTGAAACCTCATGTGTGGAGACTGTGAAGTTGAGAAAACAGATGGACAACTAATGAAGAACAAGGATGAGGCCTTTTTTCCCAGAGTTTTGAACTAAATTTAAAACACTGCTTCAAGCTACAACAGAAAAAAATACAGGCTATTAAGGTGTAATGAAGGTACAACTTCAGATCTCCTTGAAGAGAAGATATGTGTAAAAGCAATAGTTAGAGTGTTATAATGTTTTGTAGCAGAGATCATCAAAGACCTTTGAAGAAATATACCTTCCAGAGCCCTGCAATGTGTGTTTGAGCTGTTTCAATTTTACAGGAGATTGAAATGAGTTCTCGAAAGAGTCATTAGACTGAGGTAAAATAAATGTAAAGGCCATGACAGATTTTAGTATACTACCCTACTCCCAAGTTCATGCTTCAGCTGCATGATTGTCTTTATGTTTGCCTGCAGCAAAACAGAGGTTTAAAATAGTGGACAAGTTGCTATATATATATTAAAATTCCTTTCAAAATACATTAAATTGTATGTTAATTAGAAAATTCTATTTCAAATTCTTTCATCTAGTTCATAGACATAAAGAAGAAGAGAATTATATTTATAGATGTGTTCTTAACAGACAGCATTGTGTAGCAGGAAAGTTTATTTTCTATGTCTTAAAGCTGCTGCAATCTTCAAAACCCCCCTGCAGCAGTCTGCTTCAGCAGCCCCAAAATTCTCTTTCTCCGCGTTTCTTGCTGCTTCTTTATGTCTCAAGGATTCTACGACTTGTCTAGCTTTTAATAAAACTAGATAGCACGTGGATTGACACTCGGGGCCAAAAGAGTTTCACATGTTTACAGCTGGACTGAATTTTGTCCTGAACAACACTTTGACCGCTTTTCAACAGAAGAAATAATCAGAAGGACATGCAGCTGCTGCATAAAGGCCAGGGGAAATTAAAATGTTTCCCATAAGGAAACAAATGAACAAAATACATATGCAGCTTGATTAGAATTTGCATTGTAACATCATTAATTACTAAAAAGCCACAGGTGGGAATGCCATGAGGCATGAAAATATTATTATGAAGGGAGAAATGATTCTGTGTCAATAGGACAGTCCTTGCAAAGGGATATCAAAGTGGTAAATAGCTAAGGCTGTCAGAGCAATATCTTAGCAGATGAAATATTTAATAAGAAACAAGTACAAACCAATAGAATATTTGTAACGCTTACTTTTTTCAATCCTTCAAAAATATAATTTAACTCTTTTTCCTTTAACAGAAAAGTTGGTAAACACATAGTAAGCTAGTGGCCTTCTGTGCACAGCAGCTAATCCTGGCAGTTTATAATTTTATAGTTTGGGAAATGGAGGGGAGAGGTGCTTAGGGTAAAGCAATATGTTTGAACCAGAACTGAGATTGGCAAACCCTGCATTTTATTGAAAGCACAGGGACATTTTGGGCTCTCTTTGGTTGTGATTTCTTTTGTGCTACTTTACTATTTTCTGGTATTCTTTATAGATGCTTCTGCCTGGGAACTTCAGTCTAGGACTCCATTGTTGCCATATTCTAGACTTTAAAAATTTGTTGTGAAATTTACAGTAATGTCTGCAGATTTCACATTTTTAAAAAAATTGAAGTAGTAAAGTTGAAGTTATAAGGAAGAACACCAGCAGCAGATCCAACTCATTATGTTTATAATTATTTAACTGCACAAAATTTAAACCAGTTTAGCTGGACATCAGGCTATGTGGGTAAAGCTAGATTAGCTAACTATTATAAATGTCAGAGAGGCTGCCAGCCAGCAACTAATCTGTTCTTTTGTGTTAATCTTTCCTTGCCACAAATTGCAAAACAAATGGAGCAATACTTGGGAACATTTTTCTATACTTCTGAACTCAAAGATCTGTCCCCTTTCAAAGAATTAAATAGAGAAATTGATAAATGAACTAAATCTTCCTTCAAATGCTGAGAAACATATATTGATGCCTGTGATACTAGAAAAATGAGCACTATTCAGAAAAAGAAGTATTGCATACCTTTGAAATATGATATGTTGAAAATCTCCTCAAAGAACAGGTCTAACAGAGAGAATAACTTTAGATTGGTGGTTTCAGCTGGGGTAGAGTTAAATTTCAACACAGTGCCTGCTAGGAGGCTGTGTTTTGGATTGGTGCTGAACACAGGGTTGATAATACAGAGATGTTTTTGTTATTTCTGAGCAGGGCTTACACAGAGCCAAGGCCTTTTCAGTTTTTCAGATTGCCAGACTATCAAGGAAGTCGGGGATACATAGGAGGCTGGGAAGAGACACAGCCAGGACAGGTGACCCACACTGACCAAAGGGTCATTCCAGGCCATATGGAATTATGCTTAGTGTATAAAGAAGAAGGAGGAAGGGGAGGACATTTGGAATGATGGTATTTGTCTTCCCAAGTCACCATTATACATGATGGGGCACTGCTCTCCTGGAGATGGCTGAAAACCTGCCTGCCCAAAGGGACTGGTGAACTAATGCCTTGATTTGTTTAACTTTTGTGTGCAGCTCTTGCTTTCCCTATTAAACAGTCTTTAGCTCAAATCATGAGTTTTCTGGCTCAAACACTTATTCTCTCCCTAATCCTCCTGGTGGGGGATTGAGCAAGTGGCTGAGAGGGGCTTGATTGCTGGCTGAAGTTAAACCATGGCAATTGGTGACAAAAACCATGACAAAATTTTTTAAGATTGTTCTGAGGTGACCAGGCCAGAACATCATGATTCTACAGCATCTTCTGACTGCTGTCCCTCACCCACTTGCTACATATGAAGTGCAAAGCCATACGTTTATAGACAAGGCAGTTTGGGTAGCTGACTCTGGTGAACTTGCCACTGTGCTTTTCATTCCTGCTCAATGGCTTATATGAATTTTGTGATGGAAAGCAGCATTGTCTGTAACAGCTACAGATATTTCAATGCAGCTGAAATGGCAACATAAATTATGATGTGGGATGAATGAAGAGCAGGAACAGAAAAAAAATGAAACCGAGCAGCAGCATATGACTTCAGGGATGCAAGTCCTTACATGTAAACAGCAGCATGGATGAGAATGCAGCCTCTGAAAGCTGAATAAACAGTCAGTATGAGCCTCAGCCTATTTGCAGTGCACTGCAGCCTTTTCCCTTCAAAGTAGAGTACAAATTTTGTTTCACCCTTTTTCATATTTTCTCTGAAAAGAGGCTATCCCACTGTGCTCAAAACAAGCCAGTAAAAAGTAAAACAAACAATCTGAAGCAAAACCCAGAAACTTTTGTTATTATATGATTGTTTTCTGTCTCAAGTAAAGCAATAAAATTATTGATTGCTGGAGGAAAGCCTAAAAATCAAAATGATTTGTCTCAGTAGCAGTCCCTAGAAGAATGAGCTCCTCAGTTGCTGTAAATTGGCCTACTTCTATGGACTTAGATTTCAGTGCAATCGTCGCGTGTGTCTGAAATGTCACAAGGGCTATGAAGCATTAGATATTAGATGGTAAAAATAAATAGAAACTAACAAGGTTTGCCTTCCTACTCAAGCTCTTCAGTCATTCTCTGCCTTGCTTTTTTGAACCTAAATAAAACCAAAGGTCTTCACTTTATTGCTGCTAGCACAACCTAGTGATCACTTGTAGTCATGGAATGATTTAGTCCATGAAGCTCCCCTCCATCACCACCTGAATTCAGATCAATCAACCCTGCACAGCATAAGCCTTGCCATGTCATTATCAACAGCAGCTTGTTTATCTCTGACTGCACGAGACTGTGCCTTAGAGAGGGCTAGGATACCCAGATTCCTTATAAGTGAGGCCAGAGGGAGGTCTCAAAGCCCTATCAGCAACATGCATGCTGCACACAAATTGTCATCCTATCTGAAGGAAATGCAGCTGCAGAGAGTTTCATTTTGCTGGGCAATTTGAGGAATCACAGCACTGCTGCCATGCTTGTGCTTCGGGGATGAGGGTCAGTAGGGGCTGGTTGGGAGGGCTGAGGGGGATTCCGCCTTAGGAAGAACCACACAGTACTGCAGGAGTGCTGCTTCTCATCTCAATTCCTCATCCTTAGGCAAACTTGTCCTTTTTGGACTTTCTGTCTCATAATATTTTTCACTTGCACTGTTTTCCCTTCTACTTTCATATATATCCTCCAGTTATTTTTTTTGCTTTTTCTGTGTTGTGAGTCCTCTGTTTTCCAGTGTTGATGCTTTAGCATTCTGAATCCAAACACAGTAAGCTTTGCCTGTGGTCTAATCATTGTGCCAGCTATGTCTTGGTATTAGAATTTGCCCTCTGCCTTCTCATCTGTTTCAGTAATCGACCACTTTATTTGTTAGTTTAACATTTTCATTCCCTGCTCTACTTATTGTCATTATTCTACTTATACAGAATCACTAATGTTTAACTCCATAATCGTTATATGGAGAGAAAAGCTGCAAGCAATTTGGAACAATAAGTCCCTCTAAAAAGAGAAAAAGCTTTAGAACAATTTCTCCCCCCTCTCCAAAGAACTGTTTTTCAAAGCTAATCAACTAATACAGAAGAATTAACTACTTCATCTAGAGAGTCAACACATGGCCATCTGTCCAGTAAACAGGAATGAAATCGTGCCTCATAAATGCTTCAAGGAGAAAGAGATTTTCTGCATCTTCCACATTTCAGAAGAGAGACAGTGGCCAAAATATTTACTGCTGATAAACATTAATATGCCCCTCAAAAGGCTGCACGAGACAAATTGTTTTAACATAGGCCAAATCTCCAAATATGTTTCCTGTTCATGCTGCTCCCACTATTTTAATTAAAGTCAAGTTTTTCTCCTTTACTTTCCAATATGATTTTAAAATAAATAAATTGTAATTCATTTCAGAGGCAGCAGCTTGGCTCATGGGTCTATATTCAAATGATATAGACAGGCCATTTTGGCCATCCTTAGTCTGAAAACAAAATAGCTATGAGTAAACATTTCTGTCTTTCATGTATCCCTTTTAAAAAACTGTAAGACTACCTCATACACACCATCCAATCCTTAACACTAAGAAAATGCTCCTAATATCTTGTCTAAAGCTTTTTTGAAATAGTTTAAACTTTTAACTTCTTGTCTTACCTATTAAACAGAAAGATAAATTAATCCCTTTCCTTTTTGGCAGCAAACTTCTGCATGTTTGAAAATAGTGTCCTTTAAGTCCCATGAGTAAATTGAACAAATTCTTCCCATCTTTCCTGTTGGACTGTGATTTTTAGGCCTCTGGTCTTTTTAATTTTTTTCTAGAGTCCTTCATGTTAGTCAGCTGTTGTCTTGAGCTACGAATGTCTGGTGGCTGACATGGCATCACATTGAGACTTTCTTTACCTGGTGCTAAGCAGAGTATGAGATTTACCTTTACATATGACTCTTACATATAATGCTCACAGGTTTCAGTACAATACTTGCCTTTTTTTTTCTGTTTTATTTGAATTTGTTGGACATAATTATTCCTTTATAACATCACCAGTAAAAATGTGGGTCATTAGCTCAGCTACAAAAGAGCCTGCAAAATATCAGAAAACATGTATTTTAATGCATGTCCTTCTTTCTCCTTCCCTGCCCCTGTATAGGTGCTGCAAAGCCTCTGACTAACAAAATACTTTGAGAGATAATGTGGTGTTTAATACCACTTAGTTTTTGAAAAAGAGTTTCTCTTTCACTAAGCAAGTAGCAGTGCTGATCCCTCTAAAACTTGCTTTCCATATAGAAGATTACTGCTTCCCTTCCTCTGCCTCTTGCAGACACCTGGACTGATGCTTCCCTAGCAATCCTAAAACCCTTTTGCAAAGATGTGGCTGTTTTGGAGGGTGGTAAAGCCTTATATAATACTGAAGCTTCATTAAAAATGCACTTTTACTCCAAAGCTTTTGAGCTAATACAGTGTAAAGAAGGACAGTGCAGAGTAATATTGATGAATGGTATTTTTCTTTGCATAAATCTGTCTTGTCCTCAAGATATTCAGGGAGTTATCTAGACTCTAATCTTCCTGCTGCCCTGCACACTGAGCTCTTGCTGAAGTTAATGGCAGAGCTGCATGCAAACTTCCAGGTTCAAACCCTCTCTCAGGAGCAATCTCTGCTACACTTGAAGATTCTGTGATAGTATGAAAGCTTTACTGTGCTGCTGATTTCATCTTGTAAACAGGATCAAAGGCAGCGTGTCATTTTTTTATTTTATTTTATTTTGGTCTGCTGTCTGGTTGCTGTCATCTTTTTATATTCTGGCTCATCTTGTATTGCACCTTGAACATTTTATCTCACAGCACTTCACAGTTTGGTTCCACCCTTTTTGTGTGGTACATGACACATTTGAGTATTTTTTCCTATCAGTATTGCATTTTGTATGATACATGATACTGTGCTGAACTAATTGTGATAAGTCGTGCTGCTAGATCCAGTACAAATGTCCCTTTTTCGAGGTTTTTCTTGTGCTCACATATCCTTCACTTTCTAAGCATGCAAATTCTGTTTTCCTAATTGATCTATTTATATGACAATTTGATAAGGTAAACTGTCACTATTTTCCTAGGACACTATTTTCTAGATGATACCTGAGAAGAGACCTGAATATCTATCACATGGGTGATGTAAAGTACCTTGGTTGCAAATGCCCTAAATGTCTCACCATTGCAACTGTGAGTATTCAAACAGTATTTTTTTCCCTGAGCCTTTATTTGTACCCCTTAGGCAACAATAAGCATCTGAAGAGAATGCAAACTCTTCTGAGCTAAGGAAACTCTCCCAATTCCCAAATTACACTAAGCAAGGTCATCCCTGCAGTTCTCAGCAACTCCAGGAAAGTAATTGCAGTCTTTCAGTCAAAGATTCAGTCTCAAAGCCTTTGAGAATTTCAGTCCTCAAAGCCATTTTCCTTGCTTCTTTCACATCTGAATTTAGACTCATGCCTTTCAGAACACAAGCAAAATCTATCAGATGAAACACCGACTCCTGAAAAATAAACTGGGGGTACATGAGCCTAAGTCATCAGTGTGGATGCAAGGGGTTGCTGTGAGGTAAAAAAAGATGGGTTTCCACATGCAAAATGGATAATTGAGCAGAACTGGTGGAGTGGTCTTTCCTCTGTACACAACTTTGTCAGAGGTACTATGAAAAGATGCCCTCATCTCCAGGAGAATATGGAAAATCTAATAGGGATAAGATCAGAACTTACCCTCTTCTGTCTGCTGAAGAAGTGGGTGAGGAGCAGTCACTGGACTTTACTTTTCACTGGAGTTAGTTAGTTCTTTGCAGAGAGGAGTTTTTATAGCTAGGTGGGAGACAAAAAGAAGGGCTCCAACTTGTTGACCTGCACTAAATGAAGTGCTGTATCTGAATGCCAAAGGTAGAAGAGCCATCCATAAATAACAAAATGTAACTTTGTAGCAATAAGTTTTAAATAAGATTCTGGAAATTTCTGACTAAACAAAGGGAATCAGGACTCCTGAACTAGTTCCACAGATTGCTAGCACTTGGAGAGAACATCAAGTTAGACAAATGCCACAAAGCATGTACCCCAAATACCACAAAGCATGTACCCAAAGCAAAGGAATGACGCCAGTCATTCCTTTGCTGCTGAGGCTGTAGGAGAAGCTGGGTGTTCCTACTAGGACAGAATTGATAAGCAGACAGATTTTTGTCTTCAAGACCAGGAAAACTCTCCCCCAGGGCAGAACTAGGCACTGCTCCTGTGTGGTACAGAAGACTCTCTGGTTTGGCCCTTGCCCGCTATGCCAGGTTCACACGTTCAGAGGCAAAGGTGGATTCCTCCTGACTCAGAGCATCAGGGACTCTGTTTTTGTCCTGCTATAGAAAGAGTGCCTCTTTGTTTTCTGGCATTGCAAAGGCCATGGGTATTTGTGGTGGCTCTGTTTCAGCTGATGTCTGTCTGAAGCACTTACCAGTAAGGTCTCAAGGGAGCTGAAATGTTTTAATTTAAGTAAAAGTTACTGGATTTCCTTACAGGGAGAAATGTAATGGGCTGTGATACAAAAGAGGTGACCTTCAGCTCTGATTTTAAGTCCTGTTATAAATTCCTATGCACATATATTGCTGAGGGAAGGTTTTGGCACAATATGCATTTAATTTAACAGTCTTGTTTATTCCAATAGTGCAGAGGTGTTCTAGCAAGTACGAAAGTTAAATTCAGAGAAAGTAATTTTAACCAAAGATCAAGATGAAAAGCCAAGCTGCATTATAAAGATATTTAAGCAAATGTACTATATTTAATCTACTTTCATCTGAAAGCAACTTCCAATTTTCTCTTTCACTTACATTTCTAATGCAGAGGTATTTATTACTTATTGCCTACCTTACCAAATGAGCAACAGTATCTAGAGATGCCTTCTTGCTGATTAGAAAGTTCTCACTGCAAAATAATAGATTTATGAAATATACATGAAGAAACTTTTATTAAAATTGCATTAATAGCCAAATTCTGTGCACAATTACACTTGGCCATTGTGGAAATCAATGAATTGCACCAGGATAATAGAGAGCAGAGTTTGCCCTGACTGAATAATTTTAGCTGATTAGAAACAATGAAATGAGGTATTAATATTGACACTCCCTGTTTGAAATACCCTTGTTATATGGACCCAGGATTGATGATTTGGGGCTTTGTGTGGAAGCACAAAGTCACTCTGCTAGCCAGTCCTGACAACAAGACCACATATAATTTGACATATGGTCTCATATATAACTCCACTTCTGGGAGGCAAAAGGAGGAGAGTCTTCTCTCCTGCTTTGCACCAGGTCACCACTTAATATTCCCCCCAAGTAGCTGGTAATACACATCTGAGCAAGTTTTAAACCCTTTAGCTCAGGTGTTGAGAGCAATGGAACTCCTGCAGCACAGAGTTCAATAGAGGCTAATCACCCGCATACTTAATCTGGTCTGCCACTAGTTAGCTGTGGTACCTCTTTTAGGTTAGCTACAATATGAGACTGGCTGCAGTCCAACCAGTAGGTTTATTAGCTCCAATGCAGAACCGGTTTTATTAGCCCGGGTATGGTACTGTGCTAATGTAATATATATGATGCTGTATAGATGGGGAAGTGTCTTTAATTCTTTTGGTCTGCAAGCCAGCTCACGGCTCTGCATTGTATTTTATACTCTAAGAAAATTATATTCTTCATCTCAGGGAACATCTGGCGTGGAGGAGAAGGGGGTCTGGGACTAATGGCTGTGCTCAACTGTTTGGATGTTGAGTTGGGGCTTTGTTGCCAAGTGTTCAGACTTTCAGGCAGAGGTCAAAACTGGTCTCCATGAGAGAGGGAAACAGACAAAGACTGAGAAAGCAAGGGATGTTTTGGGAACTCATTCCTCCTAAAATAGCTGTAGTGACTGACAAATGCTGTCTGTACCCACTCTCTGTGTTAGCTGGAGCAAAGGTGAACTCAGCCTTCCCTTCCCCTTCTGTTTGGAACTGCAGGGATATGCTGCAGCAGGGTCTCGGAGCTGTGTGAGAACTTCTTATCTGTTAGACCTGTGAGACCCTAGTGTCTTTAGAGATGCTTAGGGAGTGTTCACAGATGATTTGGATAGCTACCTAACAGCCCAAACAACCAGACCTCAGCAGGCTCTTCTCTGCTTCACTGTGCCAGCAGCAATGACTTGGTGTAGAACAGAAACCACCATACCTACAAAAAGATGTAAAGACAACATTTAAAAACCTGTGTTGCTCCCAGCTTCAAAGGTATTAAATGTCTGTTTCCAAATAATAGAATAATACAATAGTTTAGTTGGAAAGAGCTTCTTTAGAGGTCATCAAGTACAGCCCTGCTCCAATAAGCAGGGACATCCCTTAACTAGTCTGGTCTTTCAGAGCCCTAGCCAGCTTGACCCTTAAACGTTTCCAGGGGCAACCTCTCTGGGCAACCTATTCCAGTGTCTCAGCACCTGCATTGTAAAATCTTTCTTCCTTATACCTAGCCAAATTCTACACTTTCTTAGTTTAAATCATTAGTCTTTTTCCTATACTACTGAAGGGTAAATGCAATAAAGAAGAGCTAGAATCTGCTAAAAGAGAAGGGTTTGGGTGCATTGGCAGGCTGGCAAGATCCTTACAGAAATAAATTAATTACACTTCAAATAAGGCAGGTCGATCTTCCTGACTCAGATGTTGGGGACCTGGAGAAGAGAAGGGACTGTGATAAAATGCATCCCTATTCTCTTTTTTCTTCTGTTTTATACCATATTCCCAGGTATCTCATTCGGGGTGGAGGAAAAAGCTGAATATTTACTGGAGAAATCTCATTGTTCAGCCAGTTAATATGTCTCTGGTCACGGGTCCCATGTAGGAATATTTGCATAATTGAAATGGGACTTCAGGGACTGCAGTGCCCAGAGCCTGGCCTGGGAAGCAAATGAACTGAGGAATTCAGGGATGCTAGTGCAGATGCCCACAAACTGAACATTTTCCTCTGTGGTACCCCGGCACAGGGGCATATTCTCTAGCGACTACTCCAGGCACATGACACAAAATGGCAGGAAGAGGCTAGGGAACAAGACCCCTGCATCCTTCTCATTGTATGCTGAAAGGAGAGCTGGATTAAGATGCCTCCTTCCCTTTGCAGCTCTTCTTATCCACACTGAAATCACCAGGGCAATAATATGTTGGATGTCTGAGGACTTCAGAATGGATGCCCTATTATTTCTCTCTTTTGTTTTGTTATAATGCATGTGACCTTCAACTGCTTTCACACACTTTTCACTCTGTAGAGAAAATACCATGCTGAATGGCTTAACTGTGATTTCAATACAAAACCAACCAACAAAAAGAGAGTTTGGGACAAAAGCAACAATGCGGGTAACGACACTCAGGAGTGTTAGAAGTAAATCTAACTGCACACAAAGCAGAGTTCAGCTAAGTGTCACTGCCAAAAACCATCTTCTGTTCTCTATGAAATGAAGTTGGAAAAGAGCTAAATCAAGTACTGAAATTCACTGGGTGCCTTAAAAAACCCCCAAACTGGTAGAAAGGGAATGTACCTGCTCTGGAGGACTGCAGTCACTCGTTCTGCATCTATGTGTATTTGGCAGATGGGATGCCGAAGGACCAGTCTTTCAGCTGGTGTAAAAGCATAGAGAGATTTGCCTATGCAGAGGATCTGCTCCATGGCCTGTGCTTAATCCTCTCAGGCAACACTTTAGGAAGTAATCAGATAGTCCTTCATATCTGATTTTGAGTGTACAGCTGGAGGGAAATGCTGCAATTCCTCCTTTTTGAAACGTTTCCATAAAAACCCCATCTATTTTAATTTCCTTCCTTATCTTCACCTGCTCTTCCATCTCAGTTTTATTGCTGTTTGGAATAGGTTTAGTCCTACACATCAGACATGGAAAATGTTGCTTGGCTGGACTGAAGGAATAGACGAAAATCCCCCAAATTTCTGAACGATATTATGCAGCGACACACAAGTTGCTTTCAGATGCAAGGGGTGATGCATAAGCCAATGCTTCATTTGCATGCTAAGGAAGGTCTGAAAGCCTGCTCATTCTCTGCTTGGATCACTGTAATATGCATGAGTGAGAAAGGAGGATAATAACCAGTAGAAGGAGTTGCTTTTATTAACATGTAAATGCTTCTGCAGTTTTTCTTTTAGATGGAAAGTTTGGAGGCAAATATTTGCTTCCTCTGCTTATGTGTGAGAAAACAGATTTTTGTCTGTGTTTCAAATACTAAAAATAGGAGGAAAAGGTTTCAATTTTGATTTTTTTTAATTAGATGGAAATGAAAATACCCCTGTGGGTTTGATGTGAGACATAAAATACTCCCACAGAAAATACCATTTTTCTTCCAGCTGCAGTGAACAGGGACCTTGATATTTACCTCAAATTGATGCAGCAGCTTGTGCTTGTGCATAAAGCTCAGCCTTTTGTCAGATTGTATGGCCTCAGGTTGGGCTTGCCTGGCAGCATCAGTACCCTGGTGTCATTCATGCGCAACACTTCAGGTGAGAGCCCTGGTACACTGCCCATCTTGCACAAATAAACCCTTATGGGAATTGGTCCTTGTCTCCTGACGGGCTTTGCTTATTGGCTTTTATAAACTACAGGAATTCAGGAAGAATTTCAGGCTCGCAGGGAGAACCAGCGTTGGAATATTATATTCTCAGCATCTTTAATATACAGGAAACAGGAGAGCAGCAGCCACTGTTCTGGTCAGCTTTACCATTGCATGTTTTTCTTCCTGAAATCCAGGAAGTCTACAGTGAGGATTTTACTTTGTACAGAAAACAAGGGATCAAGAAGCAACAGATGGGAGAAGTAGCAAACATTCCAAAAATAAGTGCTCAAGAATCAGAAGGAATTATTATACCTTGTGCATCTATAGTTTGCAGCAGGAAATGAATATTTATGTCTCAAATGTTATGTTAAAACATTCTTCCTTAATATGTATTTATATACAACCTTCCACAAAAAATCTGCCTTCAAAAGCAGCAGGCACTGACATCCTGTCTTGCCAGAAACACAACATCTCATCAGATGCTCAGAAAGAATTTATATGAGACTTTGTGAAGTGCCTAACAAATAGCAGTCATTCTACTGAAGAAAGCATCAGCATTTCAAGATGAAGAAGTAAATCTGTTCAGTGCTTTAAGAGTTTGAAGCTACTTTAGGAGTTTAAAGTGACTTCCTTAAAAAATGTAGACTCCCAGATTAATGTTTCTTCTGGAACCCTGTGGCTAATAAATGACTTGTTTATAACATTTCTAAGTATAGATCTAAATATAGATCCAGGTAACTTGGATTAAATCTCATTCAAACTCCTCTTTATTTCTAAGCAAAAATTACAAAGATTATATTGTTCTTTGCTATAGTCCTTTGAACATAAAGAAAGCCCCTGAAAAATTTCTTAATAATGTATTCATAATTTGCATGTAATCTGAATATATAGTCTTTTCTTCCAAACAAAACCCAGAATATTTGTGATCATTTTCCTACATTATTACTGACAGCCCTACTTAATTAATTTAGGAAAAAAATTCTAGCAGAATTCCTTACATTTGGATATTTTATTACATACAACTGTATCATCCCTTTTTTTTTACTTTATTATTTTTTTGTTTCTTTAATCATTTCCCTAAACTTTCTAGCTTCTAAATTTATATTAATTTCTGTCATGTTGCCCTTTTTTCGTTATCTGACACCCCAGCCCTCCCCACTGATGAACACACGCACAGAGATCACAAATATATTTTAGCTTTTGGAGTTGCTTTTGTTCTCTCTTCTAAAGTCAAGTTGTTTTATAGCAAATGTCACCTAATTTTTCAGCTGTGGGATGGTAGCATTTTGACCATCAAATAAAATATTTAATCAGTTCTCCCAAATTACTCATACCTTCTTCCAGGTCTATCAGCCTATAGTTGTTTTCAGCTTTATGAACCTGTCTCTTTTAAATCACCAACCATATTTATTACTGATTTGAACTGTTTTTTTCAGTCTGCACATAATGAATGTAATTGTCATGATGACTTGTTCCTAAAAAAAAATCTTTGTTTTTAGTTCTTAGATCAGTGCCCTTTTATCTGCCAAGATGAAATCAAATTTATCGTTCCATGACACTATTTTTTGAGTTATGAAATTGTCAGTACTTTTTTTTTTAGAAATTCCAAGGTAGTTTTTGTACTGACAGATCTCTGATATATATCACTCACATCAAGATGTCAGCTTCTCAGCTTTTTCTCCTTAATATAGGACATGCAGGTTTTAAGGAGATGTTGATGCTGTTCTGAAATGTGATACGATGGTAGGAAGTGCTGGTGGCTTGTGCCCCAGCTTGCACTATATTGGCTAGAAAACTAATCCATAAACCTTCAAGACTACCTGCACAGGGTTGTGTTAGTGGCTCAGATACGGGCATTTTGTGGAACTTGAGCAGGTATATAAAATGATACCCTTGTTCCTTGTTCTACAAACCTTGATTTGTTGTATAGCTTGTTCCTTAGTGATGGGTCCCTGCTGCCTCGAATCTTCAACAGGGATGCTTTCCAGATGTGTTTTTTCCAAATATCGCTCCTGTATGTGAAGTCATCACTTTCTTTTCATTCTTCCTTCATCTTCTTGGTTCCAAAGGACACCAGGCAAATTATTTATATATAAATTCTCACTGCAGAGTCTCATTCCCTCAGTAATCTGTGAGGGATTAGCTATTTGATGATTTCAAGCACTGATTCTGATCAAAGACCTGCTAGTCAGGGCCAGATGGGTCTTACAGAAGCTCTGACAAGCTGAGCAGTACTGCCTGATAGGAGATTGCAAGACTGTCCCCACAGCTTTCTCAAAGGACAAAACTTGAGTAGATAATGCACACGCGCGCACACACACACACACACACACACACACACACACACACATGCAAATACTCTTCCAACTCACCTTCTGCAACTGCTCTACTGCTGAACACATGATCTGCAGCTAACCCTTCAGAAACTCCCATGTTAGCTGCTCTGTTTGCTGGGCTCAGCTGTTTCGTTCAGCTTTTGATTCCAAGTAAAGTTATTTCAATGACTAAACAGAAGGAATGATGCTTGCAATGCCCTTCTGGATTATCCCAAGTTATGAGCTGTGAGTGATGGTGCAAACAGTAATATACATGTATCATGGCAAAGTGAAAGATGGCCCCAGTGATCACAACAGAATGGCAGAGGATAAACAATCACCAGAAGTAACCTTGCTGGCTGAAACAAACATCTGATTTTTACTAAAGCCAAAAGTAGAAAAAACGTTTTCAAGTTTGCTGACAGACAGATGGAAATGTCTTAGGGAACTTGACGCAAAGCAATTATGGATGCTCAAACACAACAAAGATTTTGAACATGAAAAGAGAATACTAAAAGGATTTTTATACTTGACAGTTCATTTCATTGTATTCTCTTTTTATATTAAATTATTAAAGAAAGATATATCAATGTGTGTGTTTTCAGTCTCTTTTTGCTAGTTTATCTTATTGGAAAAGTTTAACATTTCCCAACAAACTATTTTCATAATATTTCACAAATATTACAATTTCCCAAGTTTTGCCCTCAGTAAATTAGCATTGGTCAGAGCCTCTGATGTGCACCTCTTTCTCTCTTAAATGAAACTTCCGTCTTAATTTAATAAAGTTCTGAGTGTTGGAAACAGATAAGAGAAGTTGCTAATCATCTTTGAACCCTCATCTGTATTATACCACTGAATTCAACAGTACCATAATTTTCAGAAGATTTAAACCTCCAAGAGCTTTAATAGTGTATTAGAATAAAATAGACATCTAATTCCATTACTTATGATTCTTCCCTGCTGCTGAAGGTAGTTAGAAGTGTGCTGAGGCTTGGGGGTTACAAATCAATTTTCACACTGCTTAATGATTGCCGTGTTTTTAAGTTCTGTATCACTTTATGTCATATAATATATAGAATAAAGGCATCTGTTCTGAGCTGCTGATGTGGGCCACTGCTATAATGTATTGTCAAGGATCCTTTGAGAAAAAGCAAGTTATCCTACCCCAAGATGTCTAAGAACACTAACATTTAACTGGACATTCCCATCTCTGCATTGAATGTAGAAGGAGCTTGGAGAGTAGCTAAGCCAAAAGCAAAGCATTTGGATGGCTAAAATTGAGATAAATCCCATTGCAGGATCTCAGGCTTGCTGCACAATGAGGAGGCAGGAGACAAGAGCCTATGTTTGGAGGTGATGTCTCTCCTTCGGCTGTATAGAGACTTCACCATTCTCACATAAGCAGCTACATGAGACACCATAATTTAAATGCCCACATTTAGTGTGGATGCCTGTGTGATCAAAGCACTTATTTGTCCTACCAGGACTCAAAAGGAGCATGCTGTGCTGAAGTTATACAATTCTACAGGAATTTGGGGCTGCAGTGTGCTTACAAGACAGTTTTGCTCTATATATACATACAGAGAGACAACAGAGTGAAAATCAGCTCAAGCTGTCATGTGATACTATTGGGGGAACTATTATCTGCTCTTCTCCACTCTACGAGTTATTACTTTCTGCCTAAATGCAGATTGTGTGCAGGAACCAGAACTTTTATATGACTCAGAGGTGCTGTGTACTTTCCTGGCACTATGATAATATGCAAGGACTTGTGTGCAGCCAAAATACATTGATACTGTTAACCAACATTTTAAATTCTCAGTTGGATGTCTGCATGTATCTTCTCACAGGCACTCCCATCCTTGTCACATGCATCTTTTCTGGTAATAAGGCTTTTAGCAAGAACGAAAAAAACTTATTTCAAATTTATGTTTTCTTCTCCTAGCATCTTGATCAGCTGCTGCTTCTGTTTACTACTTGACAAACCCTTGGAGTAGTGGAGGAGCTGCTGAGTTCTCCAGCAAGACCTGGAAAATTTGGACTCAGAACTCACATTAACTCAGAACTTAATGTGTGCTTCTTGTGGGTGGCTGATCACCAAATAAAGTTTGGGTGAGATGTGTACTATTTGCAGAAACCATACCATTAAGGAAAAAGAAGAGTTTTAGAAGATGTGAATTAAAATCTCTCTGATTATCTTTCCAAAGACATTTTGTTAACTTTGCTAGCAATTAATTGCATTACTAAATGTGGAAATTTTTTTCTAAAGTAAACAATTTTTAAATAACTACCAGATATGGGATCTTCTTTTGCAGTGAAAAGAAATTCTGAACCAACATAGATTAACTCATCTCACCCATAAAAGAACTTTCTTCACCATTGAATGAGGGTGTTGGGAGACAATATGTGATATACATTACTGCTAATCTTGGATTCTGTCACCATCCTTTGCCCAGATTAATGTGAAGCACCAATGAAAATACGGAGACACACAGGGTTAGTAAATGACTGTGCTTGGGGACTGAGGTGCAGGTACACATTCCATGGCTGTTAGTTTGGTAATCTTTCACAAAGCATTTATTTTTTTTTAAACTCAAGTGTGTGAATTCTTATACTGTATCACAGCTATCTGCAAAGGGCATTTCCTTCCCACCTGTTCATCCTCTTTTTCCGAGAATGGAGACTTCAAAACCTCTCTGAACACTATGTGCCAGTGTTTGACCACCCTCAAAAAACATGATTGTCTTGTGTTCTGAGAGACTTTCCTGTATTTCAGTTTGTCCCCACTGCCACTAGTCCTGTTATAGAGCACCACAGAGAAAAGCCTGGCTCCGTGTCCTTTACACCTGCCCTGCAGGTACTTACAGACATTGATAAGATTCCTCCAGAGCCTTCTTTTCTCCAGGTTCAACTGCCCAATCTTTCTCAGTCTCTCCTTATATTAGAGATGGTCCAGGCCCTTAGTCATATTTGCAACTCTTTTCTGGGCTCTCTCCATTATGTCCCTGTCCCCTTTCCAGTGGGGAGCCCAGGACTGTATCCAGCAATCCAGTTATGTCTCATCAATGCTGAGCAGAGGGGAAGGATCAGCCAGTTTTTAGTCTGCCTCACTGTCCATTTATCTTGCCCATGCATGATCAATTTGTCATTGATGATATTACGAAAGACTGTTAAATGCCTTGCTAAAGTCTACTTTTGCTCTCCACTCATGCACCAGATTAATCATTTCTTTGCACAAGGCTATCAGGTTGGTCAGACATGAATTACCCTTCATAAATCCATGCTGATTACTTCAAATCACCTTGATATTTTTCTGGAAATGGTTTCTGAGATTATTTGCTTCATCACCTTAAGAAGAATTGAGGCCAGGCTGACTGGTGTTTAGCTCCCTGGATCCTCCTTTTGCACATCTTGGTGTGTCATTTGAAATTTTCCAGTCACTGGGAGCCCTCTTTTCCATTTCTGTTTCCCCAGTACAGAGCTTCTATTTAATCCAATGTAGAAAACTGTTTTATTGTTGCACTTATATAATTTTTCCTCAAACTAAATTAACAGTGGATCTTTTTGGCCCAAGGACATTTCCAAGTGAGTCTTTCCTAAATGGACTCAAGTAGCAGGAGCTATAAAAACAGGCTTTTTACAGATTCACTGGTTTATTAATCCATATTTTCTATTATAATTTATGAATTTTAAAATCTGTATTTGTCTCTCATTCAGATAAATCTTCAGCTGAAGTGAAAGTAAGTTTAGTCTGTGTAACAAATGGGTGATAAATGAGTAAGACCTTCAGGATCTGGCATGCTAATGATTATAATTTAACACTACTATAGCTCTTTCCATCTTCAGAGTGCTACACGAACATTACCCATTCTAATTAATTTCATTTAGAGTTGTTCCTACTGTATCTTTTTCTCTGCTCAACACTGTAGTACACTTACTATTCTATTGTAATTCAAAGGTTGTTATGGTAAAGATTTTGACAAGAACAGAGAATCCCTTGTGAAAATTTGCAATTGTGCTAATTACATGAAAGATCAGATGTCAAGATTATCCTTGAAAAGGATCCTGGAACATACCACAGGTGTACCAATCTCTCAGTAGAAGAGCTAGGTTTGGTGGGTCCACCACTTTTTGGCACGTAAGTGCTGTAGGGGCAAACAGATTTAATAACTTGCAAAATTGATTGAAAGTCATGTTAATTTTCAGTCTTGGGTTTAAGAAGAGGCAGATGAAGAAACAAAGAACCCATATAACTACCATACTAGTCAATTTGTCAAAGTTAGTAGGACAGAAGAATGACATATGACTGTAAGACAGTGAGGCATCTGCATTTCCGCTATCCTGAGATGCATTATTCAAGTGTTATCTTGTTACTATGTGTTACTGGCAGTTACAAAAGACAGTTTAATAGATGCATATCAGTCATTTGACAGATTGGTCCAACTTGCCCACCGTGGGGAACTGACTGCCAGTTTAGGACATTTGTTTTAGGACATTTTAGGATCTTTGCAATCCTCTAGCATGTAGTGGGGGTAGACTGTGACTGTAACTGCTGGGCCACCCAGAGGCAGAGCAGGAGATGCCCTTCTGCTGAGCCTTGCTGGTTGTCTGAACAGCTTTATTTCCTGCTATTTCCTCTGGCAAATCTGCAAGGAATCATCTTTTGGAAGCTGGCAGTCAGCATGCCATGGCTGGCATTTTAAGGGTCTGTGCTAGGATGCTTGTGGAAGTGCCTGTGGGGAGGTACCCATCAGCCTCAGAGCAACTGTGTGAACATCTTGTGTATGGAAAATGTGATTTGGGAGTCTAACCAGAGCCTCCAGAGAGGCCAGTACAGCTTTGCAGGTACCGTTAGTGATGGTGAGCTCAACATACGCTGTTTCTTGTCAGTATTGAAAATGAAGAAGCTAAGCACAGAATCATAGATTCATTTTGGTTTAAGTAGACCTTCAAGACCTTTGATGGTGATGGTGACTCAGCCACTTCCCTGGTGGCTGAGTCAAAGTGGGATATGTAGAAAATTCACCAACAAATAAGGACTCTTGGCCTATGACAACACTACTAGTGGAAGGAAGCCAGGCCCCCGTGGCCAGCTGACACTGACTGCTTCCCAGTGCCACTGCTGGTCACTAATGCCCTACAGAGGCTCCTTGGAAAGCCTTGATGGGAGAGCTACAACATCAATTGGAGGGACACTCTAACAACTTGGGAGTGACCACAGAACCTACACTCAGTCTGCTTCCCAGATCTAGTTTGTAACAGTTTTAGCTGAATTCTGCTGAAATCCATCTCTTTCTAGCAAGCCCAAGTATTTTCCTGGAAATTTAGGACAACAAATGTTACAAGCTTGAGGTGGCTTGAACTTCTGAGAGAAATTCCTCCTCTGCAGGAATTGCAGTGGTGGTTTACACTGGTTTATTTCAACAATTTGTCATGCAGACATCTGTTGCTCTGATGAACAAATGCAGAATCATCTGATAAAATATTTTTCTATGTGCTAGTGGACTTCTGTTGTTTAGTAGCACAAAGCTGTTGTTCACAGGGGCTCCTGCAACAGCCTTTCTGATTTCTCTTTGTAAGATGGGTAAAGAATCACCCAGCTGTTTCTTAAAACAAAAGTTAAAAAAAATACCATTGTTTTTAAATAATACAGTGGCATTTAACAGATGAATATGTCCCTGAAATGGCCATTTCAAAACAAGGAATCATTAATTTAATTATTGGTTATCATTGTTAAATGATAGATGTTTCTGGAACACCTCCTATAGAATCTTGTTACATTTCTGGAGAATCTGATTATTTTAATTGCTGCTCCTTTCCTCTTTTTCCATCACTGTTCAACTCCTTAACTAATGGTGGCCATTGTGGTCAAGGATCTTAGGCTCCTGCATTTGGGACCTGAATAATACATTGTTCATGATTTGACAAGACAGTAGATTTCTCCTTTTCAATGTGCTGATACTTCTCAGTTTGCAGAATAAGACTAAATATTAGTTGCTAATGTTTTATAAATTTCTCATTATATCTACTGTGTCTTTTGAGTTCGTGGAACTCTTGGATGTTTCTACAGTGGAATTTTATATAAGTGTAGTTTTAACCAGTAGTTTGTAGACCTTCTGCACTGCTACACACATTTTTCCAATGACCCTTGGCACATTTATAGACCAAATGACAGCATGGAGACTATTAAAGCACAGATATATGAATTTTTATGACATGCATGGCTTCCCTGCTTCATGGCAGCGATGAAGTGGACTGGGACAAATGACAGGTGGGTCAGTGCAAGAGTGCAACTGTATGGTACATAGTCCTGGACCTGGATTGTGTTATCCCCAGGATTCTTCAGAAGTCACTTGGCTCTTCTTTTACCTGGATTCCCTCTGGGATCTATGCTCCTGGAGTTCCTCTGCAAATTCTTTATTTTCCTTAGTTAAGGAATGGGCAGAAATTACATGCCTGGTGACTCATCCCTACAAATTGCACTGTCCTTTTCTGACTTATTGTTGGTGCTTACAATCAGCTACTGTTGTGCTGGACACTTCTGGTTCACAAATTTGAACCTTCTTGATTTTCAAAAGGTTGACATGCAGCTTGACTATTTATTCTTATTGAATGTGCAAAAGCCGTTCAAAGTTTTTATTTTTTGTTTTTGGAACAGAGGATTCTTCTATTTCTGAAACAGTAAATTAAAGCTCATGGAATTATGCTAACAGCTCTGCTAACTAGCACCAAATCATGATAACTGCTGCAAGTCCTCAGAACAAGACTTGCTGATATCAACAAGTTGCATGGCTTGCAAAATAAAAAGGTTACAGAAATCTGGAACTCATGGTTGATGTTCTGCGGGTCATAAAGTACAGCACAAATAAGGAAAAAGTTCCAAAAGGTTAAAATATACCTGCTTGCTCTGGGGGAATTGTTAATGCAGTGTAAAATGGGGAGATCAGATTCTGTTCTGTAAGAGTGACTTTAAAGTAGTGATTTTGATCCATGCTAGTATTTTCCACAGCTCACTCAATTTGCTTGCACCAAAAATTTATCCTCAGGACTTTAAGGGTTGTTTCAAACCCATCCTGAGCTAAAGAGGGACCATCCCCAAAGATCAATCAGTCCAGTTCTACTTGTACTAAGTACCCTTCCCACCTTTACCCCTTCAGGATCTTGAGATAATTGACATTTTAATGTTTCACTTTGATTCCTTTGAAGCTGTGATTTAGTGTGGAGAAAATATAGTGCAAAATTATGTTAAAACTGTAATAAAAGGTGTTTAGTGCACTTAATTGTCATAAGTCATTCTATTAAATTGCTGAGGAATATTAACAAGGGATATGATAATATCACCATCTAAAATTCATATACATTTTTCAGCAGTTGAAAAATGTGTTATAATTATTTAATAGCTTTGCAACTGGTTGTGTTTGATAATTAACTGCTGTGGGTAAGGAACTGTGCTATTATTTTAACTATCTGGAAAAGACAGAAGAGACATAGTTTAACTTCAGTTAACAGAATAGGCTCAGTTTAACCAACTACCCACAAAAAAGATCAGAAGGCAAAGAAGTATTTTTATTATTTTTTCCCCCACAAAGTAAACATGAGGCAAAAGTAGCCTACCTCTTCCAAATGTGCTTGTTTATTTTGTCTCCACCAACATATGGATTAGATTTCAGTAATACTGAAATGCAGGGACTGCATCTAAAAAAAATTCTTCAGAAACAGCAGAAACACATTTTATAATACTCATTATCTGCTACTTAATTGCAAGCCTTGTGTAGGAGAAAAGAAATGTGTGGAAGAGTCCTGTCATGACCTATAAATCACATTTTCTAAAGTATTTAGGCAGGTGTTTAGGTGTGAAGTCCCACCGTGGTCAGTGAAGCCCCTGCTCTTACATCCTGCAAATCAAAAATATGCTGGTACCTCCAAGGAGAACTATGAAGAATTCTGACATCAAAATATGCAACCTGAAAATCCCTGCTCAGTTCTCATCCAAACCTTGAAAAGCCTCACAAACTGCCTCTAGAGATGCCTCAGTTTTTAACCTTTAAAATCCCTGAGAACCTCCTGTTCTGCCTCTGCGCCTACCCAGAAATGCTCAGCCTGGGGAGGACAGATGAAAAGTGCTTCATTCTCACCGAAGTCCACACTGACAGTCCCTGCCGCCAAGCAGCTCAGCCTGATCAGGCATTCTCAGAAACTGCTTATGGCATACCTCAGAGATATCTGTGACAAATGTGCAGCACTGGCTGCTGCTTTCCTTGAAAATGTCCACAGAGTGGCCTCACATCTGAGTATTCACATAGCTGTGGGAGACAGATTCAACTCACTTCCCCAGCTAAAGCAGTTCAAGTTCACCTTCTTCCCTCACCCCTGAAAGAAGTACAGAACTTCTTGGTGTCTTATCTCCAGCCCTCAGAGATATCTGAAAGCCCATTTAAGATACCAAATTCTCATTTTGAGTGTAGGGCTGAAAGTTGAAATCAATGATAAATTAAGAGAGAGGGATGACTGACAATGTTTACTTGCCTTTGGTGCCTAATTCATTCTCAGAGGCTATTTAAAGCAGTCTATGTGGAAGATCCCTCCTCTTGCAGTGCCATTTTACTGCAGATGCTTTTGACTTCAAGTTCTCTCTGTCAAGATAATGGAGACTTTTTTGAGCAGATATCTTAGCACTGAACTCATGGCTCCATCTGTATGTGTTGGAAAAGCTGACACTAAAACCCACCACTTTTAGGTTGACTATTATAGGCGTGTGTTCAGGGAGAAAAGGCCTATTTATCTGTGCATTTCCTGCTTCCTTTTCCTGTGAGGCCAACAAAAAATGGCTGGAAAAGATGGAGGCTGTATTTCCCCCTGACTTGTCTGCATGGTTTTTCATATTTTTTGAATCATTTGAATGTCATGTAGTGTGGAAAGGAACCTATTTTTGCTTGCTATTTGGTATCAAGTAATTAAATCAAATAAGCAACAACAGATTATTGAATAAAAGTCAGGCAGTAAACAGGTTAAATCCCTACTCAAGCTCTTTAAATATGGCCCTGCCACAAGCTATACCTTAAAATGGATCAAGTATCTAACAATATGAGTTCATTTTTGAATCCACGGAATTTTATGAAAAGACAAAAGGACACTCATTTGCTTGACGCTTTTCTGGGAGATGATTTCTGTAGCTGATCCTAGCACCCTCTCCTTGTCTGTCTGCCGTCTTCTCTGACAGCTCAGCTGTGATTCAGCCCTGTCTCAGCTGTGATTCAGCCCTGTAAACCGACTTTAAATCTGCTGATAAAGCCATTTGTAACAGGAGAGGGAGCTCTCACAACACTTATGGAGAATTTTTGAGGGTGCTGTTTACCCAAGGCAAGCAAAGGACAGAAACCTGTCCTTGTTTTTATCAAGGAGGATGAGGTGCATGCTCATATTCCTGTATTCCCTCCTTGTGGGAGGCACTCAGAGTTTGGGCTGCATACTGTACAAAAAAGACTTGGGATTTGAACAGATTTAGAAACTGCAAGTATCCATATGAATAAAACCCAGAAATTATTTGGCCCCTGTCTGTGTTCTAACTCATGAGAAAGTTTCCACACCTGAAAGAGGAAATTCCACAACCTTCCTCTTGCAGTCAGCTGATCTGGTCCAGTAATGGTGGTCAGCATGGCATAATGTGACATCCAGCACATGAGTGTTCCAAGAGAGGTCCAAGAAAGCAGTGAAACACAAATGAACCTCTTAGCTCGCTGGTCTTGTTTCGGGAAAACTTACTGAGTAGATATTAGCAGAACTATCACTTGCTTTCCCTCATTCAAGGTTTCTTCTAAAGTCCCCACCAAAACACTAATTTTACTTTTCCAGAATTATCTCCTTTGTGCTTACAGAAACAGTTAACCTACATAGTTAATTAATGTCTCCAGCAAATCCAAATATTCAAATCTCCTATTTTTAAAGAAAAATGGAGAAAGGTGTTCTTTTATTTAGTAGAAAAGTCTTTGGATAACATCCATTATTCTTCTCATAGATTTTTTTTCTAAATTCCAAGAAAACAAAAGTCTGTGTTGTGCTTTCAGCCACTTACAGAACTTTCTCTTCAATTCAAAACTTCTGTGTGTTTAAAATACACGTCAGTTGTGAGCGATCTTTGATCTGTAATAATTACAGTACCTTTGGTTTACTAAGAAACGGCATTTTTATCTCTGTCTAAAATTTTTTGAGAGTATTCACTAGTTGTAAGCAATATCTAGCTCTTTTTATAAACTAGCAATCTCTTTGTAAAAGATTTATTTATTTTCTGAATACATATATTAAAGCTCCTAGGTGCTTTGGTAACCTGTAAGATAATGTGCAACTCTTCCCTGCTCTTTGCCTACATCCCTTCTACAGAAGTTTTCTTGTGCAGTACAGACACTACTCCTTTTGGCTTTTTATCTGTGTGCTCAAATGAATCAGGCAATATGACAGCACAGCTACCAGGGGAAATGAGAACATAAAAATGTCTAAGAACCAATCCTGCTCTCAATGTGATGATGTAAACCCCAAGCTTCTCCATTTGCTGCAATGAACATACTGCTGACTTAGGCTTTAAGATTGCACCAAAACCAGTGCATGTTTAAGACTGTGCCAAAGAACATAATTGTTAATGTCAACGAGGCTTTCCTTGGATACCAATGCTTTTTCATGGGGAATCTCAGTATAATTTCCAGAGGACAAGGAATGTGTCACCAGAAATAGAATGAAACTGAAAGACTTCGTATGTTAATTTGAAACTAACTCTTTTCACTTGTCTTTGTAGATGACAGGAAAAGCAGTGAATCATAATCTGTCGTAAATGTGAGAAACAATGAGTGAAGTCAGAGGGATTCTTCAAAAGGAGATCAAAAACAGAAATTTATTTTAGATTTACAGTATACACAGAAATATGAGGAAAATGGTATATGACCTGATGAAATAAACCTCCACATTTCAAAAAGAGCCCAATGCAACAGAACATCATTGTCCTAATGCACAGATGACTTGTGAAACTGTTTTGACTTCATGTTTCAAATCTAAAAATGAATTACAAATTCTCATTTGCCAGTACAGGAGGAAGCAGAGTGGTTGGCTAAAATACAGAGAAAAGTACTAACTCTTTCTTGCTCTATCTGGAGTGTTTAAATCCTTACCAGAAGTTCATAAATGCCACTCTACTAAGGATTTCCTGCTACTGTTTCATCCTGTAAAAATATTTAGATACAAGTGGAGTAAAGACTGAAATCTGTCTCCAGTGCTGTAAGCTGCTCTCTGGTTAGAGATCCAGACTCATTGTTGTGCTATTTCTCTTAGTAAGTGTCTATATGTGGTATATGAAGCAGAAAAGCTTCAATAAAAGAGAAAGCTGAAACATTTTTTATAAAGCATAGTTCATTCTAGCAGTCACAGACTTTCCCATGGAAAAGCCTGACCTGGATCTTCTCTATTCAGGAAGAGCTTCTCGATCAAAGAGCTGTCTTTATTGCTGGGTACTGAAAACATGACTCTGTGAAATACATCACCAGTTATTTGGTATAGCTTTCTAGTCCAGATAGGAAAACACTGACCTGATGGGTGTGAGATGGCAGTCCTTACTCCCTACTTACCTGGATTTGTAAGGATACCAAGGTAGCCCAGCATTTGCCCAGTCTCATAGATGGTGGATTATGGTGTTTGCAGTCCACCTAGAAGGAAGCTAAATCTGAATCACCCACACTCTTGACCTATGCTTGCAGAATTAAAGTTTTGGGTAAAAGAGAGATGGTGATCTTTTCTGATAATTTTCTAAATTTAGTTCATTATCATATTTGTTTCTTTCAAGCTCTAGGAATGAGATGCATGTGTCAGAAAACAACAATTTGTCCAGAAAAAACAAAGCATTTTAAATCTCTTTCTTTTGGACTATTCCTTCCAACTCTTGAACTTGCCACCCAAATCAGAAAATCAATGATTTCCATGACTTTAGATTTGGTTATATGTTACAATTCTTCCACACAGTGTCTCTTCAAAAAGAGAGTTTAGCCTGTTATCCTGTTGTAAAGTTGATGTCTTATCTTCAAGTAGAGAATAGAGCAACAAAACTGATTGAGGAACTGAGAAGGTAAAATGTAGAGCACGAGAAAGATAAGAATTTATGTAGACTTGACTCTGATTGTTAAGAGGGAATTTATTGAACCTTATAAAATCCTCAATTGCATGCATAATATCCCTGTAGTTTACCGTTTTCTTTAATATAAACTAAAGAATTATAAATATGGAACAGATGGTATGAAACACATTTGCCATACTGAGAATCATAAGTGCATCTTACTGCAAAAAGGTTGTCGGAGCACTTTCTAGGTGGAATAAAAAAAGTCTAACTTGTATTTTATCTGAGTGGAAAATACATGTGGGAAGTTTTAACACTGAAGTTTGTATGAATTTTTGAAAATCAAAAGCCACCTCTGTCTAGTAGATCACTTGGTGAGATAGAAACATAAAATGACTTGGCTTGGAACAGATTTTAAAGATCACCTGGTTCCAAGCCTGCTGCTGTGGGCAGGGACACCTTCTATAGACCAGGCTGCTCAAAGTTTCATCCAAACTGTCCTTCAACACTTTCAGGCATGGGACACCCACAGCTTCTCTGGGCAAATGTTCCAGTGCTTCACCACCCTCACAGTAAAAAATTTCATCTGATATCTAATCTAAACCTGCCCTCTTTCAGTTTAAAACTATTGCCTTTGTCTTGTCACTCTGCCTCTATAAAAAGTTAATCCTACTCCATTTTATAGGAAACCCTAAGGTACAGGAAAACTGCTATAGTCTCCCTGGAGCCTGCACTTCTACACACTAAAAATCCCCACGTCTCTCTTTTTAGGAGAGGTGCAGCACCCCTCTGCTCATCTTTGTGGTCTTCCTCTGGATCCCCTCTAATGGGTCCACATCTTTCTTGTGCTGGAGGGCCCAGACCTGGACTCAGCACTTGTCCTAGTTGTGGCCAGGACAGAGTTAATTTATTTAGGGTAGCAGGCGGCAGTGGCACAGGCCTGAAGTCCCACCTTTTCGGGCCACTGAGTCACAGGATGGCATCAGCCCAGGAGTTCCGAGCTCCAGTGCCCAGAGCGGGCGGCCAACCCCCAGTATTATTTGATACCCTCTTAGGTCATTGCCAGGGGGTGGGGGGAAGGGACTCTTTTTTTCCACGAAGAAAGGAGTACCTTTTCCAGGTCAGGAAAAAAGGCTTCTGTCCAGTCAGGCTCTGCAGTGAGCATTTTTGCCTGTGAATCATTCTCTCTTTTTGCATACTTTTGTTATTAATATTGTTGCTGTTACTATTCATTTTCTTATCTCATTGATGTTCACAGTCAATTGTTCATATCTCAACCTGTAATTTTCACCTTTTTGTGCCTCCAATTCTCAAATCCATCCTTCAAGCAGGAGGAGGGAGTGGAATTTGCGGGGAGAGAATGAGCGGTGTCTGCTTTGGGAGAATCTTGGTGCCAGGCATGGGGGCACTAAATTGGGGAGTGCCATTCCTAAACCAAGAGAGCATTCCAGGTGAGATCTCTTGGCAGAGTGGAGGAGGAGGATCACCTCCCTTGACCTATTTGCCACACAGTTTTTTATAAGCCCAGGCTTTCTGGGCTGTGGGTGCTCTCTGTTGGCTCAAGCTGAGCTTTTCATCCATGAGACCCCCGAGCCCTTCTCTAAGTTGGAATTCATATCTGTGCTCCTGACTGGATGCAGCACCTTGCATTTGGAGTTGTTGAACTTGACAAGATTCTCGTGGGCTCACTTCTCAAGCATGTCCAGCTTCCTCTGGATGGCATCACTTTTTTCTGTCATGTCAAATGTACTGCTCAGCTTCATCACATCTGCAAACTAGATGGAGATGTCCAGTTCAGGAAGAAATAAGCAGTTGTTCTAGGATTAGAGCAGAACTGGACTGGCATGCCGGGTCCCTGTAAAAACAGGAGAGGGGAAAGATACTTAGCAGAATCCAATGTGCAAGTTTTGAAAGACAGCCTTTTTGGTTTCTCGTTTATTTTTATTTTTAATTTCTTTATAGTGTGTTTGAAATCCATCTTTAGCTATCCCTTAAATCTGCATTTGCAGATCCTGTTAGTATTCCTTGAAATGTCATTTTCTGCACATAGAAGACTGTTTGTCTCTGAACTATCTATACCTCTCATTCAAAAATATTGTTTAGACCTATTTCTAGGGAGATTCACTACAGATTTCTGCTGTGATTGTGGGTTATAGTAACAGGAAGGACTCTTGAGGGGGTTTTGCCATATGAAAATGAAGTCACTCCTAAAAAACTGCATAGTTTGTGAAGGTATATGAGTGCAGCTTCAGATTCATTCAGTTCATTTCAGAGTTAAATTCTTCCCTGATGTTATCCTCCTTCCTTCACCATGCAAAAAAAACCATGTAAAAAATCTTAATTCTGAGCTCATTTACAATGAATTTAATTCCAATTTATGTTATTGTAACTGAAAAATGAAATGGTGATAATCAATCATAGTGTTTCTTATTAGGATTACAGTCTACTTCTACTTCCTGTTATGCCAGAGTAAATCAGAAGGGTTTTGATAGTGATTTTTCTGGCATCACTGTAGATAGTTTAGTTGAGACTAATTTGAGCCTGTGTTTCAGGAACTGACGTTATATGTACATTTTAAATAAAGAAAGATGAAGAAGTCATGTCCATGTTGGAGATTGAATGACCATGTATTTAGACTTTGATATCACATTCCCTTTGCTTAAACCATTCTTTACTGACTAATTTAGTCTTTATTGTTATTTGCATAAGATTATTTTCCAGAAGATTGCTTTGTAGAGTGTGCCCAGTGCTAGACACTCTACAAGCACACAACGGATCTGCTTCTGTGAAAATATATTGCTTGAGACAAAAAATTGGTGAAATCGCTGTGTCTGTAGAAGTTAGTCACAGGTAGACATGATTTTCTCTTTTCATCATTTGAACTGGTTTAATGTAACACTGTCTCAGAAATACATAACAATGCTAAAATGACACTGTGTCTGGGGATGTATTGATGGAGTATAGTTCTTTGGACACAGTGCTGTCCGACCATGTGCGTACCTCATATGGCATCCTGCCAGCTTGGAGCATGGGCAAAAGAAACTGGATCTATGTATCCATCAATAAGAGGCAGGCACAACAGTGCAAAAGCACTCAGCACAGAAGCCAAAAAATGCCCCCCACCTCTGTGAGACTGTCGGAGAAAGGAATCATGCTTGCAGAGAAGGAAGACTGACTGGTGCCATTAAGAATGATGCATAAAGTATCATCGAAAAGTAAAATTTCTTATATTTATCTGCTTCAATTTGCAGCAATTTTGTACTGTCTCCCTTAATGCAAGCGCTGTTTGCTGTAATGAAATATTCCTGGTTTTATTCCCACTCTTTGTATTTATTAACCAGATAATCCATCTTTACCCTATAGCCAGTGCCATGATTGCAAATCCTACAGGTTCTCAAAATGGCTATAAAGTAAAACTTTTTTAAGAGCCTCAGGATGGTGACTGGTTGCATAAAGCAGATTATGCCTGTCTGGGGTTTCCAGGAAATTGTTGTATTCCACTTATTACCTGTCTTTGAAATGAAAACATCAAGATAGTTTATCTCTGAAATGCTACACTCCACAATATACGAGACCAAAAACTTAATAGCATCATGAATTTCATATAAAATAACAATACATTTTTCCAAGACAGCTTTCTCCCTATTCCACATCATGAAATCACAGTCAATAAATTTATACACCATTGTGCCATATAAATGTATTAAAATCCTTGATTGACTGAACTAATCTTTTTTCAAAATAGGCTGTAAATAAGTAAACATGGTTCAGGCTAAAAACCTTGCCTATATGCCTCTCATAAAGAAAATAGTCCAGTCAGGTTCTGACATTCAAGAGCAGCAGAAGTAAAATGTTAATGGGCAGAAAGCACTCTTGAAGAGCCCAGCAAAGTGCAAGAAATCCAAGCAGTCCTTAATGGTCCTCCTATCTATTGACTATCTCTTGCTGTCACATATCTCAGCAATTACTTGGTCTGCAGCAGAGCTACAAGGAGGTGTAGATTTAAATTATGCATAGGCATAGAGGCGTGGGTTAATTCTGCTCAGTTCAGGCATGTCACTGAGATTTCAGGAGTTAGGAATTTGGTCAATCTAAACTCCACAGTGAATGGAGACAGACAGAAACCTCCAGAAGGCAATACAGCTCCTAGGTGGGCAGAATGATGCTCTGGAGGTCATTGCCTCTCTATATTTACTGCAGAGAGCTCTTTGGGCAAAGTTGCCCTTCTGTTAGGAACCTCAGGTTGGATTAAACCAGAGACAGCACTTTTCTCATGTAGTGAAATAAGTAAGTTCTCTAAAGTCTCTGAGTTTGCACTGAGTTAAAATACATGTAAGTGAGAGAAAAATAGTTCCATCTATTTTAGGAAGTGGACATAACAGTGAATAAAGGGCTCTTTTAAAATACTAGGGGATGGACAGAGGGGAAAAATGGCACATACACCGGACATAATAATTTGTGTTTTCCACTAGTTAACTGCCAACTACTTCCTCAAGCTCATTTTCATGTTCTTCCAATGGTTATTTCTTCAGAACTTTATGCCTGATGCCTTGATACATTTAATCTCATTTTGCTGACCAATAACTGAGCTGATGCTGCAGTGGCATCTGAAGATAGACTTGAAATGCCCAACTCTCCTCCCAAATCAGCAACAAGAGAAACAAAAGTAAGCAGCAAACTCAGCAGCTGTGGGCTCAACAGCAAAGTTTCTGTGGACTCCACTGAGCCCAGGATTTTACTCAGTGACCCTGCAACAAACATGATTCCTTCTGTCATTTGTCTCTCTCCCACGCTTGTTTGTCTGTAAAGCTGTTTGTAATTTTCACGTTTTAGATTTGAAACATTTCATGTAGGGACTCTGCCTGAATATGTCTGTAAATCACCTATCACACAGCTGGTGCAGTAATACAATAATAATAATAATTAATTAATAATGGGCCTGTTCCTTAGATGTGTCAAGATCTGGCAACTGACATTGATGTCGACCCCTCTCAGAGGAATCAAGTCATTAATAATAAATAATAGCAGGAAAATAATAATATCACATTCTGTTTTTTCTCAGTGCTGTGATGATCAAATCTTTCTTTCCATTTGCTAACTCTGCTTGTATGGATCCAGTTACATATAGGACACACGGCTGCAGCCATACCAGCTGACTGCCCTGCACAGGCTCGGGGCTGCCTTCAGCTGCTTGGCAACTTAGTGACATTTGTAGCCCCCACAGCCTGAAAATCATATATCTGAGGGACCAGAAATCTTAGTGTCCTGCAAAGCACTGATATGAAGGTTAGAAAAGTGCATAGTTCATTACATAGAATCATAGGAATGTAGAGTAATTTAGGTTGGGAGAGATGCTGGAGATCACTGAGTCAAACCATAAACCTGACATTGCCAAGTCCGCCATTAAACCATGCCTCTAAGCACCACAGCTAAACATCTGAAGCTGAGGAAATGCCCCAGCTATGATTTTGTAGAGGGGCCTCCTGTTTGTGCAGTGCTTGTGTCTGCTGGCATTTTCAAGGTGTCTGCCGAGGCAATGCTACATGTGAAATACTCATCCTTGGACCTAGATTTGGAAGAGTGCTGTGCAATTCATCAATCCACATGAACTTAAATTAATCAGTATTTGCATTATCCAGCCCCTCCAGTCTCTCCATGCAAATTGAAAAGTCCACAAAGATTTCAAAAATTTCAAAATGCAGGCTGGTATTTACATTAAAGAATTGCAAAACTCCCATGGATAAGAGGGAAACTTAGGGACATGCCAGCTTTTCCTCTGTGAGTCTGTAAAGCAAGTGTCTTAGGATGGGCCAAACTAAGCCTCTTCTGCTGCCTTAGCATGCACTGATGCTAATGACACATTGCTTTACTGGGCTTGCAGATAAAGATGATTGTTAGATTGGGATAAGCTGAGGATTTTCTAGGAATTTCTGCCCTTTTGAGCATTCGCCTCCTATATCCCATTTGGTGTACATTGATCAATGGTAAACAAATATTATTATAAAGGTGGGTAATAATCATTATGATAGTGAAAATTTTTATTATAAGTAAGATCATATTACCATAAATAAATTACATTTTAATTAAACAAATTAGATTTATTTTTAAACTAATTTCATTTAAATCTCAAGTAAACTAATATCCCTACCATCACCATCTGTTAGAATTTGCCTACTTTTACCTGCCTTATAGCTTCCCCCTGGAAAACCTGTACATCCAGCCTGCCTACAGATTACCTTGCAACTTAATCTAAGGCACTGGTGTCACAGGAAGAGTATTTGTTTCACTGCTGGCCACAGTGAACTTTCTCTGTTGCTACACAGAGGACTTCATTTGAGGCTGTCAATCATACATTTCAGTCATAAAACCCACTTTTGTAACAAAGGGGTTATTATTCACATAATTCTCTGCTTTTCTTAACTTCTGTTTTTCCGAGTCCCTCATGCTACATTATTACATCAAAGTTGATTGAAAAGAGTTAAACGGCAGTCACTTGATTTTTAACATTGCTGGAATCTCCGAGGACTGTGTTACTTGTAGTTACAGCATTTTTCCTCACTTCGCTTTCAATCCTTGTAGACAATGCTTTTGCCAGTATTGCTGGTTAATATGCCTTTGTTTCTTCAGCCCATCAATTTTTGTAATGCTAGTGGATAAAACACACAACAGGGAAACTGCACAGTAGTTATTCTGCTGTGCATCAGTCTATATGCATGTATACATCCATCTATATAAATATATATAGATATTGCCAAACTGTCTAAAATCTTGGGGGATTTCTGCATCTTGTTTACAAACACATGTGTGAATGAGGTTTCTTTTGCCTTCTTTTTAGAATAATTGACATTGTTATACCATGACATTAATGAGCACAATTATGAGAAGAACAAAGAAAGGAAGAACAAGAGAAAGCCATGCATATTAGAAAGAACACATTACAATTGCCATTACTGCATTAAACGTTGGGTTCTGTTGTGCCTAACACTGCTTTTGTAGCATTCTTTTGTGTAGCAAGGCCACTAAATTAATAACCTGGCATCCAGAGGAGAAGCAAGGCAGAGACAGCAGCACCAAGTCATACAGAGAAGGGAGAATATGATGGGAGCCATGCTTGTTCTTGGTAGCAATACAGAATTCAATCCAAATTAATTTACTTCAAAGTTGGAGTGCTGCATCTTTGAAGAAGAAGGAAAAAAAAATAGAATTTTTAAGCAGCATGCATTTTCTGTGGTAGCTAGGCTCAATTGGAATGCCTAAACACAGACACCTATTGTCACTTCAGATATTTCCTCATCCCTTGCTGTACCCCCTGTAGCCCTGAAGCTCTGGCAATGCCTATAGTACCTTGGCTCTCTCCTTATTGCCTTCTTCATTACAACAGGCATTTCAAGAGGAACGGCAGCCCATTTTAGCTACAACAGAGTCTTAAGCTTTTTTTCTTGTCACTTCAATCAAGAAATAATGCCATTTCAATTTCAAGATAAATTTTCACAGAGCAGGGTTATGACATGATTTTTGGGATGTGTATGAATTTTAGATACAGTAGTGACTCTATGGGGGCTATTAGAGTTTTTACAAAGCCAATGTGTTTTGTGGCCATTGTTATATCCCCGTGTCTGCAGATGTCACGTGCTAAACTGCAAACTCCATTGCACAACTTGAACTGAGGGTACACATACAGAGTTTCTGTTTAAAACAGAAGTTATAGTTTTTGGGTTTGATGTTCTTTAGCATAAGGACATTGAAACATCATGTTAGTTCCTGAAATAATAATTTGCTTGTAGAACAGAAGTGTTGGTTTAAAGCTTTTAATTACTTTCTAACAGCATGAAAACCCAGTGTTATTGACAGCAGTTGGGGACTGAAATTGATTAATTTAAGACATATTTGAGAAAAGTTGCGAGCCTTATGTTGGTCCCACATTAACGGTCACAAATTTAACCTAGCAGAAAAATTAAATTCTCACATAAATTTAGGACTCTGCCAGGTCAATTTTTCTTAATTATGGTTTGCTTACACCTTTCCCCACTTACTCAAGGTGCTATTTGAGAGTTCAAGAAAGGTGTCTGACTATTGCAATCCTCAAAGCATTTTTTCACATAGCAAAATTTGAATTTGAACATTTTATATTAAGCAGGTATTTGATTGGAGATGTAGACATCTCTTGGAGTGGGAGCCAGAACTCCAATACCTATCCCTCAAATAATTCAATTCTACCAGCAAAGCTTGGATCTTTCCTTAGATCATCTACGCTTTATAAGGCTTAGATAAGGCTTACTTCTGAAAAAGAGTTTTAAACTCCTGACTTTGGAGTATTGCTTTTTATAGCTGAGAAAAAAAAAGTGTTCTATAAATTTCTTCAAGAGATTGTTGGTATTGTAGAATACATTAAAAAAATAAATGTCCCCACATCTTAAGCTATACTAGTAAACAGAAAACCCATTTAATTTTGAAATTATATTTGTATAATTCATTTTATTACACTTACTTTTTCATGTTTTCAAGGGACTTTGGCATTCACTGCAGTAGAATTGTTTCTTACCCTCTGGTAGATATTTTCATATCTAAACAGATGAAAATTCATAATCAATGTCAGCATAACATCCCTGACAGCAGCATTTCTTACATGATTTATCAGTATCAGTATATTTTAGGGTGGTATTGAATGATGTTTCTTTGAACCCCACAAACAGATCCATTCCCAAGACCCTTGTATGCACTTTTGTTTGTGTAGATTTTTAAGGGAGGCAAAGAACTAAAGCAGCTTAATATAAAAATGGGAGAATTTATAAATATGATTCTTATTTTTTTTTTCCTAATGGATCTTTTGTAATAATTTGGGTATTATTATTCTCTGTGTTGTCATTCAGCCAAGCTGTAAATCTGTTTCCCTGAATGAGATTGTACCTGGCTCACTTCTACCAATAGAGACAGACAGTAAAACCTTCACCTCTCTCTAGGGTGCTATGGCCAGTGTCACTGCTGGAAGAAGAGAGTTGTCACTGGTGTTAAGCTGGTCTTTGAGTGTCTTGTAGGCGTATCACAAGTGAGCTGTGAAACCTGCACTGCCTTCCTGATTATACTGGATATAGTGTGCAAATGCAGACCAGTTGGATTAAGGGCAATACCAGAATTTGTGAGCTTTTCCAGACACTTTGCTACAGAATAAATCCCTCCCCAGAGCAGAGGTGTGACATCCTACCCTTAAAGGGAAAGAAGCACTCAACATTAACAATGTTGTTGTTGAAAGGAGCAACAAAAGTCAGAGGGTCTGCAAATAATCACAAATTTTTATTAGTGAATTATGTACTTGGTATGGAAATTGATGTTAGTCTCTGACCGAAGAAAGAAAGAAAGAAAGAAAGAAAGAAAGAAAGAAAGAAAGAAAGAAAGAAAGAAAGAGAGAGAGAGATCACCAGTCCTGATTTCAGCATCCATACAGCTGATGGGATGTCCAGAGTCCTGGGGTACCACCTGGGTCTGGGGAGGGGGGGGGGTATGTTTTTATAAATATGGTTCCCTCCCATGAAGACAAATTTCTCACCTTCTATGCAAATTAGCTCTCATGCAGGATCTATTCTTTCCGATCTTTCTGGAAATGGGTTGGAGAGCTTTGGGGGTCTTGGGTGACCTTGATTACTCCCTACAGTCCATGCCTACTTCCTGGACTCATTCATGCACTTATGCTGTGCTGTGTTTACCTCCAGGAGCTAGAACAAATATGTTTGTTCTGGAAAAGTGCTGCCCTACTTCTTCATGGCTCCCTTCTCCAGTCATATATTGTTCCTTCTCATTGCCTGTTATTACAAATAACCTAAATTTCCTGTCTGTTATTACCAACACGACTTGGTTGCCTCAATAGACATCCAGCTATACGTGTTTGGGACATGCACATTAACCCCGTATCTTCTGGGATTACACAAAAGGTTTTCCTCTAAATCCCTGGCTCTGAGACTGAAGTGTTTGCCCATGAAATATTACTGAATTACATTTTTGTTTTTCTGAACTGTTTTATTATTTTCCCAAATGCAGTTGTCAGAAATCACAATCAGAAAGGGATTCTGATTGTGCTTTGCTACTTTATCTTCTATTCTAGACATTTATACACAAAATGCTATTTAATTTTTCTTACCCAGTGCTTCAGTGAGATTTGTGGTGTGACTGAGGACAACTTGCATGAGTAAGAGCTCTTAGGATCAAAGCCTTTAAAATATTCTGTACTTGTTAAGTCATTGATGGAAATTGAGTAGCACATAGATGCAAAAAAAAAAAAAAAAAAAAAAAAGACACAAAGAACTGATTATGAGCAAGCCATTTGAAAGCAGGTGCTGTTTGCTGTTGTAGTTCTCCAGCAGAAGACTCAGTTCACAAGTTGTCTGTAGAAAAAAAGAAGTTTTAATACAAAAAGATTGTCTCATTGACCCAGCTTGATCTGTGTTTCAAAGGCAAAGTTGTAAGGGCACTACAATAGGCTTCACATATTGATCAGTTCAAGGAAAGAATGACATAGCTCAGCCCATAACATTGTCCTTTTTTTTTTACCTTTTATCTCCTGCCCCTACTGCTTTTAAAGGTAAGAGAAAAGTTTGAGTTAGTTCATCTTGAAGAGATTAGACTTCCTACTCAAAATCTGGAAAAGTTGCTCAGAAATCACTGGTAACCTGTAAGCATTTATTTTTGCTATATGTATGTTTGACTTCACACAACTAATACATATTTTTAAATTAGAAGGAGGCCATTAAGGCAAGAATTGGAAATGCCTCTTTCTGTCCTTTTTTCTTTCTCTCATACATGACACACAGAGACACACACTAGTTTTGCAAACTGAAATGAGTATGGACATCACTGCAAATAATCTCTCAGTTTCTCATTTTCCATTTTTGTGAGGAGAATGAAATCAATTTAAAAAGACTAACAACAGACTGTTCGCCCATGAGTCAAAACTAATTTTCTGATATGAATGAAGGATTTCTCTACAGTGCATAGTGTGGTGTGTTGGAAATATTTTAATGACCTAGTTTGGGTGCTTGTATATGGCAGTGTATGAATTATATAGTTTAGCCTTAGCAAAACCAGATGTCTTAGCTACCAGAGGTCCTATTTGCAGACATCAGAGAGAGGAAATGTAACTTGCAATTATTTTGTAAGAAATCTCTAATGGAGCTGTTGCCTTGCTACCAAAATGGCTGAATGTTGAATGTTGACTTAACTAACCTATACTGATTCATCTACCCACTAGAATTTGCAACATCAACAATAGGTCCCTTAGACAATGAAGAAGAATGATCAATTAAGCATGGGTGGCACCAAAGACAGCGTGACTTGTTACTAGAAAACTCAGACAGTTAGTTACTAGAAAATTCAGATAGTTATTACAGCTTCATTACCTTTGCACAGAAAAAGAAAAAATAACAAAACAAGCCAACCAAACAGTTTTAAGTCTTGCTTGCATTTACTAAGCTCCTCTGACCCTCTCAGACCTCTTTCCTACTGTGGAGGATGGCCAGGTCTTTATCCTGCTGTGAGTTTGACAGCATATCTTTGAAGGACCAAAAGTAATTCAGGCCTTTGCCAGTGCAGGAAAAGAAAGAGATGCCCATTTATTTCTATGTTCCAAAAGGACAGTATGACCATCCTAACCAGCTTTTGGAATAGATTTAGGTTTTCTTAGATAGGTGCAGAAATGGAATTAAAATCTCCAGTGTTTGAAGGAGCACTTCTGGTAGAATTGGTGGATCCTTATAGAGCTGGGAAGCCGGGTAGGCAATATTGGGATATTGGGACACAAGACAGAGGATGGACTTTGGACCTGGTTAGCATAAGAGATTTGATAACAGGGTGCCTTGGCAATAGCAAACAGAACTTTGAGGACTAAAGCAAGGTTGCAAGAAGATTCAAGCAGACTGACTTACCAGAAAAAGAAAATGACATCAAGATTTCTGCAAGCGAGAGATGTTTAAAATGTATGTTTGTTTATGTGATCTTTAACCCAATCATTGTAGTAATGATCATTACTACATACTACAACTAGTAATAATTATTACTAGTCTTCCTAGACTAAGTATATAAGCAATTGTACTCCACAATAAATTCATATTCTTTGACCACCTCAAAGTCTTCCCCATCTCTCTGCATCACTGGTAGGCAGAAAACTCTTCAGTGTGGCTGAGGCCAAGTTATGCTGGGCTTGTTTAAAAGCAGAACTGCATGTGTCAAAGGAGCTTTGTGTGTAAAATCATGGATGGTTCAAAAGCCTGAAGACTGTGTGTATATCCCTGTCTACGTACCAACTAGGTAAAGGCAGGATGACTTGTATTTAAATAGGAAACATGCCAGTGGTCATGATATGATTATATCTTTTCTAAATTTCTTTGTGAAACTACTACCTGGCCAAAAATTACCCCAAGACTCTATAGAAAGACATCTGCATATGTGAAAATACTGTTCTTTCCATTTGTATTTTCAAGTGGAGTAAGTATAGCTATCTGTGACAAATAGCTCTTTTCCATAAAGAAGTCTTCCCTGTAGTACCAAGCACATGAATTAAATAATTATTCATTCGGGATCTTAGGATCCTCACCACCCCCCCGCCCCTGTTTTTTTCCCGAGTGGCATATAGCTTGGTTTCAAGGTCTGCAGGTCCATCAGACTTTTGACATCAAAGCTGTTATATTTCCATTCCTAATAGCTTTATTTGACTTATTGTTTGCAAGAAAAACAAAGCTTTGCAATTCAGTCATTATAAAAGGTCATTATTAATTTATTCTTGTTGTGCTAGAATTTGATAGTCTGTCTGTGTGCTTAAAATGCCTTTGTATCTTGTACTTTGTTATCTCCTAGGCATGTAATTTAATTAACACATGTACACTGCTTTGAAGATGTAAAGCGGTATATAAATGCTTAAAGAACCAAATTAAGGCTTTCACAGGTGAAACAGTGGGGCAGCAGGTGGGAAGTACAACATACAAACAGCAGTGCTTGAAGGTAATTACTCCTGCAAAGGATGGGAGCAAGTATAATCCCCCCAAATTGCTGTGGGGAACAAAAGAAACTGTGTAAACCCTTGAAAAAGCACCTGGCTTTTGCTACCAGCCAGTGATGAAGAGTCAAGTGCTTGCTGCTATTCAATCTTAAATACAATGGATGATTTCTCATGGTGACTTCGACATGTAATCCCTGGAAAGAAGACGGAAAGTAACACAGGGAAGCAAAATACTTGTGCATTTAGGCCTGTATTCTGACAACTATTAAAAGAAGGAAGAAAATGGATTCATTGAAATTCATATGAATAAACACATTCATGCTTGTCAATTATGGATAGCACTGAGTAAGGGATAGGTGATATTACGTAATCTCTCTTAGTGAGTTGCACCTCTTGTCAGAGTTATTTTACAAAGAAAGGTTGTAAATAGCAAAGCTAGTTAGAACTTCAGCTGGGTCAGTAGCATTAGCCCCATAATACCACCATAATATGTCTTACATGTGGTATCTAAAGGGCACAGATGAGAAAAATTTGAAAGAAATTAATTTTCTTTGGACTCAGTAACTTTCTGAGAGTTTACAGTTAAGGGGCAATTTTAATCAACAAGGGTGGAGTAAGCTGCCTAAAGACAGACATCTGCTTCATTTGAAATTCCTTATCTGAACCTGGGCTAACAGACATGGTGCAAGCCCAGTGAGGGACATGTGCCCTTCCAGAGCAGCAGTCAAATGTTCAGGAGAGCATTGATCTGCCAGTCTTGCCTGCCAGCCCTGAATGCATGCTAGATGATGTTAGAATGTTACAGAGGGCATTGGCTGACTATGCTTATGCAACTGAATCCCATCTGCACAGTCAAGTGTCACCATTTGCCATCAGAAAGAGTGACAATGTTCGTGGTTTCTATTCAATTTACAGGTCACTAATCTCTCTTCTTCTGGAACATTTACATGCAGCATACATCAACCCACTGCCACAAATGTTAGTTACAGACTGCATTTGAAAAGTGATATTTCAACTAGAAGAAAATAAAATTGTTCCAATGCATATTTCAGGTGGAATACCTTGCCAATGAATAGGTTCATCCCATTTTGGTTTTGACAAGCACTTTGCAGTTGTCATGACTTATGACATCCTGCTACAAAGTTCAGTCAGTTAACACTGATGCCACATTGTACACATAATACGAAGATTTTTTTTTTTTACAGCTGGAAACTCTTCCTGTACATTTTATTGTGATCTCAAAATTTGTTAATTTGTGTGGGAACATTTTCATTTTTCAGTATTTGCTTTATCTTGCTTTGGGTAGAGGTGAGGAGGAATCAACAAATCAGCATATTTATCACTGACTGACACGTTAACTTCTGATGGGCTTTATCTTGTACATGCTTATTATATTATTCACAACGGGAACCTTATTATGAAGTGGATGAATGTGACTATTCATTCAAAACAGATGCACATTAAGTGACAGTCACTGAGTCATTGCCTTTTATATGACAAGGAAATCAGTACGAAGTTGGCTTTCCTTTGACACAGTTACATCAGTCAGTTTGCAAAGGATAGCTATCCTTTAGTGCTAACAATATCATCCTATTTCTACTGTACAGGTTGTTGTTGCCATGATGTCCTACCTTGGTTCTGTTGTTGCTGTTGTTATTTTTACAAGAACCACCAGATATCATGAAGCAAAACTCATTATCAGCTTTCTTGGGCTGCAGTGCTGTATCTCTCTCTCTTTCCTTTTCTGATAAACAGTGAACAGACAGGAGAGTTCATCTTTTATACAAATATGTAAAGCTCTGTTGCCACTAGTCTTCCTGCTTTGACTTTCATTCTAATTGCCACAGGAAAACAATTTACAGATTTTAGGTTTTTTTTTTTTCCCTCTAGGAATGTGTAAATTTTCAAATTCAATCGTTAAAATGATGAACATGTGTTGAAGAAACATACCAAAATAAGCATATACCTGTCAGGGAATTTTTTTTTCAGTATATCTGAGTAAAATCTATTGTAATCACTGTATCTATTTTTCAAAGGCAACAGAAAAACAAGACATTTCTAGAATTGCAGTTAATGATGACAGTTGAAAGATATAATAGTGTGTGAAAAAGCCTATATGTAGAGTCACTTTTTTTTATTTTTTTTCAGTGTATCTTGCATATTCTCTTGATGAGCCTGTGTAGTTTTAGTTCCTGTAGAGGCTTGAGTGAAATTAAGGAGGCACTGTTATGTTGTTATCATCAAAAAGTTGAGATTTTTGTAGAAGAAAGTCACCCCATGCCAACATATCAGCTTTTATAAAGCTCTGTTTGCTGTTATGTACACAAATGAAATCCGATTCTAGCAGTTCGTAGAATTTGCTTTCTTTTTCACTTCTGTAGAAATAAAAAGAACAAATGCATGTACATGATCTACAAGTAATCAATCTATATTGCCTGCTGCCTGAATAAGTTGGCTAATGATTACTGATGATTATCTGCTTGGAAAATAATGGGCAAATTTCCCTTGCTGTAACTTCTGTGATGTCAGATGGCACTGTTTTAATTATAACACATTCAGACCAGACTCTGCAAAGGGAGAAATTCTCCTTTGGTCAGTTGTCAGACTATTACTCTTATTTATTTAAGTAGTTTTAACATGACAGTCTCGACCTACTCCGTCTTTTCTTCTTCTAATGGCTGTGAAATTGAAACAATTCACTTGGCATTTTAGACTGTCATTAAAAAAATGCCCAAGAATGCCAGAATGGACAACTTTCTTGACCATTTATGTCACTGCAAGCTGATTAAGTGTTGCTTTACTGCACTGTTCACAGTGAAAAGCCCATGAAGCCCTCTTGCAAAAAGTTATTGTACTCAGAGAAGCAAACCCAAGGTAAATTCATTTCAGCCACTCCATGATTAGTTTGTTTTAAGGATATCAGACAAAATCTTTAACCTTAACACCAGTGGAGGTTACTTGTTCAAGGGGATTATGCTTGAACTCATAGTGCCCCTGCCACATTTCTTTAAAACATCATGAACTGACAGTTCACATAGTGAGAAACTCAACTGATGCAATGTGAACATTGAATAGCACTGAAGTGTCTTGTGCTGCAAAGGTATGCTTGGGGTGCTGAACAGAGCACTAGAGGAAGGAGCTACACGTCCTGACCCTAACATGGGTTTCATTTGTGAGCTTTTAAAGGTAATTTCTCCTGAATCCCCTTTCTTTCTTTTTTCTCCTTTGTTCTTTTTTTTTTTTTGCTTTTAAATGTAATTAATTTACACTTGTAAATTTTCTCTTTTTAGCATAAGTGATGCTATTTTGGGGTTTAATCAAACATTTGTGAGATGTTTTATTGATGAAATACAGTATAAATGCTTCCTGAAGCGTTTGCAGATCTACAGAAGTAAACATTTAACAAGCAAACGGTCTTTAAGGATACTGATGTAAGACAGGGACAGGAGCATAGGTGTTGAAATCTGCTCAGCAGTGCAAGGAGACATTTGAGAGGCATCTATACACACGGACAGTAAGGACAGACCCCTTAAGTTGCTATTCCCAGTTTCCCATTCGGTCTCAGAATCTCATCAAACCTTCCCACCTTCCTCCTGTCCTTTTCCTCCAATCTTGCCTCTGTGTTAACCAGGGTCCCTGCTAAGCAGCCTTTCTCAGATTGCAGGCTTACAGCTGGCCTTTGCTCCTCCATAATTTCATACCTCTTTTTCCAGCCTGTTTGGAAAAGCATACTGAGAGAGATTTATGCTTTTGGCCAAGGAGCAGGGAGAACGGGAATAGAAGTGCTGTGCTTCTGGAAAATGGACCAAGAGACCTCTCCTCAGTTACAACTTTTCCTCTCTTGTCTCTCTAGTGGCAGCAGCAACTTTCCTTTCCTTTCTTTGGCTTCAAAAGCCCGTATCTTGCCTCCCCGGTCTCCAGAAGCGACCTCACCTTCTGCTGCAGCCCATGAGTGGGTGGAGAAGGATGAGTCCAGTTTGATGCTTACACAGCTGTTCCTCATTTGGTCTCTGGGCCTGCAGGCTACCAGATGGACTGCAGTGACTCACATCCTCACGTATTCACATGGCTAGCATGGTTGAAGAATTTAGCTCAAGGTGCAGAGGGCTGAGCATTATTCCTTTTAGCAACCTGCAATAATTTTTCAATTTATTCAAGCTGTCCTCTCTGAAAGTAAACTGAACAATTAAAGGGCATTCACTTATTTTTCATGCACTGAAAGTATGAATTTTTCATTACGTTCCAATTCACATTTTTTTTCCTAGCTTCATTAACTGTCTAGTGTGAACTTTATTGTCGACACATTCATATGCTTTAACTAGCTGGTGTGTTTCGTGAAATATATTTTGCAGACTCTGTCTTCTCTTCCTCTCTGCACAAATCTTGTTATTCTCTGAAAGGGAAAAGAGAAAGAAAGGGAAGAATAAATAATGATCAAAAAGCATGTTCCTTTTCAGGCAGCAGCACTCAGCACTCCGCTGCAAACCATGCTGTGTAGGGTCTTGTAAAGCTTGATTGGAAACATGTTATCATATTAAAAAATGTGTATATTTCTTCCATCCCCCACTCCTCCCATCTCCTACAATTAACCAAATCGTGGGTTTCAAGGGGATTTTCCCCTGAAAAACAGCTGTGTTCTCTGCTAAGGTTGCTTTTTATGTAGAGCCTCAAAGACAGGAGATTTTAAGACCTTATTAAAGACAAAGTCAGAGCAAATAGACTGGCAGCATTACAGCTATTTCACGTGAAAACGACAGGTCCTTTCAGAGACTCCTCTGGGGGTGTGTAATGAAAACTATTTGGGAGATATTCCTGTCGTGAATGGCCTGCTGCCTAACTCAGATCTATTGCAGCAGTTCAGGGATGAAATAGAGAGAGTCCTGACCCGATTAAACCCCAGCAGTGCCCCGCTACCAACAACACGCGCCCTGAGCGCTGCCCCCGTGCACAGGCGTGCCCGCACGCTGCTGATGGCGTGGGCTGTGTTTACAAAACCATTGAAGTCAGCATGGTGTTGGACAGAGGCAGGAACAGTCTATTCCAATCTAATGCACAAAACGGCTGTCACACAAGAGGAGAAAGATTACATTCAGTTGCGGTGTAGCTGTGAAAATGGACTATTAACTTCTAATACAGCCCTTTTTTTTTCTTTTGGGAAAGCTATAGAGACATGGCATTAAACCTGCGAGTGTCAGAGAAAGCGAGAGCAATCAGGGGAGGGTTGGTGAGGTCTCAGGTCAGGGTGTTGTGCTGTGAGTGCAGCTCTCCCTCTGGAGTTGGCAGCTGATTCCCTCTGTCCTTCTCCACATTTTAATGCTAATGTTGTAGGGGCTCCTCTCACTCAGACATGTATGTACTCTGTTGCAAGTCTAGTTCTGTGTGCTAGCAAGTGGGGAGGGAGAAAAGAGGAGATTTCTGAAATAAATCCAGATGATAGTGCTGAGATTTTGGCATCAAATGTTTTTCTTTTGGCTGTTTATGATGATGGCATCAAAACATCAATGCTACAAGGACTTGACCTTTGAGCACCCTCAGTCTGAGACTGCTTAAATCTTAGTTTGGGGTTGCTTGGTCTTCTGATAAGTGCCTGTCACTGGTTGCATTTTAACATTTGTGCCTTTGTATTTTGCTTGGGTAAGCATTTCTGCAGTTTGGCAAAAACCTGAAACATTCATAGGACTGGTTCCTCAAATGGTCCCTTCCTTTGTCATTTCTTAGATAGCTCGTTGTAGGGATTCAAGCTTTAATTTCTGCCAAGAGGGAGATTGAGGGAGGGTAAATGACAAAGAAAAGCCATCCTTAAAACACTGGATTTGTTTTGGACTTCATAATTCAGAAAGTGCAAATTTCATCAGACTTTAAGCACCTGTCTCTGGTAGCACTTCTGAACAGCAATTTTGACTCACATGCCAAACCCTGAGGTCAACTCTGTTGTTTGGGACATGCATTTTGAAACACAAAGTTTCCAGTGTCTGAAACATAACCTGAATGAAATTACTGAGTGCTATTTAAAAATGTAGAAAATTTTGAAGAAAATTGTGATTAATTTTTCTGTCATAGAAGTGTTCTCATAGGTCTTCAATCCAAGCCCTCCTCCTAATCTAAGGTCCACCAAGTAAGAGACGGCAGAAGGTGACAGTCACATAGCAGAGTTCCTGACTTTTCAGGTATTTATGCTAGTGTTAACTTTTCTTTCTTGCTTAAGTATTACTTGCTCTTTTAGATGGGGTCTCTGGAATTTAAAAGGGGTCTCAAATTTGCCAGGATTTAATTGAATTTTATGAGGATTATATTTCCCACTGAGCACTGAGTAGCTCAATGGAGCCTTGGAGATAGGTCTATTACAAACTATTCACTTGTTAACTTTAATATTTATATTGCCCCCTGGAGACATCATCTGAATTAAGGATCTGCAGTGACATCTTAACCACCTATCTGTTGGGAGAGGTAAGTTTTAATTATTAAAGTTTTTTGATGAAACTCAATTGTTATTGTTACCATTCCATAGCAAAATACGAAGCCCATGGAAGTCAGAAGTAGAACTAGGCACTGAATTCAGATCTTTGGAGTTTTGCTTTGCAGAAATATTCCTGTTCAGATGTATAAATAGACACTTTACAGTTGATGCGTAAATTCCCTGAGGACCTTAAAAAACTTGATATTTCAAAGTCAGATTCCATATTTCAGCATGAATGTGTGATAAAGAAGTAGGAAGAGCAAGAAAAGAAACCATGTCATATTAACTGGAAGAGTTTACCACTGACATTTGTGGAACCTGTATCTGACTCAAATGCTGTCGTGAATGAATGAATTTACATTTTAGGCAAACGTTGGGAAGCATATTTGTATCGCAGCATATGGCTAAATGAGCAGTTTCCTACATATGCTCAGGATGGGGAAGAAGAGGCTTGTGAGAGCTTCATTTCAGGCAGCACTGATTGGTGAAGGCCCTGCCTGTTGCAGGGCTGAGCACGCCCTGTCTCTTGAGATCTACCTGTGCAACCCTCACAGGACAATATCTTTTTTGTCTTGCTTTCAGTTGAGTTGCTTGGATGTAATTAAGGGCAAAAATTGGGCTGAGGTATTTTTATAACTGGACATTATGCATGTTGTGAAAAGACAAGTTTTTTTTTATAGCACAGGTTGAATCTGCATATAGGCAGTTGGGAAAAAAAACATCTTTGTGTGAGAAAACAGGAAATCTTCCTTGGATATCTCTGAGGGAGAATAAGCACAGAGCCTCCTGAAGTTTGAAGTTGTTTATCCAAAGTCAGTTTTCAGCACAGAAACACACTTTAGACCCAAATTGGTACAAAAGGCTGTACCAAATTACATATACACTATCTGAATAGAGAAGTTGTACTCTAATTGTTGGATATAAGCTTGACTGCCTTTGAATTAACAGTTAAAGCTGTATTCATTAATCTGAACAGGGAAGAGTGGGCAGTCTGTCACAACATACCTCAGTTCAGTAGTCATGCAGAGCAGGTGAGAGGATACTAACCACTTACAAAGGGGAGCAGCTGATCTCCATCAGTCCCATCACTTAATGATGAAGAGAAAAACAACCAACTGCAATATTCAGAGAAAGATTTACCATATATCTGAAGGTTCAGAGTCCCAACAGGTAGTGTATGACCTACAGTTACCCAGAATGATTAGTCTTAATGCTTTTAAACGCTTTACTAACTCAAGAACTACAGACAGAATTAATAAATGTATAAAAGTCCATTTGCTGTGCACACAGCTTCCAGGGAAAAAGAAATTCCTTTGCGAAATAAGATGAAATTCACTACTTTTGAAGAAAACATTGGGAATGGCAATGTTAATTCAGAAAGAAGAGGAGGATATGACCCAAAACTATGAGGTAAGGAGAGACAAAAATTTTTGGTAAACAGGAGCTGATTAAGAGAACAACTTCAGTTTATAAAACTGGATCAAATCCAATCTCAGTGCCTACTGAAATTTTCACTTCCTCTTTGTATTTTTCTTTCCCCTCTGGAGGTAGGTTAAGGGTTAACAGATTCACCCCCTGAGAATATGAATATTTAACTTTTAAATGGTATTGTTTTTGACTAGAAACTGCTGTCATGTATGAACTGTGGCACAAAATCTCTGGCAAGTCTTCCTGGGATAACCTAAGGTGTTACAGTCTTCAGTTTTCTGTCCTGTCTCTTTCCAGAGGATACTGCCCTCATGGAAGTTGGAATTGCCAGCAGCAATTCCTACACAATTGCCTACACAGCTTTACATTCTGGCATGTTAGTTAAATCCACCTTCACCAGCAGAGAGAGCTAAAACTAGCTGGGCTAGGATACTTAAGCTGTGCCTTTTGCAGACTTTATTACTGAGATGATATCTGCCAGCAGATATGTAGGTCTTGGAGTTATTTGAGTCAACATTTTAAACACAGGCTTATAAAGGGTAGCACATGACAACCCTGAGCTTTTTTATTGTTTTGGGTTTTTTTTTATTTTTTGCCTTAGTCTTGCCTACTGATTATGTGGAGTGGGATGCAGCAGAGGCAGCAATTCTGTAGATAATCATTGTGAGAAGGAGCATTCATCTGTAAGAAATTAAATGGCTTCTGCAAATCTCAACTGGAAGTGTAGTCACAATTGGAAACTTGGAAATTGCTGCTCATAACAGTCTTTTAAACATTACTTCTGAGAGTTGTGTGCTGGTGTGATTTGCTTGTGAGAATCACCTGGGACAGGTCTTAAAATGACCATTTCTTTGTGCTATCACTGATTCTCTGAGCTGAAGCTACAACCTTCAAGAGTGATACATAAAATGAACCTTAATAAGACACATAATTGTTTTCATGTTTCCTACCTTAATGTTGCTAGTTACCTAATCAGGGACCAGCTGTACCATGCCTCTTCTATTTTTATGTGAAGCTCACCTGGGAAGAAGCCAGAATATTGGGGGAAATTATGTGTGCTAAAAGACAGCTCTTGGCAATGAGATGAGGAATGAGAGATCTCACACAGAGATCTCTCATTCACAGGGCAAAGTCAGTGGGCTCAGCCATGTGGAATCACCTTCTTTTCAGGACAAATTGAATATTTTCTGTCTTCATTTTCCTTTACAAGAGAGGCTTTGTAAAATTTTCTCTCACTGACAGAACTTGGTTTCTAGTTTCTTACTGTAGCTGGATCTGGATAGCCTGGAGATAAACATTATATGAAAGAAAGGAGGTATTCCAATCTATCTGAATAAAGCACTGGTGAAACATTCATGAGAAAACATATGCTCCTTTATAAGGAATTTGTGTATATCTCAGAAAGATTGCCTGCTCCTGAATGTGGAAATAACACAAGTAATATATACTATGCCATTTCCTGGTTTGAGATTAATAGCCCACAGTCAACATGCAGTCTAGGACCTATTTTCACACACAGAAAATGATGTCCTCTTGCATGAAGCATGAGGCATGAAAAATCTTGCTTCTTATTGAGACTTTTTTCCCATAGAATTCTCTTCCTTAGCTGTACAAAGAAATTGAGATGCGAAGGAATTTTTTCATTATTGCTGTGCCATATTAAGTCTTGAATATCAAGACTCCCATATCAGATTTTGTGGACTTTGGATCTACCTGATCACAGATATTTTGGTATCTTCTCTATTTATTTCCATAATATATATAATATAATATCTCCACTAAAACAAAACTTATCTGCACTTGTGATGGAATACAATTCTGTGGTGTGCACAGGACTATGCGGCCTGAGCTGCATTTCACAGCAGCAGCTCCTTGGCTCCTTACACACTGCCGCCAAAAATTACTGCTTATTCTGATACTCAGCCAAGCTGAGTGTTGTATACCTTGAGATGCCTGTGAGAAAGGTATATCTATCTTTTAAACATCAATTAGGTAGTTTGGTATCTCAATACTTAGGCAATATGTATTGAAATTGAGTTTAAATTAGTACTTTAACTTGTAAACATTCACACAAAATAAAACCGAGGATGAAGAAAGTGTTGCCTATTTGAATTTGAAAATAGTCTTTACATTTTTTTCATACTTGTTTAAATTTCTTGTTTATTTATTTTTACAGAGCTAACATGGGATTTATAAGTCCTTGTGCATTTTCTTACTTTTTCTCAACCAGCGATCATAAATTTTACTTCAAGCCTTTAAGGTGTCATTATGTCCAAAGTGTGCTGACTAAGCAGTGTTCATACCAGCAAAACAAGAATGGTGATGTTATTATGATAAAAATAGACTGATGCATTTTCTAATCTTGTGAAATAGACTTTTTTCCTGTGTGCATCTGTCTTGGCCTCCATTATGCTTTTCATCAACAGGTACCTATATAGAATAATAGAATGGTTTTGTTTGCAGAGGACCTTAAACCACGGATCATCTAGCTCCAACACCTTCCATTAGACTAGGTTACTCAGAGCCCCATTAACACATAGGTAATGCCAATAGATATCTATGAATTGGCAACATGAAACAGACTAGATAAAGCAGAACATGTGTTTATTCATTCTGGAAGTAAAAGAGATGAGTTAATTTCTGAAGTCAAACCCTAGGTGTTCAGCTGTACATCATATTATCTTCATTAATCTACCGTAAGAGAGCAGGAGCAGAGTGGTGAAGCATCCTTATTCAAACCTCAGATACATTTCCTGAGCATAATGAGTGAACACAGCATTCAGTACTCTTATTTGCATTCCTGCCTGCTTGTTAGAAAGTCGGGAAAAGGAATGGGCGTGCATACATGAAGGCAGATGTGTAAGCACACATCTGTATTAGGCATTGAGTGATTTAGAAAAAATGGCAAAAAATACCAGTGATGTTACCATGTCTTTACATGTATTCCCACATAATTTTTAGAGATCTAGAAGCAACATGTTGGTATAGATCTTGATTTGCAAACTGAATGTTGAGTGGATGATGGATTCCATGCTGTGCTTGGACACAGTTCCCAGCTCCCTCCCACTCTGTGAGAAATGACTGCAATCATAAACCCATCACGTAATGAAGACTTCAGTAGGGGCAGGAAACACAACCACACCAGGAATTTGCAGGACATCTGGTAAATCAACAACATTATCACAAACATCATGGCCAACAGCCTGAGCTGTAGCAACAGTATATTCGTTTTCCAAATGTTCCAACCGAGAAAGATACTCAGACCATTCCCACTATACACCAGATGGTTGATTGGGAAGCCAATATTTTCTCTATGCACAGAAGCTTACTCTTCCATAATTTTGCATGGGGACCAGATATTTTATGAGAGATAGGATTTTCTCTGGCCCATGTTCTGCTGAAGAAATATATATAGTGTACAGAATACACACCACAATATGGGCAACTGCAAGATACTGGAAGAAGTGTCCTGGCAGGCCACAAACATGAGAAACCTCTGTGGCAAAATGCCTTCCTTTTCATTTTTAATGATGTTAAACATATTTAAAGTGAACTAAAATGCATTAAATTGTATTAAATATGACATAATATCAAAGCCACATAAAAATGAATCAATCTGTCATGCAGTGGTGACAGCCACAAAACAAGTCTAGTGGTGTAGCAGCTCTACTGTATAGTGGGGTGATAATTTAGACTCCAAGTAATTAGCATAGCACAATTTCTAGTGAGTTAGTGAAGACAAACTGTCTGCAAAAGTCAGTATTTTGCCTTATTGAATATGTATTTTAGATAAAACGTGGAAATAGAAAGCTGAATTGAATTTGTGTGTTGACTTTGCAAAGTGCTCTCAAAATCATAGTAGTGAATTTGCCTACAGGCAGAAAATAGCTCCTTGTATTACTAAAACTTCCAGACTTGCTTTCAGTCTGATAATAAAGGTTTTGATGTAAACCTTTTGTCTTCCTTCTCTTTATCTCTGTTCTAGCTGTAGTTGTAAATCACTGGATGGGTTCCTAGCTTCATTAACCCACACTTTGTCAAATGCCATATAAAAGACAGGAATTTTCTTAAAGCTATTGCAGTCTTCTGTGAAACCAAAGATAAATGTAATATTTTTATATGATGGACATATTCCTGTACTTTTTTAAATGCTAAGTTATTATTTCCTTGCAAATTCACCACATTTTTACTGCTTGACCCCAGTATTTCCATTACTAATGTGTACGTCAGACTCTTGTTTTTCAGGAACCATCATCAGCAATGGTTAAACCGCTGCAAAGGGCTAGGAAAATACATTTTCCTTTATTTTTGAATTCTCCTAGAGTTTATCAGGTGAATTCTAGTGCTATATTTGAGCAAATATTTGAATTTAAGCAGTGGGGTTAGCCCATGTCTTGGGAACATGCCACCTGCTTGATTCGACATCCCTAAGAAAAATCAAGAGCAGCTTGGTAGAATTTGAAAGCTACATTCTCTGAAATGTTCACACTCTGTGAGTGTTCTGGTCAGGAGGCACAGAGGATAGCTGGATTTTTCCTGAAACTGCTCTTGTTAGCAGTTAGAGGAGGCAGGCTGGATATTGGGGCTGGATCATGGAGTGACATATTTCATCCAGCACTTGTACACTTGTGCATGCTCACTCAAAAAAATCCAAATGGGCACCTATGTTCTTAAACATTTTACTAAGAACCTTTGCTTCCTTTCATCTTCCCAAATTTTTCAATTTCACTTCATCTCTTTAAACCCTGACTGTGTAAAGCCACATTGATATGCTTAACTTAAGAATGGTAAAGCCACTGAAGCCAACAGAACTGATGGATGTAAAATTCTAAGTATATTTGCAGGATTTAGCACTAAACTTTAGGTCTGAGATCTCTAAATTTGGAAACCTAAGAGTTTCATGACCTTCGAAGCATGGATTATCCTTATTTTCTGCAGAAGTGGTTCTAAACCTACTGCTTGTGCTTAGGAATAACAGAAGCTCCCTAGGAGTGTGCTGACATCCTTTGGGAGGAATTGTGCTATTTGGTTGTGAAAGGTGAATAACAGAGACAACACGGAAGACTCCAGGCTGGATCAGTCCAGACAAAGCAGTTCAAATCCTGGTCTCAGTAAAGTAAATGGCAGCTATACCCTGTGACTTTAACTGTCAGTGAAGAGAAATGACTGTGTAATTGCTAAAATCTGATACTAAGCTGGTATCAGAGACTGCATTTTACAGCTAATGATAGGTTTTGGGGTTTTTTTGTAAAAACCCAACCAAACAGAAAAAGCCAGGCCAATGCATTAAAACAGGTCTTAACAGAAAGAGTTAATTCCAGTAATACTTTGCTTAAAAAGAAAAAATAAAAAAAAAGAAAAGATTTAATGTGTTTTCAATCATGTCAACTGAAATGCAACTTTCCCCAATGATAGACTTGCCTACATTTATCACAAGGTAAACAATCTGTGCTAAAAGCATAAAGACTTATTTTTCCTTTATTCTTATCTCAGTGAAACAGTCCACTGACAGAAACACCTTTTGTTTGGAAGAGATTTGGTCCTGTTTCACCTTAAACTAACACAGAAATAGAAGTGTATTAGGGAAGTTTGGACTGCCGAAAGCAGTGGAATTCATTGCCCACTATTTTGCTCTTTAAAATATAAACACAATTTGATAATGTTGCCAAATAAACGCATGCAGATTTACAGTTCCTTAAAAGTAACTTACTTATCAACTTTATCAAGAGTGAAAAAGTCAATTATGACAGGTTCTTGCAGAAAGAAAAGAAAAAGGGAAAAAATGGTGTTAATCTGGGTGGTTTAATTTTGATAAAACTGAGTGATAGCAAGCAGTATTCTTGGAGGAATGATCATCCAGCTATTAAACTCTAAGACAAGAAGTATTTGGAAATTGCTAAGGTGTAACATCAGTCTGAAATTAGCAGGGTGTTTTTTTAAGTTGGAAAGTGCCATGTTTTTGTTTTGCTTTAGTCTCTTGCAAAATGTGTCCGCTTCGTACCAGATTTCCAAGGGTTCAGGTAGGTAATATGTAAAGAATACCCAAGACAAAGCTGTCACATCTTCATATCTGTCAGCTGGATTGTCTTTTCAATGACTGAAGTCTATGAGAATCAAGATGTAGCTGAACAACTAAGTTTCTCTTGCAACCGCTTGCAAGAGTGTGATTTGCTCAGAGCAGCATGTCTGGGGACATCCTTAATTATGGGACACATTCTTTTGACTTGTGTCAATCATCTGCAAAATGAGATACATTTTCAGTATTCTTCAGGTCTTTTCATCCTCTTAAAAAACATACTTCATCTGTTGGGAGGAAACGGTTAAAAGTGGAAGAATGGTGAGGAGGATGGGTGATTAGCTCAAGTGACCTTGCAGCTGGGAGTGCTGAAGCCCTGAGAGTAAAAAGGTGGGGAACCCCATGTATAATGACTCCTGCTGTTAATTCTCTGTCTCTTCAGTCTCTGTCTGAAGCAGAATCCCTGTCTAGAGATAACACAGATATGGACATGTTTGAGCCCCCTACTGGGAGAGTGATCAAAGATCATAAAAAGCACAGAGGAGATCAGAACATGGTAAACTATATTTATGGTGTGCAGGCCCTTGGTAAATGGGTGCAAACAGCAGCCCCAGAGTCTGCCGTGAGCCTGATGTTGCTTGTGCTCCCCTTCATGTGTCTCTACTGCCCAGGTGTTTCTTTGGGGATCCTCCAGTTAGCAAGGTACTCAAATAAATTTATTCTTTGTATTTCAGTCATGGATTTGGGGTTGTTCTGGCCACCTGCCTGTATTGACTCACACATCATCTGTCTTTTGAAATCTCATTTTGGTACAAATGTCAAGAGTCCCTTCTGTTTCTCACCTTGTATAGTAACTTTCAACTATACCTGCTTAGTGAAGCAAAAGGAGTAAAAATTCCAGTTTGATAGTTCTTATACTCCATTTTATCAGTATGAAATTGTAACTGTAGGCATGTAAGCTATAACATCACAGCCATACAAAGTTTTAGAAGACTGAAGTATTAGCATATCATCTGCCTGACAGATTTGGCTAAATCATCTGAATATATTTATGTAAATATGATGTACTCTGCACTAGAAAGAGCAGAATAAATTTAATGGAGCTAACTACTAGTTCTTAAATTTAGAAAATAAATTGTGTTAGTAGTGGGGTAATAAAAAAATTCAATTGCCTTGCCACTCCCTGTAACCAGAATATCATGAAATGCAGTTACATGCCTACCTTTATCCTTAGCTTAATTACAGCATTTGACACCTTCTTAAAACACTCCTGTTTTCTAGCCTTTCACCTTCTCCATGGAATATCTTAATTACTCTTTCTTTCAAAAAAGAAGATTATGTATGACTGTTTTGACATCCCTTTTTTGTCCCCATTCCTCACACTCTTTCTAAAGCTTCATTACATTTCAGGTCACATTTGCCTTTATGGTATTCTATTCTTTAGGATATTTTATTATTCACTGTTGGTTTCCCACTTACTTTCTCTTGCTGCTTTTCCACTATCTTAGTGAAAAGAACACACCCTTCTTTCCTTTGTTAGATGGAGGTTTTGTTAAGGTCTAATATCTCTTTAGAAGCCAGCTGAAGACAAAATCTAATTTTCTATTTTTATATCATTCCCTCTCATATCAACATCTTCATTGCCATCTCTCCTTTCATCAAACATGCCTGCATTGTTTTCCGTATAATTTTCTGTATGTTCTCCCTCCCTTGAAGTGTAATAGAAATAAAAGAAATTCCTTACTCTTTTTCTGAAGCTGCTAAGTCCCTGTTAGTGTTATTAAGAAAACTCACTGATGAATTAAGTAACGGTGGAGGTCATTTTAGACCCTCCTTTTTTCTTGCTTTTGCTTTGCACATGAGAAGACATTTCTCTCTGTATATTGAACTACTGTTTTAAATCCGTTCACACACATTAAGCAGTTTAGGCTCTTGTTATAGCTTTCTTACTATATTCCTTAGGAATGATATAATTTTTTCTTTTTTTTTGCAAAACATGCAATCATAACATTTTCCCCCAAAACTTTCTTTGTTTGGCTCCTATTGACTCACATAATTGGTTCTCTGCTTTTCTGTCTGCTTCAGATGTCTGTTCTCCTAATCCTTCCTGAATCTAATCTCATCCCAGCTTTTAGGTGAATGGTGGAGAATGAGTAAACTCTTTGCCTACAGGAGTATTAGCTTTGTATGTGCAGCTGAGATCCTAGCACCCTCGTCTCCCAGTTTAAGGGTGGATGGTGTAAGCACTTGATGAAAGAAAGCAAGCAAGTGCTGAGAGAATAAGATATATTTTAAATGCAATTTTTGCAGAAGTGATAGGTGGACTAAAGGAGCAAACTAAACAAAAGGAGGCAATCTAATGTAAACAGCAGTTTTCTTATTCTACTTCAGTAAAGTTTCTTACTGAATTAATACAGTAATTCTCAACTGGATAAGTAAATTTCCTGCATTTTATGTATTCAATCCCCAGGCATCTAATTTGGCTTTATGTGTTACACTGCCAGAACAAGATATCCAAACCATTCTGCTTAAATGTCTGAGTTAATCATGCTAGATTTGCATTCTTAACATTCAGATCTTTAGAAAGAAACATTTGTACCCTTAAAGAACTTTTTTGGATACCAGCCTAACAGTCTAGATTTTGAAGCTGTGAAACCAGACTGATTCCATTCTCTTCTTCTCATGTTTTCAGAAAGAGGAGGAGAAGAGAATTGAATACATTCTTATAATATTTTCAGAACCATTTATTTCCCCACGTCTCTTCCCATTTCAGCTACTTTCAATTGTCTGGAAGTCATTGTCTATATAGTGGCCAGAGATGGACACATCCAGAGATTCTTTCCAGACTAAAAAGTAGTAGTTAAATTAAGCAGAAAGAATTTACAGAGAGACAATGTAGACTTGACAATTAGTTTAGACCAACCCCCTGTATTTTAGACAGGTAGCTGTCTAGTTAGTGAAGTGAATTAGAAGAACATCATTATGAGGCACTACAATTATTTCAACAGTATATTGCCTAGAAAACTATAACCAAGAAGAAATGCAACTCTGTTATTATGGTGACACTTCCAACTTTGCTAATGCACTTTTTTTCTCCATGGGGTCAATGAACCTTGGACTAATGCTGCTTTGCCTTGTGTCATACATATAGAAACTTTATGGCTGTGGCTCTGCCAGGAGACTAGACTGAACCAGTACAAGGCACAAGCACTGGCAAATTACTCTCTATACTGTTTATCAGGTTTTGGCTTAGGGCCAGAGAGGGTGTTATTCCTTTCAGACACTGGTGTATCTTGTGTTTGGGACCAGAAAATATGGCTGGATGTAATTTCCTTAATGATATATCTTGAATTCTGAGTCTAGCTTAGCTAACCCTTCCCATCACAACATTCAGTGGTCACACTTTAGTAACCTTGTAAAATTTCACTGCTGGGCACTCTTGACCATGTTATTGACTTTGACTTTGGCAATAGATAGATACATTCACTATTGAGATTCACAGCCAAAACAAGGTCTTAGTATTCCATACTTGTGTCAAAAGTCACATAACATAACAGCAGATAGGATCGTAGATCACAGAATTGTTTAGGTTGCAAAAGACCTCTAAAATCATCCAGTTGAATCCAGCAACTGCCAAATCTACCACTGAGCCATGTCCCTAAGTGCCACATTAACATTATCTTTTAAATACCTCCAAGGCTGGTGACTCAACCCCTTCCCCAGGCAGCCTGTTCCTGCTTGACAGCCTGTTCCTGCTTGACAGCCCTTTCAGTGATGAAATCTTTCCTAATATGGGAGTGAAATATCAACTGTGTAACAGCTGCAGCCACACTATCAGCTCATAAGTTTGAGATGGAAGTTTGAGATGGCAGTGGTATAAGCAGTTTCCCTGAGACTCTGGGATTCCTATTGAAAACTTTCATGGAAGCTGGGTCTCACATTTTTCACAGGCCAAAGTAAAAACTCTGTGATGAGTAACTAGGAGAGTACATGGAGAAGGATGACCAAATCATCATTATGTGACCTCGCATGTCAGCTATTGCTGTCATTAGAAGACAAGGAATTTTGTATCTGATTGTCACTTTTGTTTGTTTGTTTGTGAGGGAATGTGTTTTGAGAAGATTATTTTTTTACACGACTGCATAGCAGAGGAGGGAGTTGTGATAAGAAGTTATATTCCTTGGAAACTAAGGGAAAACTACAGGTTTCCCTTACTTAGGACTGAGGCAAAAAGGCAAAATTGATCTCCAATCTCACTCTTAGTGCCACAGTCTAACCTGATAAGGAGTTGTAGAAAATCTCATTAACTCAGTGTTCCTACAACTAATACATTTTCTTGCAAATAGCTTAGCTTGTTTTGCTAAACCAAACATGAATAACCTCCAGTAGAGCCGTTTGGAAGGTAATTCTAACTGTCTTTATTTATATTTGTATAGATTGGCTTCATGGCAGGGTCTCTTACAATAAAGTGCAGCATAATAACTATCTACTAATGATACTTTGGCTTGAAATATCGCCAGGAAGTTTAAATTGGTATCCACCTATTTTTAGCAGAAATAGCTGCAAACAGTTCATAAAATAAGCCCCAGCTGTAATAACAAGAAAAAATTGACATAAACCAAATGCTCACCGTGGGTGAATTTCCACCTACTCTTCACAAATAGAATGAGATCATAAACAGTGGGAGGCTGTCCTTTCTCTAATTTTAATTGTTTTATTTTTCAGTTCACAGCCTGATTTGATTGAGAATGGTAGGCAGGTATAATTTAATTTTAGCACTGACCCCCTACAGGATGGATTACAAATGTGATGAGCCCTAGTATGAATAGACTGTTTAGTTGTCCATGTGCATGCAAAGGACTAGTTATGCAATTTATTTTTTGAAATTTCATTTTGCAATGTAACTTCAGTTTGAAGTTCATCATGTACCCTAGCATAAACTGACTACTATTATGAGCATACACATATCCTTTGTGGAGTTTACAAAGTGATCCAATGAAGTTTTCCCTTACATACTGTGTCATCTATTTACATAATTGGCACCATCTTATAAGCAGATGATTGTCTCATTTTATGGATTGGTAGGGGGAATAAAATATGGACAACCATAGTCTTTCCAGAATTGAGGCTGAAATGAAATGTGACCTCCATTGTAAATCTGATACAGAAGTTCCATTCAATTTAATAATCAAAGGCCTACTTGTCTGAAAATGAAGCTCACCTAGGATTTTTCTACTAAATTTCAAAATTATTTTCTTAAGAATTCCTAACGCTAATACCATTAGCTTTACTAATGGTAAATCATTACTAAGTTGCTTCTCTTAACTTAGAAGTAGGAAGCAAAACAAGCTGCTTCTGTTTAAGATGCAGCATTTACCTCAGGTTCAAGTCTTCGGCTGTTTTTTTCTTGGATTGTTCAGTGATGATATGCCTGTGCTTTTACTGGCTTCTTATCCATGAAAATACAATATTTGCTGTTCTGATCCACTCAGTGCCATCACGATCTCGTAACCTCCAAGGAACACTTTTGAATAGTAAACCTATTGATAGGCAAGGGACCAGTGAAGAGCATGAACTCTTACAGAGGTAATAAACTAAGAAATTGTGAATCATTATTATAGCAGCAGCACTTTAAGATCCTGCTATGTATGTAAATTATTTTTACATGTGAAAACAGGATAAAACTGTACTGAGCATAATAACTAATATTAAAATTTTTGATTTCCCTCCACTTTTGACCTGCTGAGTTCTAGATTTGAACACATGAATGATCTTACATCTGCCATCCATACAGAATCTGTCTGTAGAGAATGACTGAAATATTGCCTAGAATTGCTTTAAAATTAGAATTCTTTGAATTAGAATTAATCAAATCCCCAAGACACCTTAGTAAAATCCAAATGGGTAATTAAGTATGTAATATTTTCACAACAGAACAACTTATCTGTGTGTGTTCAAGAGTGAAGATTGATGGAAATGAAGACCCCAAAATATGCCCAATATTCTTCATATGTATGCAGCACAGCATGACATATTGTGCACATGAACTGGAAACAATTTCTGATGGTGCCAGGGATCTGCAGCACTAACACACACTACAGTTTTACAAATCTGCCAATGTCTCAAATAAAACCATTGGCAGAGTTCTTGCACAGGGCACAGATACAGAGAAAAAATGTTCTGGAATAAACATCTGCTGTTTTATTTTCTACATTTACAAGTCACTAAAAAGAGTTTTCTTTCCTTTAGACCACAAATTTTATTAACTTGCTTATACAACACTGTGTGACTTCAAGCAGTGCTCAGGTCAAAATTTTCTTCCACCACTGTTTCCTCTTGTATGCCTTGGGTTTGCATGTGTACAATAAACAACTCCATTCTCACCTCACAGATTATTTGGCAGAGAGAAATGAGAGTTATTTTATGCAGTAGCCAAGTGAACTTCTGTAAACATTTGGTTTCCTCTGACATATTTCCATATCCCAAATACACAGCTATCAGAGCTGTGTTAAAGGTGGAATACATTGCACAAGGGAGTAAATGCAAAGATGAAGTTGACAGCATGTTTAAACTGGCACCTTTGGGGAAATAAGGTCCAACACCATAAATTAAAGACAGATTCAGGGTACATCTTGAATCTCATTGGAGACATGCCTTCAGCAAAGAAATACAGCAAGGCCTGCATGAAAGCCTTAGAGGGAACAATGCTACGAGAAACTGAAAGTGAAAAGAAAAAATGAGGCCTAAAATATGCTTACAAGTTAAAGCAGTTCAGATTCCTTTACACCCAACTTCTAACAATTTCTCCCCTGTTAGGTAGATGTGTCCCTATGGGTTTCCCTGGCATGCTGAAGAACTGGTGGCTTCATCATGTTTGTAATTTCTAGTTATATATCACTTTGGTTTTGGCTTGCATTCTTAGTATTTTCATCCTTCTTCTCACTCTGTATTTCATTAGCACCAAGGTCTTTGTCTCCTTGTCATCTGTAAAGCCTTTGAAGGATATGGGCTTCTCCATCCAGGCTGTATGACTGGCTTTCCACTGGGCGGTGAGATCAAGGACTGACCTAGTAATGACTCTCCTGGGATCCTTCACCTGCAGGCTGGGCTCAGATGCTGCCCGGTCCTGGCTGCTCAAATGTACTCAGATTGTGTGGACACAGCCTGTAAGAGGAGAGCAGCATTAGACAGATGCATTGATTTTAGCAGGGAGAAAGGAACTTAACTGAGAATCAGCAGCTGTGAGAGCTCTGGAGGAGACTGAGCCTTGCTGTGTTGTCTGAATGCTGCCTGGATGGAGGTTATGTTCACACGTGGCATTGAACGTGCACAGCTCCACTGGGGCAACACCACACTGGGGACTTCTGGGGTTAGTCTTACACATGTGTCAAGCCAGGACTGGTTCTGGGCTTCAAGGAGGAGGCAGTGAGCTACCAAGCAAGGCAGAAGGCTTTCTGGGGCTCAGCTGACCTATGAAAAGAGCTGGCAGACCACCATCACCAGTATTCAGCATTCAGAATGGCTTATGTCTTGTTGCAAAAAGGTTCCTTCCCCTCCAGGAAAAGATAACTACCAGCCTCTGCTCCAGTCATCAGCCTTCACACAGCTTTTGTTTATGAGAGTGCTATAAACCTGCAAAAAATAGCCTTTGGATCTGAGTAAAAAGTGCTGGTTAATATCCTCCCTGTTTTGTGGGGCAAAATTTTAATCAAAATGATTAATAATCTCACATAGTGAAGAATGCTTTATCGTCCTGTTACTTAAATGCAAGATTTTAACTCCTTGCTTGCCCTAGTGCTGCTAAAGGATACTTTCTATGGAATTTTGTTTATCCTGTTTATCAGGAGCTATTTTTCTAATGGATTTTACAAAACTATTTAAAATCAAAAATTTCTTATTTCAAAACTGCTACTAGAGATCTTTTCCTGCTGTAACAAAACTGCCTGTGAATCCACCAGCTCTTGCCCCTGCTTCCCCCTGTGAAGTCTTGCTTTGTTCAAGCTACATTGCATGACTGACAATCTCAGCACATCTGTGCTCTTTTTAATGCTGCAATATGCTGTTTAAGAATATCTCTATATTCTTTCTGCTGAACAGCCACATTTAATAAGGACATAGGAGACATTTAGAAATAGGCAGCATGTTGATTCCTAGATTTTTTTGGAAAGGAACTAGAGTGCACCTAAAGCATTGCTGATTAATTCCAATAGATACCATTTTCTATAGAGGTACCCTGCGCCCAGTGTGCATCCTAATAATAGCAGGAAGAGATGACCCTCGCCAAAAGGTGAGGGAAAAATTAAATCCATTCAGCAGTTGGACAGATTTCCACACTTGGTTTTACATGTCTCCTTTGTAATTGTTCAGAAATACAACATTACAGAGAAAGGCAGTGCACACTCTACGTGTTGCATTATACCAGCTTTTTGACTGAAAGTAGCCTACACTTGTTTCATCCCAGATGAAAAGCATTATATTTTCAAAAGAGGAGCTGATTTTGAGTGAGTTCATTCTGCCAGAGGAGTTTTTATAAAGCCATGCTGAACAACTTGCAAATGTGAACTAAGTTTCCTGTCTTTGGAACACAGCAGGCAAAGTCTGAAACATTTTTTCTGCAAGTGATAGCTTTGAAAGAAAAGCATTTGGGCTTCCTGTTTTACTGTTTCTTTGTCCCATTACTAAAGAGATCTTCAACCTTTGTGACACAGCAGTATGAGGGAGGTGAGGTACAGTGATGTCCTCACAAGACATCAGGGGGCCCTGAACACCATCTTTTCTAATCCTGTCTGAGAGAAATCAAACCAAATTAAAAACATCTCTGGGCTAGGTAGTGCATAATGTCACTGCTTTGGCTCAGAAACAATGCTGATGTGTGCAGCCCAGCAGGAGGCAATATGCTGTCATTGAAACCAGCACTGATGCTCCTGAATTCCAGTGAGCAGTCAGACACTGGGGCTCTGAGGACAGTATTCACTGTCTCCAGCAGCAAAGCTGCAGCTTTGGAGTAGCCGACAGCATGGTTTTGCCCCAAAATATTGCAATATTTATAGTCCTTTCAGTCCTTTTTCTGTTCCCTTTTCCTTTTCTCATCCCTTGCCTTTGTTTCCCACTGACCCACAGTCAGCTACTCCCACACACAGGCTTCCAACATGCTTACACTGCTCTGGAGCTTCAGCTTCTGGCTCAGTACTTCTGCCATTGTCAGAAAGCACAAAGTGCAGCTGAGGATTTGGACTGAAAAGGAGGAATCAAGCTAATCTCTTCCTTGATCTGTGGTTGGTTGAGTGCCTGACTGATACCCTTGGGTAGATGAGAGTGGCCTTCAGGAAAACAGACTTAACAACTTGCAACAGATGCCAAGGGCAGCAAGGGCAGATGGACATTGCCAGTGCATGAGGAGATGTTGGATGCCACTCAACAAGAACTTACCTCCCAGCTGTATGCCGCTGGAGGAGTCCCATCAGTGTGGGTGATTCCTCTGCAGGATGGCTGCAGTACCAGTGGGTTCTTAAGCATCATGTTAGCTCTTCTTTTCATGATTATAATGCATTAGACTGAACAGCTCTAAGACCCAATTCTAAGATGCAAAAACATTATGCTTAGGTGATATGTTTAATTCATGTGTGTACTTGCAAATCTGACTGGCAGGTTTCATCGTCAAAAGGACAATGACAGTATGCTCCGAACTCTAATTGGAGACCAATAACCCGAAATGCTCATGTATGTTGCATATTTGCCTTCAAATTTCAAAGGGTATGGGTGCTTCCTTCTACTTACAAAGGTTTAATTGGCCGCTACTTAAATGGAAATCGGGGTGTGTAAAGAGATATTTGCAAGAATAGTTTCAGCTCTGTACTCATTTGAGTTGAGAGTTGCTGTGCAAAGTAAATAAATCTAATCACTTCTAAATATAGAAAGTGTGATGTGGTAGAGTGCGGGAAGGAATAAAAAATATTTAGAAATATATTTTCTGTATCACCTTAGAGAGTAATGAGTGTGTGTCCCACCTTGAGACTCTGCTCTAAAGCAAAAAAACCTCAAAAAAAAAAAAAAAGACCAAACCAAAACAAAACAAAAAACCCCAATAAAAACCAACAAAAAAACAACAACCACCACCCCTGGAAAAAAAAAAAAAAACCAACCAAAATCACAACAACAACAAAAACCCCAAAACCCACCCCAACCCCAACAACAAAAATCTACTGTCATGGATTAAAACCATTAAATTTGAGATGAAACTTAAATACCAGCATTTTCATATTTCTAAATGGTGACTTTAAGAGCATAGGCTGCATTTTTAACCTTTGTTTTCCTTGTATTTGAATGCAAGTTTTGGCAGGGTTTATTGCTGAGCATTTCTCAGCAATAGAGAATGAAATAATCAGGATCTGGCCTACTGAAACTACCTCTAATCTAAGTGGAGTCAGAAGGTCTTCATGACAGTGCAAGAACAAATTTGTAAAACTTGTTTTGTTCACGAGATAGAAATGAGACTCTAGCACTGAGTGATTGAAACTGAAAATTGCCTGTTAATCACTAATGTTGATATAGAATCAGTGGGTGGGAAAGTGATTGTTAATACTTTTTCTTTACTTCTTTATTTTCCACACACAGTTATTTAGATGAATCTGTTCTATAAGGCTGATGTGCCTCCTTGGTTCCTGCTTTCCTCGAGAACTTGCACTGGTCTGGTGTATATATTCTTTACATTTAGAGCCTGACATGTATGTGGAGATTGAATAAAAAACAACATGACAGAATGGAGATTAACTGAAGTGATTTGAAAGATAAATGGGTACAACTTCAAAGTCTACAGTTCTGGGCCACTTTGTCTCAGCAGCATTTTCCTGGTTCCAAGGCTTGTCCTCAGGGGCTTTCCCTATCAGCTGCTATGACTGAAGCTGGATGCTGAACAGGGACAACTCCCTGAGAATGTTCTATTAAAGGCCAGTGTAAAACAGCTTCCCTTTCAACTTCTGGACATAGCAGCTGTCTTAAATGGAAAGAAAATAGGACCTTGCTTTCTGATGCTATATTTATGTCAGAGATATAAATTTTTCATATTTTTTGGTGTTTGGAAGATTCTGTTTAAACTCTGAAGTTTCTAAGGGATCAGTCTGAAGCATCTAAGGGCAGAATTAATTTGGTATCAGCTATTTCTACTGTGCGAAAAATTTATTCTTGAATCAAGGGGGCACGAGGCACTGTTTCTGAGCTCACTAAAATGATTTCCATCATATAAAGGGTCTTTTTATCCCTTTCTTCTGCTTCATTTTCATAAAAATTTGAAGTAATTTACTTATGGACTCAGGTTCCTTCAATTCCTACCTCAGATCTAAGAAACATTGTTTTTCCAAGCAGGGTCTGTGAAAAGAAACATACATTTCATCATGCATCTTTGACTCCATTTTCAAAGCAGACTTCCAGGGAGAAGTTGGTATTTCAAAACCCACTTTGTTAAAAAGACTTGCTAATAAGGAGAGGATATGTGTTGCCTGACTGAAAAGCAAAGCTTTTCATATTTAATAATGGACAAACTTCAGCATAAGTGCATGGAGATAGATTTAACCATTAGAGTAACAATATGGAGGTTTTAGAAGCTTAGTCCGATTTGTTTGGCTATTCTATATATGACTAAAGGCTCCCACATTGGGATGATAATTTGTCTTCTGTGGCACTATCCAGGCATTTAGAATGAAGCTGGTACTTGAGGAGCCTGCTGAATCAGGGTAAGAAATAGAAAGTGTGTTGCCATGTGTTACATTAAGTATCTTTTGGGTAACATTCTCAGCACAACTGAGAATGTTTCATAAGAGGATTGAACACGTCTTCCCCTCATTCGCCCATTAAAGACAGAGGGAGTGTTAACATCCTCCAGTCTAATTTTTCAATACCCTTCACGAAACATTTAGATGACGTGGTTTTTACTATTTCAACCTCTCTGAGTACAATGGGTACCACAGGTGATCTCCTGTAAAAATCTTACCAGCATTAAACATACAAGGATGACAAATTCATGTCACTTCTCAAGAAACAAACATAGGAAGCTACTGAAATGCATTTGTGCACTCTCAATTAGCACACTTATTAAGAACCATTTTGAACAAACTAATGAACTTTTTTTTCTTGGACAAGATAAAATTTACAATGGAAAATGAATAAGTAGAGATGGTGTATGACATTGAATTACAGAGCTGTGTGAATGGCTCTAATAAAAACCATTTTCCCCTGCTCAGAAATGATGAATTTTGTTCTGCTGAACTTGAATAATAGTATTCATTGTAATGCACTCCTTAGCCCTCTAAGTGGCTAGTAAAAATTAATCTTTAACAGCAATGAGTAGTACTGGGGTGATTCTTCTGCTCTGAGATTAAATTGCTCAGATTTTAAGTCCTTGCAAAAGGGAATGGAATATGTTACATCCTGTTTACCAGGTGCTTTAGGAGCAATCAGCATGAAGGCATGGAAATTAAGTCATCAAAAAATATGAAGACATGCTGTGAAAAAACAGGGGAACTTTTAATTCATAGCATTAATTTGCAAATTTTTGATGTTTGTTCTTTTTAAAAAAATATTATCCTTTTGTTTTATTTTAGAAATAGAATAAAAATGAATGTGAAATAATATGAATAATCACTCTCAAACATTTCCCTGCTGAAATTGTTAATATAGTCTAATATTTGGGGGCTTTCACATTTTCTCTTAAAGAAGTTGAGGGTGACCTTAATCTCATGGACCTGTACTGTAATGATAATTTAGAATTGCTTATGTCTTTTGAGTACATGGAGCTTAGGACAATTATGCTCCTGTTGTAGGTACTTGTGTTGATGTTAGATGAGGTAAATATGACTTTATGTATAAACTATTATTTTGGGTGACATCCTGCCAAGACACAACAAAATAATGGTGACTAGACACTATCAGGTAAATACCCCGAAAATCTGATAGTTAATGGGATGGTGAAATTATTTGTGTGGGGTTTTTACTTTTAAGGTCGGGGCTGTTTTACCCAGTATTTACCTGTTAGAAATAAAAAGAGACCAGCTATAAAAGGTTTTCTTCAATTCAGAATTCTGTCTTCAGAGCTGTATGTCAAGGTTCATAACCTGGTTGCATCATCGTTGGTTGTGTGGAGATTTTCTGCTCATACCACACCACTAAGTCTGAGTGAGAAAATCTTAGCTGACTGTTAGGCAGCTAAGGAAGGCAGAAAAGAAGTAACAGGAGGGAGGAAAAAGGCTGCAATGGAGCTATGCAACTGATAACATGATTTTTTTAACAGCTGGTATATAAGGGGGGCATAGCACATAAGTAGCCATTAGTTGAACAAGTTCCTCTGTGAATGTGTATTTCAAAGAGGTAGAAAATATCATTGCTGTTTTCAGCTGATTTTTTTAGCTCCATTCTGCTTTAATAAAAATAACCTTTGCAATGTATGCATGAGCATGAAGGAAAATGAGACATGTATTTCTTACTGATTGAATTGTTTTTAATAATAAAGAAAATAAACCAGGTTTAGAGATACATAGAATGACACACATGCTGCCAAAATATCCTGCTCTGGTGGCTCTTTTATGACTACTGGGTTGTTAGCTTTGCTCCATATTAACATATAAATACCAATATACCAGTCTGATGTCTCATTAGTAGTATCTGACTCAGAATATCCAGTTATTCTGTTTTCAACAATAGTTGTTTTCAGTTCTATAAAACCTCTTGCTTTCTCATTTCCTTTGGAAAAATATGGGGAAGAAAGTCTGTTTGTACGAATTTTTTCAGTTCTGCTAAAAAATCCATCTTTCTTGTGATCACAGATACAGTTATTGTGAAATGTTCTGTAGTTATAATGGATTTGTTCCAGAAGTTTTGTTGAGACGGTCCAATCCCTAATCCTTGCTCTAAATTGTTTCTTTTGGTGCCACATCACAAAATTAATCTTTCCATTTGCTTTACACTGAATCATTTAACAGCGTATGAATCCATATAAAGAGCCACGAGGCAAAGTTTTTGATAAAAGCTAGCTGCAATGAAACCAACCTGCATATCTTATTTGGGAATAAGAAAATAAAATTTTCATGAATGACAGGTTTGGCTTTTAGTTTTTCTCCTTCCTTTCTGCCAGAATACACATCCGTTTAATAGTTTCTTTTTATTTTGAATATATTTTCCGTATGATGGGATGGCTTTGAGACATGACCTGAACCCCGGTCACTCTGGTCACTTGTTTATTCCAATGTTTGAAATAACATCATGGTAGCAATGCCCGACATGCAGAAAAGCAATGCCAGCAGCAAGATTTCCATTGGAAATCTGTGGGTGGATTTAAATATTATGTTGTGGTCATTAAAGCACTCTGGATAGTAGATTAGTCTTTGGGTAAATGTTAATACTATGAGTAAAGAATATGTGGTTAGCCCTTTGAGTCTAATCACACTATGATGGTAATATTAATGATGAAATCTGTTGGTTTCATGTAGCTGATCAATGGACTGTATAAAATTAGTAGAGATAGTATTTGTTGAATTATTGCACTGTCAGAGCCTGTCTTGGAACTGATGCTGAAGTCAGACAGAGGGACAGAAAATACTGTCAGTTGGAGAAACTGAGGGAGTGCTGGAAATGCACTATTCTGAGAAAGTTAGACTAAAGAGGATTGGCTAGCCTGTAATTTGAATACAATGCAGTAAAAAAAGTCTTAAATGCTGGAAAGTTACTTTATATTAACTAGTCCAGTATAAGCTAGCTGAGCTTTATATACAGAAGAAAATGAAAAATCAGTTGCAGTTAAATTTAATATTTGAACTGGGAATCACTTTGTCTAGCTTTCAAGGAGTGGTTCACTGCAGGGGTAGTCACCTGGACTCAGTTGCCATTTTTTATCTATATGTCAGCAAGACATATAGCTAAAGCTCTGCTCCAGTCAGGACTGTACATATGCCACCTGCAAATTTTCAATTTTTGAGTTTTTCCCAAGACCAAAAGTCTCCTCACTCTCATACTTAGGTCTAATTCTGATCTTTGTCTGCCCTGGTATTTGTAGATGGAAAACATCATTAGTTTTTGGTCCAGATTATATAAAATGTTTTGAAATGTTGAGTTTGGTTTAGCTCTAGAAAAGTGCAATTGAAAGATTATTGCAATCAAGATCCATTTTTTTTTCTCAGTTTAGGAAGTCTTTATATAGTTCCTTGTGTACGAAACTATTAAGTAAGAGAAAGAATGAAATATTTATTGAAAATATTTTAAAATTATGATGATGGCAAAATTGAGTGCTCCTGTAACAAAACCAAAGAACATAGTATTTTATAGCCTATGGAATCCTAACTAAATGACAAAATTTCCCTGCTTGCAGGAAATCATGCTGAGGGAAATCATGTAGACATGGAGTGAATTCACACTTAAGCTGACACTCTTGGTTACCTGCAGCCAGTTATCCCCACGGCTGGGTTATTACAAGACTGGGGCCCATCACGTTAGTTTACAAGCTTCTCACTGCACTAAATGAAGCTAGAAGCTAATCATAAGATGTAATTGTCCTCCTGTGACATAACTCAGGATAAATTGAATCATCACTGCAGTCAAATGGGTGCACACGTTCTAACACCAAGAAAATAGTTAAACATCTGTTTAATGTAGAGCAGCAAGTTTGATCTCATTGGCTGCATCTATTAATTTCTTCAACAGCAGCCTCAGGAGCATGGGAGTACAAGGTGGATGTGACCTTTTATCTCTTTTTCCTTTCCCTTCCTTTATGTCTTTATAAACCCACTGGAGCTGACAGATTATTGTTTTGTTTGTTTGTATTCTGATGTGTCTCATGATATAGTCACCTAGGCTGGTAATTGCAGCAGATGAGATAAGCAGAAATTCACAGACGACCTGGGGCTCTCCTCATGGGGCTTCTCTTACAAGTTCAGTTTTTAGAAGAAAAGGAAATCTGGTATTTAAGAGCGTGGCTTGGGGTATGTGAGGCTGGAGACTGTTTATGAAAACACATCTGAGTTACTTTTAATGACTTGATTTTAATAACATAGTTGCTTTATATTTTTAAATTTTTATCTCCTAATAGGGTAGCAATGTATTTTAAAATTATGAAATTTTCCTATTCAGTTCCAAAACTAAGACTCCTGGATATTATGATGAAACCTGCTGTTACAAGCCTAGCTAGAATTTGAAGCAGTACTGCTACATGGAGATAGAAAGACTTGAAGTAAATTGGAGAAGAACTTTATATTAATGTCTTGATTCATGCCAAAACTTGTTTGATCTAATTTAGGATTAGGCATCCTTCCCTAGTAAAAGTCTTAAGCCAGTGGGGGAAATTTCAGCCCCATTGATAATCTGCATGGAAAAGAAGGTATCAATTTTTTGAGCCTTTTCAGTTCTTTCCCTTATGGGTGCTAAAGTACCTGTGAGAGATTGTCTGGAAAGTGTTATATTATATTATTTTCTATTTAGAAATGAATTTGCGTAGTTAAATTCTTGTCTGTTGAGCAGAAAATGAACTCCTTGGGGCATACATCTCATGCCAGCAGGAATGAGTAATTTAGAACTTGAAGCCTGTACTTCCTCCCCAGAGGATGTGGGAGATATATAAAAGTACTTTTAAAATTATCCTTCACATTTGCATCTAGAGGAAAATACAGCAGCTCCAATTTATTTGATTTGTTCATTAATTGCTCAGCTAATGCTCGGAAAAAAGACAACAGGAACAAAATGTAACCAGGCAACTCACCAGGCAGCATTGTGAAGAATTTTGAGCTACTAGGAGAGTGGATGTAACACAGAAAATGTTTTGCATACTAATCCATAATAAACATGAAAGAAAAATCAATTCATATTCAGGTCTGTAATCTTTAGCAGTCTTACCCCATAGCATAAGGGAAAGAACAAGAAAAAGTTTGCCTCTGTGGTACTGGAGTGGAAAAGCAATTTTATGAAAGCAACCCCTATGTCATAAGATGCATTTGATCCAATAGCACTTTATACCTAACAAATTTCAGATTAAATTTTGTAAAGTCCTGCTACTCAGACAGACACATGAGTTCAAAAGTGTGGCAACCCTCCGAGACCTGTAAGGTGGATTTTTAGGAGATCACCAAACAATCTACTTTATTTAAAACAGTGAGTTTTCTTCTAGAAATCTCACGTCTATTTTCAAGTCATGCCGTCTGTTATTTGACTTGTTTCTGCAATAGCATTTCTATTCAACTTGCATGTATAATTATAATAGCCTAATTTGGAATCACAACCAGTTAGTTTAAAGACCCTTTATATAAAGCTATGTCACACAAATTTGTGTGTTGTTACCTACAAAAAAACCAAAGCACCAAACCCTGAGAAACTCCAGCCTTTTCTAGTTAACCTTTTTGTTGTTGACGAACAGCTCTATCTCAGATCACTCATATTGTCATAATCCATTGGCATTCCTGGCTCCACCAGCATAGATTTATATTCACTTGGACCCACTTACCTCTTTATTACTTAGACTGGGATGTCTTTTGCTTGTCAACATTATAGAAAATTGTAAGAATGGCCCATATAAAAATTCTCTTTCAGAAAACTTCCACTCACTAGGGTAGATGTGTTAAAGTAAGTTGTGACTCCATGTGCTTGTCATATGCAACATGACTGTGTCCCAGCTTTCTAGGCAGTGGTCATAGCAAGTGGATTATACCTGATGAGCTAATAGCAGATTTCTGTGGGTTTTTGTCATTAAAGTTTTTTTTGCTTTAACCCAGTTACAATCCCAGTCTGCACTGTCTTTGATCTGGAAACCCAACTAGTTTCTCATTTATTATTTACTTTTTTTTATTTATTAAAATCTACTTTATGTATTTAATATAAGTGTGAGGTTTTGTTTTGTTTTGATTGGTTGGTTTTTTACTACTATGCTGCAAGTGTCTTTCAGTTTCTAGAATTTTCTACAATAGTTATATTTATCTAGCTCTTTATCAGAGAAACAAGGGACAGACTGAAAATAAAGAAAAAATAACATCCTCATGCAAGCTATGTTGTACGCCCATGGAGAGGAAAAATTAGTTGCAATATCAGAAATATATTGTACCTGATTTGTATAGTAGTGGAATAATGCAAGTATATCCAGGCTTCATCTGTCTGCCCGCAAGGACTGAGATGAATAGCTTGTCTCTTACTTTGTTTCTCAGGAAGACCAGAAACTGGACATTTCTACAGACAGACAGTGGCCATCCCTATTCATTTTAAAAGTTTTTATTACCACCTTCATGTCAAATATTTTGTCAAATCTTAAGTCAAGAAGAAAATTTATCCTAATTCCAGTCACACCTTAAGAGGTTTTCACTCTCTTCTGTAAGGGTGGACTGTGGTCCACACCTGTCATCTGGATATTGTCATCTGTTACAGGAAGGGCCTTTGACATTAGTGGCATATATAATGATTACTTTTTCTCCCTGTAGCATACACTGGATTCGAGGATTTTGGTCCCTTTTACTCAAAGTCCTTAGCTGAGGTGGTTTGGGGTGTTTTGTGAGTTAGACTATGGAAACAGACTGAAGCTGTGATGTTTGCCATCCTGTGTTTCTATTTTCTGAAAAGTCAGAAGAGCTTGTTATACTCTATTGGATGAGAGTCGTCTGATTAAACGGCTGTATCTACAGTGGAGATGCTTAAAAGAGAAACTCTGGACTTCATTTAGTCAGTGAAGAAATCTAGTTCTGTACTGAATGAAGCAACTCATTCCACACTAGATACTTGAAATTGCTCAAATGAATTATTCTCTATGAGAGCCTCATAACTGTAAAGGAAACATAGGATGAGTAGATGAGTTGTAGACATACAGGATGGGATTCAGTTGCTCATATGTAGGATCTTAGTTCCACTGACAGTTTTTATTATCCAGAATATCCACATAGGCTGGAAATTTCTCACAGATGGCAGATCCATATCTCTTTGATGGAAGCTAAAGGGTATAAATTATACTTTTTGGAACTTAAAGCAAGAGAAAATAGCCCTGTTTAGATGATTAAGTTGTATATTTAGTGTGCTCCTTCTGAATTTTACTTTTATTGTCTCCTTTCCTTTCAGCTGCAGCTGCCTGGTTAAAAAATAAAGATATTTTGTCTGTTCTTTTGGATTATCAGTATTACTATCTTCTAGGAAAGGAATGCTTTTGCTACCAATTGTTACAAACCGTGGAAGCACCTCAGAATGGTCTTGTAGGAATTAAGATTTTTCCTCCCAAAACTGTGGCAGGATCAATAGCTTTACTGAAGTACATCCACACTTATAAAATAATAAATAAATTATAGAAGTCCAAGCAAACAGGAGGAAATGGAAGCCTGTGCAGCAGGAAAACTATGATATAGTCACGATCACAGAATCATGAAGGGATGACTCAGACAACTGGAGTGATGCAATGGGTGGCTGTAAATTCTTCAGAATGGATAGGCAAGGAGGGAGAGTCCTGTGGTGGGCGGGAGTGTTTTTACTCTCTAGGGCTTGATGATGGTGATGAGAGAGTCAAGTGTTTATGTGTCACAATCAAAGATAATGCCGACAAGGCAGATATCTAGGTGGGAGGTTGGGTGTTATAGCCCACCCAACATGGATGAGGAGGCCAATGAAATATTCTGCAAGTTGGAGGTTTCAAATTACCAGCAATTACAGAGTCAGAGTCAGCAAATTAGATCAGGGAAGATTTAGATTGGATATTAGCAAAAGTTTGCTCACAGAAAGGGCTGTAAAACATTGGAACAGACTGTAAAGCATTGGAACAGGTCCAGGAAAGTGGTGGAGTCACCATTGCTAGAGGTGCTTAGAAGTCACGTAGATATGGTACTTTGGGACATGGCTTAGTTTTGGACTTGGCAGTGTTAGGATTATGGCTGACTTGATGCTCTTTAAGGTCACCTCCAGCCTTAATGACACACCTCAGTCTGGTGTACTACACAGTAGCTCAGAAACAAAAATTCATAGATAAACCAGAGTTTTACTACTTCAGTGTGAATATGCTTGAATCTAGCAGTTAAAGACTGAGCCTGGTAAAATCTTTACTGTATGTCATTTTATGCCCAGAAATTACATGGGTGAGTTTTTAGAATGAAAACTTGCTGTCTACAATCGTCTTTATCTCAAACTTAATAATCCAGAGCAAATCTTTGATATTCATGGGAGAGACATGTCTCGTCTGAAAGATCATTCAGTTTATCACGATTTTGGGAGCTGAAGTGTAAGGAAACACCTATGCTAACCTGTATGACTTAAAGCTGGATGTGCAAGTCTGATCAAAGCCCTCAATATTTTCATTGTTACAGAGCAAGAAATATGCCCAAAGGGAAATTAATTTTATCCTAAAGTATGTCTGTAAGGTAAGTCAGATTATTAATCTTCTAAAAATGCATATTTCTAGCTGTTTACTAAGAAGGATGCTTTAAGGTACTGCTAGAACTTCAATACATAAGTATTAAAAGCCTGAAGTTGGCTGAGTTGAATCCCACTCTAAAATACATAGACTGAGTTATTCTTAGAGTTATTTTCTGTTGACTCTTCAAAGGGTTTAGAGAATTAGCTTTACAGGTTTACTTAATGTCTAGGTGGCCAAATTTGATTATTATTAATTTCAAACAGAAGCTCAGATTTTAAATGCATGCATGATCTTTGCTACATGTAGACAAAGAAAGGAGAAAAAATAAGTAGATTAAACAAGTCCCATAATGTGCTGTACTGTCCAGTCAGAATTCATGTCATGATATCTTCCTATAATAAAAATCTAAATCCCAATCCGCAGTAATTTTGCTTGAAGTCGGAAATTTCCGCCCCCCCCCCCTCAGTATCCTGTACAAGGAATTGTTAAAAAAAAATCCTCATTAAAAAGTACTGAAATAATGCATCCCTTGTATCAAGGTTTTCGTGCCTATGACACCTTTAATAGTAGGTGCTTGGCACCAAGACAAAAGAGATCAGCATTACTTATGTCTGATAGGAACTGTGTAATATATATTAAGTTCAGTAACTCAGCCAAAGAAGTTGGAACATTTTTTTTTTCATTAACAAAGAATTAAATCTTCATTCATGAATTAATGAATTATAGCTTGTCATGATGCATATAATATATTTTAAGTTGTGCTCAGGGAGCAACAGTGGAGCTTCCATTTTTAAATAACAAGCTGCTGCTGTAGCTACAGTCTTCCCAGCTTCCACCAGGGTTTCAAGAGAGTATTGCTGGCTTTCTTTTTCTCTTTCTTTCTTCCCTTTCTTCTTTCTTTCCTTCTTTTCTTATCTTTGGGATTGGGGGAGGAGAATCTGCCACAATAAACTAGAAAAATCCATTCTGTCAAATTGCATGCCCTGCTGCTTCATCACCATTATTATACTGAGGTTTTACATTAAAGTACCCTGGATTTTAAATTGAAAGTCAAATATAATTTGCCACAAGATGCATGAAGTGAGTGACTAGAAAAGCTGATAGCTAAGCACAGCATGACAAATTGGTATCTATCTAATAATGAGCCTTACAAGGTCATGGATCACTACGAAACTCTCACTTCTGTGTAAGTAGAACTGGACTACATTGTGTCAATTGTTGTTTCGGGGGAAAGGGCAATATATTTTAGATTGGCCCATACATTTTCAGAGCTAAAGCTAGACAGGTACAATAAGTCCCTTTTGGATAGAAAAAAAAAAAACAAGGGAAGGTGACAGAGAAAGAAAGGGTGAGAAATTTTGTAGTTCCACAAACTTACTTTCAGGATAAACTGTGGACAAGCAAACTGTTTCAGCATGGACATTTAGGCTTAAGAGAGGAGAAAACTCACAGATTTATGAATTATTTTTAAAAGTCTTTAAGTAAGTTGTAATTTAATGCAAATTTAGGGTAAATAATGAAATTGATTATGTGTCAACAAAAAAGGAGTAAAACACCTGTGTTCCTAAACAAGAAGTAATGTTATTAATAAAGACCATTACCACATTTGAAACATGCAAATCACTTCTCAGCAAGTATTAATCAATAGAGACCTAGTGGAACAGATAAAAGTATGACTATTTGTACCACAAGATAGATAATTTGATAACATCATCCCATAATGATATATCCACAGAATTTGTGCAGCTGGCAAAGGTTGTCATTTGAGACTTACACTCAGCTGAGATAATTTACTTGGAGCTGCTCTTCTGAGACACAAAGACCTTTATCAGTTTATCTTATGACATTATTTTTATGTGCCTTTATGAGACATTGTGTAGGATTCATGCACCATAACTTTGGCATCTAAAATGTAGTTCATTGTGTTCATTGCTGTAAGTTCATTTGCATCACTGCAGTGAAACAGATAGATATCATCTTTTGGAAGAGTTGAATTCTAGGCAGAGATTATTTCAGTAGCAAATAGGCCTCTGGGACAGATCACATTGTCTGCTAGAAACTAGAAGGACTTCTGGCAATAAGGGTTGCTTAGAGAGGAAATTTGGGCTTCATCACCTGTCCTTTAGATGTCTGAAGCTAGATAAGATGACTCCGAGAATACCTGCCTCTCTTTTCATCTGTCTCACCTAAGAGAAAAACTGAAAACCAGTGAGAATTGGAAACTCTCTGTAGAAATAAATATATATTTGTGAAGGACAGAGCTGGAAGATACATGGTGGGGGCAAAAGTGGGACACTGGGGACAGATATGTTTTAAGAACCTATGGAGCTGGTGGGTAACTGAAGGGCCCTGTCTGATGACTGCTGTTCTGAGACAAAAAGAAAATGAAATTCAGCAGAAATACCCCAAAATGCCCATGTCTCATTCAACCAGACCACTGACCACACAACTTTTGTACAGGGAACATAAAATTTTACTGGGACATTAGCTGTGACTTTCTGTTTCTTTGTTGTCTAAGAAATAGGATAGTTGTAGCATTGCCAAAGTAACAGCGAAGATGTCTCCCTGTAAGTGTGCTGTGTACCGAAAATCAAAATGCACAAGATGTAATTATGTTAACAGTTCTAACCACAGAGTTTGGCTTTATAAAGTATCTTGTTTAATCTATTTCCATGTTGGAGGTCTCTTGTTTAATCTCTGCTATGTCAGGTAAAAGGGAGGCAGCTGTAAAAGCAGTGGCTGAGAACAACCCTTGGTATTTGAAATGATTGTGATTTTATTTCCTGTGCAATGAACCTTTCAAATGCTAGGAGTCTTAGCTGGAAATGGCTGATGTGTGTTCTGTAATTCACAAAAGGGACACATTGTTCTTTGCCTCTTGATTCTACTAGTTTTGCTGGTTTTCTTTAACCCACAATAAACCCACATAATACGCGGGAGAAATAACCCAACCTTTGATGCAATGATGTAACCTAAAATTCACTGAAATAAATATAAAAGTCTGTTGCTGATTAGTGCTGTAATAGATCTCTAACCTAGCATTGGGCATGAAGAATAGCATGCTGACCAATGAGTTTGCTTTTTGGGGGGCAAATATTAGAGTCAATGTGTAGGAAAACCCTCTCTTACAGGCACAGAACAGCTGATGGAGGATAAGATAACCATGAGAAATAGGCAGCATGATTTATGAAAATAAATCTTATCAGACAAATTTGATTACTTCTTCTGATAGCATTACCAAATAAGCAAATGAGAGGAAAATGGCAGACCTAATATAGTTTGACTTGAGTGAAGCATTTGGTATAGCATCCATGAAAGCTCATGCCATTAATTCAAATTGACTAATATGTGGACTGTCACATGGATTGAAGATTAGCTCAAAGGCCATAAACAAAGGATATTGATGGATCAAGTTGAAGGGAGATACAGAGTCATTTGTTGCCATGCTGGCAGTAAATCAAGGCTTATTTAATATCTTCACTCCTGATTTGGAGAGAAGAATGCATCAACTCATTGACGACATTTATGCATGGCATAAGTTAGGAGGAGGTTTAAATGCCGTTACGGTGAAAGAAAAATACAGTGGGTCAGAGACTGAAGTGAAAAAATAATAAATAAATTATAAAAGTGCAAGGCACCATTGATGGTATAATCTGAGGCAAATATTAAATGAGAATTCAATAATCTGGAAAAGATGAGAGAATAAAATATAATTCTTGCAGATAATGGGCAAAACTTGAAAGGGCAAGAAAAAGGGAAAGTGAAGTTATACGTGCATATGTATTATTGTCTCATGGGATAAGGTGATACAGTCATACATGAGAATAGTAGTTTAATTTTGAGCACAGAAACAGTCCTTGTCTATACAGCACTGGCACTCAAAGCATAAAATTGGATTTTTGGAATGATTAATGAAAGGAACTATAAGAAACTGAAGTGATAGACAAATGGTCAGATGCAGTGAAAAAAGATCAAAATGGTTAAACTGCACTGGGCTAGACTAAAAATGTTGGATCTATACAAGTATTGAAATACCTTTCTGCCATAAATTTAGAAATCAGTATCTAAATGCTTAGACTACATGAAAATCTAGCTCTTCACGTATGCTTAATTAACAAGTAGAAGGGTACCCGGTAGTCTCCAAACATCAAAGAAGCACAAATCTCAAGAATGGAGAGGAATTTTATGTCATGTCAAAAAGTATAAGCAAGAATATAGGGGAAAAAGAGAGAAAGTTGAGAAAAAATGCTATTAGGTGATTGCAATCCACATTTATCTGTTATATTAGAAGTGTATCATGAAGGAGCAATACTGCATGAGCAGAAAAACACTATATATTTCTTTGGTTTTCCTTTTCATGGCAGCATACTACACTTGCAGTGAATTTTGCTCCTTTAAGCGAATGTTCCTTTAGTGGGAAGGGTGTTAGCGAGATAAAATACTTGGGACTATACCATCTCCCATATGCAGAGTCTTTACCACCCCAGATGGTATGCCAAATGCCAAGTCCTAGAAATACTACTGAATTATTACCTTCCAATCTTGAAGCAGACTAAACCAGCACAGCATATAATAGATCCTCCTGTAAATGATTCCAGAATTAAGGCTAGGTGCCTCATTTTATATACAAAGCCCAGATGGTACATACAAATGAACTGTGAACTACATTGCTGGTGGGATGCTTAAACCTTACAAAAATATGTGCTGGTATAACAAATGGCCTCTATTTACAAATGGAAGACCGAATAAATGAAATAAATGCAAAGTCTTACAGCTTACACTGTAGAAGATCTTCAGTTAGATAGACTTTGGCTATCACTCTGTATGGCTGTTCTAATACTAAAATTAGGTGAAGAAAATGTTTTACCTAATTAGGAATATTTAAAATTAAAATACAGAATCTAATGTCTAAATTTGTGGAAGTCTAACTTAAATTCTTTCAGCAAAACCCCAACAGTGGAGTATCCACCCAATACACTTGAGATCAATGCCTTGGTTGACTAAGTAGAGGAAAAAAAGAATGAGAGAAACAAGAGAATCATTTTCATCTTAACATTTGAAGAAAATGAGGGCTTTGTGTTTGCACTAGTTTTTCAGACTCTTTTCAGTATCTATTAAACCCATTATGTAGTTTCAAGCAAAGAGGTGAGGAGGTTTAAAGACTAATAGTAAACAAAAGAGGAGGTAGGCATATCCATGGTTTCACAAGTGGCACCAGCTGGTTTCATGGTAACAGGCCTAAGCAGAGGAAGAAACCACACACAAATTTGGCAGAAGGAAAGTCTGCATTGTGAATGTCCCATGCTGAAAACAAACAATATTAATTAATAAGCAATACTAGTTAATAAGCTATATTAACTGAAACAAAAATTTTGTGAACTAATGGGGAGTTAAACCTGATGCCAGCATACCTTAGATAGAGGTTTTTATTTGTGCAAATACTTTATAACTGTCTATGTTCATGTGAAGCTTTTTGTGTAGCATTCTTAAGTTGTTTTTCAACCTCTCTATTTTTCTTTCTGATTCTATTTTCTCTTTCCTTTTCTTTCCTTTTGCTTCTCACAGTTGCTCTTGTGGACACTCTGATGTCTATTAGTGTGTGCAGTCAGGCTGCGTCCATAATGCAATTAATTTAAAAAGTCAGTTAGAGATAAGGCAGTAATTCAAAGACAGCACAATAGTCAGGAGGCTGGATTGGGAAGTTCTCTTATGGCCCCAGGAGAAAACCATGAAGAAAAATCAGGTGTTATCTGAGTTATAGCAGAATTCAGTAAAAAGTCAGCATTCAACACCACTTGACTGCTCTGCCTCTGACATTAGATATGTGAATATATCAAAGTCAGGACAGCCTGTCCTCTAAAAGAGTGAGTGGTAAATTAGAAGCATTTGCTGTGTGGTAGCAACCTGATAAAAACAAAGACATACATATTGCTGATACTGTATGAAAAAAGTATGGTGAGTTATGATTGTCAAATTATATTTTTAAGGTTATAAAGAACAGAAGGAAGATGTAACATCATGGTGTGGTCATCAAGCTGTCACTATATGAGGGGCTGCTAAGGATGGCTGTAGAAAAGAAGACTAGATTTGTTCTCTGAGTCAGCATTTTAAAAATTACATATATTCAGACATTTTATAGCATATTGCTGACTTGTTCTTCTTAGACCATGACAGGTCCAAATAAGTATGAAAATTACCCCATAAATGATATATATTCAAAATTTTCTGTACCTTTTAAGTATATCAGCTTAAATTACTTCAGCTTCTCTGAGCAAATTTGAACCATGTGTCATAATATCCAGTGTTACCAGAGCACTGTCTGCTTACCTAATTGCTGAATGTTTTGGGTCTTTTGAGTATAAAGGTCATATCTTCATGCAGTGACTTCAGTGGATGTACACCAATTTAAACCAGTTAAAGAAATGGTCTAAAAGATTTTGTGGCCAGGATTTCCTATAATAAAAGCCTTGGCAAATCTGAAAGTCATTATTTTAATGGCACTGCAGACAGCTATTGTTAAACATGAGGCACAGTTCTAGGGTAATTATGGTCTTATAACATTACTTTATAATTTGGTTTTTCCGAGCTTAAATTACCATCATTTAAATGTGTTCGTCTTACTCCCATCTAGCCAAGTATCCTGCACAGAGTGCAGAACAAGAAGAAAAATTCTGCAAGTCCAGACCCCAAGAGTCAGTACCTTTTGTTTTTAGGAGTATCACCTAGGAACAAGGCAGTGGACAATTCTATGCAGAAACATAGAATTTTGCAGCATTATGTACTCTGGCAGCGCCTGTCTTTGCCTGTGTGTAAAATTGCCAACTGGCTGTAGCTGACATTGAAACTGATGGATAGAGTGAGAGAAATCTTGGAAAACTGGAATCCCTAAAGCAGTTCCTGGTATCTGGTATAATAAGGAGTGCTGTAGCATATATGCAGAATTCTTGAGACTCATATTCTGAGCACCAGTCATGTGTCAGCTGGCACAGTGTCTCATGGCCTGCATTCTGCATTTTACAGGACACAACTACCCAGCTGACACAAGGGATCTGTCCAGCACTGAGACACAGGCATATTTCTTCCCATCTATGGGCTCTGGCCACATCTCCTCTGCTGACAAGAGACCCATTCAGCTGAGAGCACTGTTCAGGACAGGGTACCTCTCCTTTTCAGGACTGGTGGCTTTCAGAGGTGTATAACAGCAGAGTTCCTCTCTGAGCTCTGTAGTACTAGTGTGTGGAGTGAAAGGGTAAAATTGTGGTCATGTAATCCCTTGTGATGGGACTAGCTAGAATTGCCTCTGTCACTTTTGTCACCAGTTTAGGTGTGATGCTCAAGGATTATCTGAAAGAGCAAATAAAGTTATAACCACTACAATATAAAAAAGGCTCAGAAGGTGCAATGTATTGCTTGGAAAATGTGAGAATGGGAGATTTTGAGTTTTGCATTAGAGCTTCAGGTTTGTTTTATCTGATCTAATGGGCTCAAAAAAGGACAGGTTTGGGTTTTGGTGGGCTCAGGTTGTTTGTTGTTTGTTTTGCCTTTTTTGTTTGTTTTTGGTTTTAGTGTTTTTTGTTTTTTTTTTTTTGTGGGGGTGATGTGATTTTTTATCTCAGCTCCTGTAGCTATAAGGGAAGATTTATTTGTCCTAGCACAGCTTTGCAAGAGTAAACTGAATTGTTGCTTGTTCATGCATCCTGATTAAGGACCTCACCATCAGTTCTCTTTCTCTCTGCTGAGGCCTAAAATGTTGGTATTGAGTACTTGCTATATCATCATGGTACTGTTTATCTGAAATTGAGCTTGGAAAATGCGAAAGAAACTGTCAGGCATTCTGGCAAGTCCTGAATTGCTTTTCAGTTCTGCTGTATTTACAGCCAAAGGCAGTAGTCCTTGAGGGGAGATATGATTAACAGCAAAATATCCTGGCTTGTCTTGCACACAGGAAGAAGAGCTGTAGATCTGTGACAATGTGGGATTCAGATGCCTCACTGGACTAAAGGAACTCATGTAAAACCTGCTAAAATGACACATGTCAAATCTGCACTGAACATTTGGCCAGTGTTCCTGTTAGCAGGATAATTTGGGACTGCATCTTCTCCATTCATTAACCAATAAGCCTGCAAACCCAAACCCATCTGCTTATGAATGCAGATATCACTTATTTACCCCAGCTATTCTTCTACTCCATTTATGAACATTTAGAAATTCAGGCAAATAGTGAGGGCAACTGCCATGAAACAGAGGTTGCCAATCCCACCCTTTGAATAAGAAATAATGCATGCTGAATAGTCAAGGACAGAATTAAATTAATAGTTTACAACAGGAAGGCTGATTGAAAAATGTTTGTCCAAAGCACTTAAATTGTTTAAAGAAGATGAACACATTTACAGGGATTATAATATTTTTCCTAATAATCTTCCAGCAAAAAAGGGTATAATTTATTAGATAAAATATTTCCCGAGAATAGTTTGCCCACGTCTAGCTTGAAGTGACATACTGAATTCAATTCCATTCTGAATCTTTCCTATGAAATCAAATGGCTTGCAGCTAGGAAAATATCCATGGATAGTCACAGAGGTCAGAAATTGTGACCTTGCTGTGTTGCATGCCTATTTACAGTTCACTACCACTGCAGGTTTTCAGGGCTTCAAGTACCTGCTCTACTTGAAGTACAAAAAAGGAAGCCTACATATCTGACACTGTGAAAAACCTACCGCCTCCTTTTTCTCCTAATTATGTCCATTTTCTTCTTAACATGAGAAAATATCCTACCTCATTCAATGATTCACACACCTTATACAGTGCTAAACTCTTAATGATGCCTAACAGTGTCACTTGTCGCATTGTTGCACCAAACTTTACTCATATTCCATATATTTATTCCTAGTACTTGTCAAAGTTCTAGTTCAGAAGTATTGAATCTAAGCATAAAAAAATGCTTAAGTTACTTTGGGAAAATGCATTCTGGTAATTTCTCTTTTCCAGTTCTCCTAAATGTCCTCAGAGGTGGTAAATCTTTTATATTTTTTTAATTGAATGTGTTTTCCTTTCCTGCTCCTTCATTTAATCTGAGAAAATTTGATAGCCATGAGCATTTTATTTTATTTTTACCACCTGTTTTCCAATTTTATTAAATAGTTATATTTTAATTGTTAATTGAAATCACAAATTGGCCATATTATGTTTATGCTATAATAATAGTGTCTAGATTTAAAACCATGGGAAAGATTGCTTCCCAGCTGTTCTCATGATGCATGGGGCTAAAGCCTTAAAATTGCACCTGTCCTATAGAGAATTTCCTGCCCTTCAGATTGATCTCTTGAACAGCCAAGATTCTGCTTGAGAAATAAAAGCTGTCCCTTTCTGTTTGAAATAAGAAAGGTCGAGGTTCCAGGATAGAAACCTTAAACATTTTTAAACAAAAGGGTCCCTTGCAGTAAGGTGGGTTCTATTAGGACCTGTTCCAAAACTCCTCCTCATTTCTGTAAAAAGCCAGCTCTACAAAAAACATATACTGAATTGTAAATATCTTCAACCAGCCTTGAGAGATGTTTTATTCCGTACTATTTGGCAGTCCAGCATACTATTTCTAGAGACATTAGAGACATATTAGTAAGTCTTGAGGGGGTACTGAACACTGCAAACTTCCACAATGTATCACAATTACAGAAACACCTGTTCTAAGTAACATTCTGCTGAGCCACCATGAGAATTCAGTGCTCAATAGCCCTCAAAATTTCTCATTTCTTTCCTGTGGTGAAGTACTTTAGCACCTTCTCTTCAGACAAGAATAAAAAACTCTTAAGGTCAATGGTTCAATACATTTTAAAGGACAACCTCCCCCTTCCCTTCCCTTCCCTTCCCTTCCCTTCCCTTCCCTTCCCTTCCCTTCCCTTCCCTTCCCTTCCCTTCCCTTCCCTTCCCTTCCCTTCCCTTCCCTTCCCTTCCCTTCCCTTCCCTTCCCTTCCCTTCCCTTCCCTTCCCTTCCCTTCCCTTCCCTTCCCTTCCCTTCCCTTCCCTTCCCTTCCCTTCCCTTCCCTTCCCTTCCCTTCCCTTCCCTTCCCTTCCCTTCCCTTCCCTTCCCTTCCCTTCCCTTCCCTTCCCTTCCCTTCCCTTCCCTTCCCTTCCCTTCCCTTCCCTTCCCTTCCCTTCCCTTCCCTTCCCCCTTCCCTTCCCTTCCCTTCCCTTCCCTTCCCTTCCCTTCCCTTCCCTTCCCTTCCCTTCCCTTCCCTTCCCTTCCCTTCCCTTCCCTTCCCTTCCCTTCCCTTCCCTTCCCTTCCCTTCCCTTCCCTTCCCTTCCCTTCCCTTCCCTTCCCTTCCCTTCCCTTCCCTTCCCTTCCCTTCCCTTCCCTTCCCTTCCCTTCCCTTCCCTTCCCTTCCCTTCCCTTCCCTTCCCTTCCCTTCCCTTCCCTTCCCTTCCCTTCCCTTCCCTTCCCTGCCCTGCCCTGCCCTGCCCTGCCCTGCCCTGCCCTGCCCTGCCCTGCCCTGCCCTGCCCTGCCCTGCCCTGCCCTGCCCTGCCCTGCCCTGCCCTGCCCTGCCCTGCCCTGCCCTGCCCTGCCCTGCCCTGCCCTGCCCTGCCCTGCCCTGCCCTGCCCTGCCCTGCCCTGCCCTGCCCTGCCCTGCCCTGCCCTGCCCTGCCCTGCCCTGCCCTGCCCTCCCCTCCCCTCCCCTCCCCTCCCCTCCCCTCCCCTCCCCTCCCCTCCCCTCCCCTCCCCTCCCCTCCCCTCCCCTCCCCTCCCCTCCCCTCCCCTCCCCTCCCCTCCCCTCCCCCTGTCCTTTCTTATAGTGCCTTCTCTACACATGTATGATTCCTTGTTTAACAGTGTCTATTTCTTCATCTCTGTATTTTTGTTGTGTAGAATTGAGGAAGAAAAGAAATAAGTAGCAGATTATTTACTGGTTTAGTCTACATTAACATATACAGGCGCTATATGGAAGAAAGATAATAATTTATAGGAGAGAATAAATGTATGAAGAATATTAAAATAAATACTATGAAGTAGGAGCTCGTTCCAGAAAAACTTGGAAGTTTCATGCTGTGAGTGAGAGCCCTGATTCTCTATGAAGTTTGTGGGAGACACATCAATTCCCTGCACATTAGTGGCCAAAATTAAGCCTTATATCCTCGACAAGTTTCATAGTGCTCCATGTCTCATTTGTGTCTCAAAACAAAAGGCCAAGAGCTTAGAGAGCAGGATGTCAATTGCTGAATGATATTGAAAATTTCAGTCACTGTTTCATGTAACTCAGACACTTAAATACTCTGAGATTTTCTGAATGGAATAAAAAAGAGAAAACTGGTAAAAATACATTATTCTAATTAATAATCAATATAAATAATGAATAAACAAGAGTCACCATAAAGCTGTCTATAAAGCATATATAGGATGAAGAAGATTGGTCTCTCTTATGCAATCTTGAACAAGACACTCTGCCGCTTCTTTTCTCCATCCTTTGTCTTGAACTTGTCTATTTGTGATAAAATATTTGAGGATAAAGACTGACTTTCTGCGTGTTTGTACACTATTATACATAAATCTTACTGGTCTTATGATGCACTTTTGCAGTCAGTATTGTATATTGCTAGATGAAAGATATGAGAATGGAAAATGGGAGTCAAATGAACTAAACATCAAAAGATGCATTAAAAGCAATAAATAGGCACCCTTGGTGGGCACAAGCACCTGCTTCTTCTCCAGAGCATGATAAAACCCACTTTTTCTGTCAGCTGTAACTCTAAACACAAAGTAAATGGGTAAAGCAAATCTAAACTGGAGTTGGATGAGATAGAAATATATAGCAGTTTATCCAATAGATGTCACCTATTTTCTCTTCCTGGATGGCCTGTGGACAGCTCTTGATTTGAGTCAAAGTACTCAGCTTTTATAAGTGTGTGAGAAAAGTTATTTTGTGTGTGGGACTCTTTGTACTTACTAGGTTTGAGTAAAGGTTCTGTTCAAGAGGAGGAACCATTTCAGGTAAGAATATTGACGTGTAAACATTTACATTCACGTTCAAAAGTAAAATAGGTATTTTCTTGAACATTCTTATCCATAAGATCACAAGGGTGAAGATTATGAAGATATGCCCCTTCTAGATTGGAGCAGGAATAAACCCAATATCATGAAACCTTAATTTCTTCTCTTGATATCAATAATCCTCAAAACATATGCTTTAAAAATGTGTCATGAAAAGAAAACTAAATACTACTAGACATATTTAAATTGATTTTATAAAGTATTTTGTCATTTATAATGTAAATGAAAATATGAAAATATTTTCCTTTTTTGATTCTGGGGAAAACAATAGGCATTACTAAGAAAATGTGCCTTCTTTTTCCATGCTTCCTTATGCAGTGTGCCACTTGAATCATCTTCTGTTACAAAACTGTAGTTTTTAAAGTGTAGGATGTTTAAGACTACTATCTCCTGCAATCCACTGATCCATACAATTGCTGTCACACTGGAGAAGGCAAGCTTTTACTTGACATTAGGTTATTGTCCTTCCATATTGCATATGACATACTATCTTTCCTTTTGCATTTTACTTGCAGGACCATGGCATTTTAAAAGCAATAGAACAAAATCTTGTTGGGCTGTCAGTCATTGACCAGTCAGTCATTTTGGAAGACTTACTTTTTGATAAGGGAAACATAACAGCCACCATTTCAGACATATTGGCTTTTCAAGTACTTCAGCATATTATACGAAGTTTTGTTTGACTTCTCAACATGGAGCAAGATGGAAGTGCAGAGGAAGTTCTGCACATGTAACTTCTTGAAGGCAGTGCTTCAGCTGGCAGCTGAGATCTCAGTTAAGCTTTTTACCTTTTACCTCATACATACATTTTCCATGATGCTGTGACCTCCTGCCTTTCATTATTTATGACAGAGATTAAAAATTCAATTACTCACACTGGAAAAAATTACTCACACAAGTCCACTCTCTAAAGAGTGAAGGAGGTATCTGATAGGTGTTAGTCTTTATGCAGATTAATAAAGAATGTATGACGAAGAAACTCTTCCTTCCTGGCCTCTGCAACCTGGGAACAATAGTTTTCTATGTTAGAAAACATCATGATGATAAAAACTGGATCTTTATAGAGCTTATGTTGCATTCCTTGTTAGTTTCTGAGCTCTCTTATGGTTCTGTAAAAATCCCAGACAAATTCATTAGTTTTCAGGTCTGCTCAGAAACAACAGTGATGGGAAGTATTGTGGTTATAATTCAAGATGTCTGGGGTGGGGTAGGGAACGCTTTTAATTTCCCTTTACTGCTGGTGATGGATTTTTGCAGCTTCACCTTTCTGTGCTGCCGATCCCAGCAGTCCCGGGCTCTAAACAACAAACAGCTTGACTTGCAGAAACTTTCCACTCCCACTGGGAAAGACCACAAACTTACAGCATATTTTAAACTGTTGTTCGATTTTCTGAGGGGAAAGAATTGTCTCTAGGCACAAATTAGTGCTACCAGTGGAAAACAGGGTTCAGCTGTTTATATACTAATATGCAGCAATTATGATAAAACAAAACTAATTCTGAAATTCTGCTGTAACTATGGTAACCTACATTCAATGTATTCCATTAAAAAATTAAAAAGGCTCCTCAGCAAGAGAGAGTAAATATTATCTATTATTGACTGGTGATGGTTTCAGACTGTGAAAAGTGGTTAATATATTTTTTGTGATGAAACACAGTTGTTAAAACTTCCTTTTTATTGATGATTATTGTCTGTTTAAATAGCATCAGGCAGTTGTCATTAATTTTTACATCTTTGAATAAAATGTTTCCTTAATTTGAAAATCTCTATTTTATAGAAGATTCTGGGAAATGATGTTATTTACCTTCTTTTGTCTGATTTCTAGCTTGGGACATTTCCACTAGTATTTGACTGAAACTGACTGAAACCTGAAAAAAGAGTTTATGATCCCAAATGCAGTTGGTATATTTGGATCACTTTAGTTTTAATAGTAATAATAATAAAAAACTCTGAAGGAGTCAATGAGGAATAAACAGGTTATGCAGACAGTCTTTTCTTTAGTCACTAGTTGTTATAGTTTCCAAGTTATTTAAATGTTGCAAATTACCCATTAAATAAAAAAACCACTAAAATTCAGATGGCAACAATAAAGTAAAAGCATAATGACATGAATAAAAATTGGCAGCACCAGGTAGGTACATTAGCAAAATGCTTCCTTTGCCCGTATCTCTGCAGAGATCCACAGACAGAGCTGCTGAAGGAGTTAGCAGGATAGCTGCGCTGCAGGGCAGTCCCCTATGTTGAAATAAACCCAGAACCTAAGCTTGACCTTTTCCTATCAAAACTATTTCCTATCTAGAGGGAGTTCAGCTGTCTCCACAAGACTCTTCACAAGTCTAGAGAAAGTGAGAGGGATTTGCTTGGAGATTTGAACAGTCATCGATAGAAATTTAATCCATAGAGTTAATGGAGCCTGGAAAATGGTTCAGCTCACTGTCCACACGAGTTGTAATTTAGCTGCTTGAATACAGTCATTTAGAGAGGTTTAAGAAGCCTTCTTTGGATGTCTCATCCTTCAGCTAAAGGTCTTGCAAAGTATTTTCCTCCTATGCCTGTTCTGACATATCTACCAAGTCCTTGAAGCTATAACAGGTACGCTAAGTAGTTTTAAAAGGAATTGGATATCTGTATGAACTGCAATACTGACTGGAGCCCTTGATCTCTGCGCTGCATAATGGGAGCTTATACACATGGGTGACAGATGACATACAGCTAAAGACACCTTCATTTGAAGCCAAATCCCACTCATGCTATATATTCTGTACATTTGTAGGCATGACACAACACAACAACAGAGATGTGATCTATACTGTTGGGATTTCCTGGTAGGGGCAACATTCAGGTTTCTCTTGTCTCCATTTAAACCAGACTTTTCCTTCACCACTAGTGTCTGTGGGAACACAGCTTAGTGGGGTGCATCAGGCAGAGCATTACATGAGACATAAAATGTTGCTGCATTAGCTGACACATCCTGTGGAAGAGATACAAAAGGAGATCTACAGCATTATTGAAAATTTGTCATGAAGAATTATTTTCTTATTTTTAGATCAACACTGAAATTGCAGTTAGGATTCTGTAAAAAGCATATTGATATCTCTTCTGTTGGAAAAAAATCCAAAAAAGTTAGGTCTTCAGCAATGCATCCCTCAACTACTCACTGGTGACAGAAAAAGGTTTTCTCTAAGCTGTGCCTAAAGTAGTACAACACATTCTTATTCAGATCCATTTAGGTTTATCTGTACCATTTTGTTTTCTCAAAAGAAGAGAAAAAAAAAATGAAAATAATGATGATAGAATGTAAGGGGAAAAAATGGTATTTTCATTTTACTCACAGCGTAAACAACCTGTCTATCTTCTTGTTTGGTTTTGTTATATGAATTCACTCTGAAGTGATGATACAGATTATGAGGCTGTTATCCTGAATAAAAAGTGCTGCTGTTAATTCTCTTTTGCTGCAGCTATGGGCCATTATTTCCAATAGCTGTAGGTGTCACTTTCAGTACTGTGACCCATCAGGAAATCTCTCAGAAAACTGAAAGAGTGTACACAATGGCCTGGCAAGAATATAATTTACAGGGAAGCAGAAGGGGCAACTGCCTCCTGATCTCAGACTTATTCCTCATTGCTATTGCAGAGTGTAAATAAATACAAGGAAATGTACTTTTCCTGCTGTTGAGCTGCTCTCCCGCCACTCCACGGTGAGTTTGAGATCCCCAAGACAGTGTACCCTCTGTTCACTCACTGCCTGCTAGTGTTAGAGCCTGTGTCATGATTGCAGTCTTCTGCAGGGCACTGACAGCAGGGAGAGCAGGAAATGCCTATTGTTCGAGGGGTTCCAGGGGGGAAAACAAAGATAGAAAGCATAAAGATGGAGGAGGAATTTATATTTGGCTAGTAGCAAGTATAAAGGGGAAGGAGAAAACAGGGAAAAGAAGCAGCATCTGGTAGTGAACATCTGGGATTAAATATTCCACAGGTAGACTGAACTTTTTATTAATTTTTTTCCTTGTTTTCTTTCATGTAAAAGAAAATCTCTTTAGTCTCTGGCTTTTTGTATCCACAGTAATAATTTAAAACAAGAGACACATCTTTCAGAGCTATTAATTTGTTTACACTATTGGGAAATATTTAGCTAGTCTGTAAGAATTTGTGCTGCTCATATTCAGATAATAGAAATTGATGGGAAGAGTATTTTTTCATGTACCTACCCATAAATGCTGGGAAATGATCCTCTGAAGCTGAAAACCAAACTTGTTACTATTGGGATTCCTGGAGATGGACAAATAACTTGTGGTTTTTATCTTTCTTGGGAAGCTTTGACTTTTTATTTGGTAATAATCTTTTAAAAGTCTATGAGTTTTTGTGGTGTCTTCTCCCTTTCTCTCTTTGTGTATTCACTATTCTGTCATTTTCTGAGTATTTAGTGATTTGTAAAGACTTGTGAATATGTGGTAATTGAAGCAGAACCTCTGAACTGATGCATACATCACCATGAATGTTTTTCTTCCTTATATTTGAATGTAGCAGTTAGAATGAGATATACATTGCAAAACAAAAATACACTCTCCATGGTCACTTCACCAATAATTCCTCCAAATCCCTTTGTTTTTCCTATTTGTATATTAGCTACTAGCTGAAGGTATGCAGAAAACAGTAGCAAAAGGAATAGTAATTAAGGACCAAATTAATTTATAAAACTATTTGCAGCCCAATTTTTTAAAAAGTCTTTTTTTTCTATGTGTAGGTATTTTGGCTGTCAGGTAGTGGTTAGGCTCTGTACTGATTTTTTCTGGTATCCACATGGATTTGTGTGAAAGAAATGAACATAAGATTCCCACTCTCTTTGTTTTTATGGAACCCCCATCAGTGTGGATAATGGCCCAATATGGTTCCCCAAATATAAGTAGACCTAGTGTCTAGGTCTATATCTGTAGGTTTACCCTTGCCTTCCTCAAAATATACTGGATTTCTTTACTGTACCTGTTTGACTTGGAAATCAAAATGTATCTCTACCAGAATTAACTACTGCTTGCTAATCTAATTCTACCAGACTCATCATGATGTTTCCCTCTTTCTATATTATTCAGCACATTTTATTCAGTCTCTACAGTGCTTCTGCTACAACTGAAGAACAATCAGCAGTTTTGCCATGTTAATGCATTATTTTTTATTATGCAAAATCAAGGAATTATTAAGAGATGCAACAACATATTACAAAAGAATAAAAAGAAGGAACATAATTAAACACTTTACAGTGAGTTTTCAGAGATCATGTATTCATACAACATATTGGTCTTGACAAAATAGAGGACAGATCATTAATGAAGAAGTACATAGGGAAAATAATTATTAATATTGCAGTTACAATATTTAAATATATTGAAAATTCATTGAATCAGAGACTGTCTTCATTTTTTTATGAGTAATGCCTGACACCTTATGATACTAAAAATATGAAAAAATAATTTGTATCAGAGAATGGCAACAAGCTATAATATGACTAGAATTATAGATGGAACATATTATTAATTTTCACTTATTAAGAGCATTAACTGGTTTAAAGCTAAGTGTTTCTGCCCATCTAAACATCCACAAGAACTACGAGAAAGTGAAATGAACACTTCTAGGATATATCAGAATTTTAATTCTTTAAATTCATATATTGTGTTTTAAATGTATTTTGCTTTGTAATCCAGTTTAGTTTTGAAGTAGTGCCTATTATCTATAATTAACATTGCATGACAGCTAATTTTGAAACAGAACTAGGTATTATATTTGAAACAGTAAAGAATTTCTGTATTAGCCTTATTTAAAGGCTTTCCATATGTCAATTTATAAGGAAAGGTAATGAAAATTTTTGTGTTCTCACAATGCGTTTTGCCTGTTTTCCAACAGGTGTTTTCTGATGAAAAACAATTATACCATTAGATTTCCAGAAAACTTTTACCCATGTAGACATTTAAGTAGTGAAGGAACACCCAGATAAACTTTTGACTTTTTTCTACTGACTTGAAGATAAGATGGCATTAACTGTCGTATTTCTATTCTTTCAAACATAGAAGTCAAACTGTACCTGTACTGGGCTGTGTTTCACAGCCAAACAAAATTTCACCCAGGGAAACAACATTTTTAGTGTGGAGTATCATGGACATGTTCAAAATTTCAGGAAGGAAAGCCAAACTATGAGAGGCTCCTTCTGTTTTTTAGCACTGTATAGTTTTCCAGGTACATCTTGCCATGGAAACTATTACCCCTGAAGCACGCATATTATGTTTTTGTTGTGGGAATGAAAGAGGTATAACTCAGAGAGCCTCAGGCAACAGTGAATTACCATGGACTTCCCTGTAACTGAGTGAAACATATTTACACCCTTCAGTGGGTGAGACAAAAGATATTTTGAGTAAAAAAGGAAAGTAAAAAAGTATATGAACCAAATTGAATGTGCTATATATTTATCATTAGGAAGGAGGGTAAATGAATGCATATGAAAGCAGGAATCCAGCCAAGGTTTTACAGTAACGGTAAAAGAAAAAAGCTGGTGTTGTTATAGTCACGATTAATTGTCAGTCAGACTGCTGATGAGAGGTAGTCTGGCCATACAGGGATGTGGGTGAGGGCACATGGATGCACACACATACACACCCCTGAAGATGTGCTCCCAAACCTCATCTTTGTATGCAGAAACCACTCCCTAAGGATGAGATACATGCCAGCTATCCAGATGAACGTGTTTCACCTCAGACACAGTGCCTGACCCTTTTCTTATTCTTTGTCTGTTTCTGACTGAGGTAAACCAGAGAAAAAGAAACTCTTTCACTAAAAGGTACATTTACTTCCCATAGTTTAACTCCCTGTAATAATGTAAACATGTCTGTGCTCCCTTAACAATGCTTTTGGTGCTAAAACCTTTTAATTCTGGAATTTAGACATATACTTCCTTCCTGTTTTAACTATGACTCAAGTTAGTGGAGCTTTCACACCTTACTGTTTGGCCAAGGCAATCTCCTCTCTCTGATTTGAGACACAAAGTGGAAAAGTAACTCCCACAGACATTAACTGAGGTTACTGGGTTGAAGTCAGATCTATTTTAATATCCCACAGTAGAAAAAATAATTCACAGATTGGTAACATTCTGGCATTGCATACTACTACAGACATGATTACCTTTGATGGCTTTTTGTCCTTGTAAAGATAAACATGACAGAGCAGCTAATGTAATTACAATATGGATAAGCACAGTGGTGATAAGAAGAAAGAATAAAATATTCTGCTTACAGCTGACTGTGTTGTGAAGATTTGTCATTTCAAAGTAAAAATTACATCAGAAAGTGGTATGTAAAGAAAAATCTTAAAATGAGAATTAAAAAAATTACTTATAACCACTTACTAAAATGAATAAAATTCAAGAACTGTGATTTAATAGACGCATATCTTTCTCAAGCACTTTTTCAGTGCCAGTAAAAAATAGTGAAGGTTTCCTACTGCATATTATTTGAATCCTAGAGTTCCAGCTGAGAGGAAAAACTGCTGTATAGACCATATAATTACAGAGATAATTTTCTTCAAACTTTTTTTTTCTCTTCAATCTCTTTCCTAAATAATGACAAAGCATATAAAAGCTGTGACGAGTGTATGCATACAATCTACTCCTGAGCACGTTTTTCTTCACTCATGTATGAGGACTATTCACAAACCATTTGTCCAAACAGGTACAGCCAAAACCTGTTGAAGATGTTGCAGGTATTTCTTGTATCAGAAGGGAAAAGAAGAGGTCAGTACATCATCTGGTCCAACACCCCTGCTCAAGCAGGGCCACCTAAATGCAGTTGCCCAGGACAATGTGGTAGCTTTTCACTCTCTCCTCTGCCCTGAATTCCACCACCATCTCATGGTTGCTGCAGCCATGGCTGCCTTTGACCTTCACATGCCCAAAAAGCCACTCATTGTGAGCATGAAGTCCAGCACAGCACCTCTTCTCATTGACTCTTCCATCTCTCAGAAGTGGAAATTATCTTCAGTGTACTCCAGGAACCTCCTGAACTGCTTGAATTCCTTTGTGCTATGCCTTCAGAAGATAGCAGGGTGTCTGAGGCCATGAAAACCAGGGCTTGTAAATGTGAGGCTGTTCCTATCTGCCTGTAGAGGATCTGATAAAGGGAAACTGACTGAGACTTCTGAGTAGTCAACAGACCAGTTCAGCTCTCCCCGTTAATGATATATATGAGTTTGGAGAAAGGGCACAGTGACAGAAAGTTGCCGACCAGGCTTGAGAGACAAAATGTTCTCTGAAAAACACTATTCTCTATAAGGCACTTCAGTAATTTCATTTTGTAAGTTTCAATGTAATGAAGACACATGGTCTACTCATACTACAAATAGGTTTCACACTTTGATGAAGAAAACATTACTTTTGTGATTTAACCCCCGCTAAACTCCATATCGTACATGTAATTTATTCATTCTATCAGGGAGAATACAGAATCAGTCTTTAAACATCAGTGTAATAAGAGTGGAATCCAGTGTAAAAATAAATTAGAGACAGAATTTAATTATTGCTTTTCTCTGCATGATTTACTCCCTAGCCCCTTTGCAAACTTTCTAAGACTTATTTAAAATTCCTCTCTTATCCCACATCTGTTGACATTATTTACATACAGAACTCTGATGTGTTTACCATACAATTAGAATAGATCTTCATTTTAATTAAATATCAATTCAGGATCACAGCTTCAAGCTATTTGTCAGCACTGATAGTGATCAATAGAAGGAGATGCTGAACAAAGAAGACAAATAGATTTTCTGAGTAGTCAAATATTTTTCATTTCTTCACATACCCCATTTTTTAATACAGGATGAAGAGATTAAATTTCTTGCATGCTTTTAGTTATTCCATGGCACATATTTAGAAAGTTAAAATTAAAAGCTAATTGCCACATCATTATGCTTAATTGACATGCTACCTTTTTCTCTGTAACTCACCATGACAGCTTAGTTTAACTGCAGTGTGGTGACTGCCTGTCCCAGGAGTAAAACTTTCAGTAGCTGTGGGCAAATTCCTAAAAGTAAAACTTGGTTAGGAACATAGAATTCACACCAGGCCCCTTGGGGCCATGAATCTGTTATCTTGCTAATGCAAAATACACATCACACAACCTTCTAACTCACAGTGTAAGTATATGTCATACTCAGTTTACAATTTTTTGTTTTTGTGCTGACATAATTTTTGAGCTTTTTCAGGTCTTTCACCTAGTGACATCTGTCACTTCATGATATGTTTATGGTAATATCCCTTCTCAGTCTTGTTTTACTCTACTGAACAAGATAAGCTCTTTTATTCTTCTGTCTTGAGATAGTCTCTAGTTTCTGCTCAGCATCCTGGTAGTTCTCTGCACCTGTTACATTTACCTGCTTTGAAAATCTGTGAACAAGTGTGAATGGGGATGAGCCCATTTAAACACAGAGCTACTTTCTCATCATTAGTGAACTTGTTTTATCCAATACATATTTGCATCAGTTGTCTTTTCACACTTGCATGGAATTGGAGACATGCTGGATATTGTGTGATTGACTATTTTGCATCCAATACCTACTTTTAGGCAATTTACAAGCATTTGATTTCATTGTTCTGTAGAAATATTAATTGTTGATTCCAGAATATATAATCTTTCTTTTAGATTTTTTTAGATTGTTAGACTCTATAATAGATTTTATCTCCCTTCCATCTTCCCCAGTTCTACCTTCCCTTCCTCCTTCCTGCTATTACTTCCTTCCTTGTACCACTTTGTTAGCCATTCCTTTGCCTGTCCATATCCATAAAAAATGGCAGTACAGAATTCACCTTGCAATGAAAATTTAGTTCAAAGGGAGTACAAGTGAGGAGAATCTTAGTGCTGAACAACTTCTTTATCGCTTTTTTGCATTTGATCATTGTAAATACAGACTGGAGAAGATAAAGCTCCAGAGACACCTTATAGCAGCCTTCTAGCTCCTAAAGAGAGCTACAAGAGAGCTGGAGGGGGACTTTTGACAAGGGCATTTACCAATGGGTCAAGGGAGAATGGCCTTAAACTGAGAGAGGGTTTAGAACAGGTATTTGGAAGAAATTCTTCACTGTGAGGGTGGTGATGCACTGGATCAAGTTGCCCACAGAAGCTGTGATTCCCCCATCTCTGGCCGTGTTCAAGGCCAGGATGGGTGGTCTAGTGGAAGGTGTCCCTGCCATAGCAGGTGGTGTGGACTTAGGTGGTCTTTAAAGTTTTTTCTAACCCAAGTCATTATATAGTTCTCTGAAATTCTGATTACAGACATTTGTATGCATGAAAGATAATTCTTTCACACTTTGTGGGACATTATTATTTGGCAATTAAATTACATATATTTTGAGTACTAAGTTTTAAGCCTGTACACTCTTTCAGTTTGAGATCTGAAATTTCAAGATGTGAAATTTAAATAATGAATTTAAATTTTAAAATACTTTTATTTTGCAAGAGAAGTGGGCTGAGGAACAGAAGAAAGGGAAAGAGAACAGAGGTATTTTGATAGTACCCTATTGGCCTGTCACACTGGGGTAACAGATGAAAGGAGACTATAGTTCTGTAGAGAGGTTGGGAGGTCACACAAAAATGACCTCACTAATTGAAAGGTCACACTTTCACTAATTGAAAGATCTTTTTTTCCTGTAGAAAGTTCAAATCTGTGTTAAATCTTTTCGGTTGAAACATTTTAATACTCGCCTTTAACAAATCTTAACAGCACATTTCTAATAATTTGTGTTTTACTTCTGTGTCTACTGAATATCAATTTGTGATTTGTGTATGCTGTTCTAGTAGTGGTACCTGTCTACAGGTACTATGAACCTATGTACAAACATGTGTAGAATATGTGTATGTATAAGTGCATACTTAAAACTTGGATGTTTTAAGCGATGGCTATTTAGAAAGTTCAGCGGCTTCATGCAGTGAAGAATGAAATGGATGTGAAAGAGGGACCGAAAAGACAAGTGAATGAAGGGGCATAAATAGAGTGTTACTTGGTAAATATCTAGCCAAATTTTCATTTAGCAAAGCTCTGGCTGAGTGACTCAATATCTAATCCTGCTATGCCAAAGAGTACTTGATTCTTAAAAAGGTGTATCTGATGTAGCATCTGCAGTGATGCTGTGATTGGAACTCAGTAATATGTTTGCATTTAACTCTAGCTGGAAATAGTATGATTGAAATTTTTTTATGGCTCATTAAATAGCTCTTTTATCTGTGATAAAATGGTATTCCCCTTCACATATAAACGCTATATTCTTATGTGAATATTTGCATGTCCATATTTATAATTCATATTTTCATGACTATCCAAGCATGTGAACTAATAATTTTCCAGTAAAGTTTCTTACAGAGAGCAGATGTCAGAAGTCTGAAAGAATCCAGATAAGTAAGACCATGAGAAGTTAATTTTTAATTTTACAATATTTGCCCAGCTTCAGAAAAAGCAATAATTAATCACACCACCCTTTGTTTCCTACACAGTAATTACATCAAAATCCATTTCCACATATAAGAAATTACTGCAAAGTCACACCTCACTATAAAACTGTGAAGACCAAAGATTTATTGTTACTATGTACTGCTAAATGTACTTTTACATGACATGCTAGGACATGAGTGATAGGAATGTTCAGAATTTGAAAGCTGTGAATGGAAATTCAAATGATAAGCAAGCTGTCTTTATAGATTCACATGAAATAAATAAAGCAGAATTTTATCTGGTCAGGAATACTCTGGAGATTTAATTTTTAATTAAATGTTCACAATAGAATTTTTCTTTATGTTAACTTTGCAATTTAGAGATATGCTGGAGCAATAAGAATATCCATATAGATTTAAAAATAGATTAACTGTATTAAACAAACAAAACCATATTCCCACTGCAAGCCAACAAAAAATACCATCAGGTAAGCACAAAGTGCTTACCATAGCACTTCTTCAATAAAGGTATTTAATTTGTATTTTAGATAGTGCAGTTTGAAAAACCTCTGCCTTCTATCTTGGCAAATCTTTGTTTTGTTTTTGTTGATTTTGTTGTTGTTTTTGTTAGTTGCTTAGTTGGTTGTTTTTTCTTCTCTTTTCTTCCCTTACTTTAATATGTTATGGAAATTTCAAGCCCATTTTGAGAAGGATTTTTAGGCTTTCCAAATTTGGGACTCATCAGTATCTCTTCTTACTGATGTCCCTCAGCTTTTCTACCTTTTGCTCTTTGCCTGAAGTTGAAGTAACATATCACAAATAATATTATAAACATGAATTGAAAAATCAGTTGTTGATCTATCTTATATCATATGAGGACATGGGCACCAGTCCAACAAACTATTTAGACTCCTCATTGTCCTATGGGCTTTGAAAGTTCCAAAGTCCCTTCCACTAATGTTTATTACCTCACAATTGGGGTGGACTAAAAGCATGCCCGCAGGCAATTAAGGAAATTCACCTAATGGCTGATAATTTATTAGGCCACTGTAATTCAATTCCACTGTTTTGTGCCTTAGCTCTTAGCGAGCTCCTTCAAATGAACTTAATACAAAGGCTTTACTCAGTATGTTTATGGTGGCATAGACAGGCCTTATCAAATTTCTCAAGGATATGTTACTGTATAATGTTTTTAACAAAATTACAACCCTCCTGCCTATTTATGTAGACCAGAAGTATTATGTAGACCTAAAGCTATTTTAAAAAATAAGTTAGAAAATGAGCTTCTCCATTATAAGGGTAAATATGTTATATATAGGGAGGGTGACATTTAAAATGCAGTCTTCCCCATGCTCAGGGATCCTAGGCATGCTAACTAAGCAGTCCAATGTTTTCCACGGTTTCTTGTGTCCCACTGGGTCAGCTGGCAGATACCAACTTTCAGGTAATGATGTACTTTGGGTCCATCTTGGTAAGCTCTTCATACCATGAGTCACCCTTATGTGTGCAACTCTTCCCATGATTGATGAAATTTCCTGCACACAAAAATCCAACCGATTGGTCCTTAACATTTTTTTGTGTTGGGTAACAGCTGAAGTAGAAAACCTGTCCCCAAGTGAATTGCTCTTGAAGAAGATGAACTTGATGGAACATTCAAAATGCTAGATTCAGCAAGGAAAAAGTCTCTCTGTAGGTGAGTATGACTCCAGTCCTAAATTACTCACAGTGAAACAGACTGGCAGTGTCATTTAGAGAAAAGGAGGTGTAGTGCTACAATTAAAATACTTCGCTTCCCAGTCCCATCTACCACCCTTGTGTGGGAAGCCTGCCACCCCACAGCTCCCAATAGGACTGATGCTTACATAATTATATAAAAAATAGTTAGGAAACAAGAAACTGAGTTTCTATCAGACATATTTCTCAGAAAATGAAGGAAAAGATTAAAGCAGGGAAGCGCCCTAGGTATTTACTATTACTGCAGCACTCCCTGGAGTCATCCAAAGGATGGGACACTGCTGTGCCCAGAGTTGTTGGGCAGGTGGTGGATAAGACTGAATTTTTCTTTTCAGAGTAAAGAAAAGCCAAAAATGTCTGCTAACACTCACTGTTGTGAACAGTTTCAAACTACAGGGAAAATCAATAGTCAGGAAAGAAAAAGCATCCATATGTATCAGAAATAAACTAGTACAGTAAATTTTCTGCAGTTTAGCCTCCCCACTTATTTGTGTGAAAAGATCTTTAGCTGGAAAGATTGTTTCCTTCTTTCTGTGAAAGTCAGGAAATACAACCTGTTTTGTGAAAAAATCACCCACCCTGTACAGAGCTCTGAATATGCTGTATACACTGTCCTCATAGGGAATCATGACATTAAATAATCATGGAGTGAGGAATGATAGATGAGTGAAGAGGGCTATCTTTGTACCCATGACAGAGACAGTATTTCAGCAATTGTGAGCCAGACCAAACACATCTCATTAAAAGACGTGGTAGCTGAGAACACTATAGCTTTATGAAAGCTGTAATTCCTAGATTCATGGGGCTGTGCTTTAAAGCTGAATTTTTTTGTGATGTACAGTTATGTGGCTACTTGTGTGTGAGAGAAAGAAAAATTTAGATGGACAAAAAAGTAAAAAAAGAAGGGCTGTCAAAGTGAATCAGTCATCTAATATTTGCAGAGTTTTTTCAACAATTTGTTTCCAAACAGTATGTTATTTGAAATGTTTTTCCATTATTTGTCCAGTTGAAATTGAGAGAAAATGGATATATTGAGCTCTTGAAAGAGCTCAAGATTTGGAAGATAAACAAGACTGTGGTGGTACAAAGGCATATTAAAAAATATCCATTTTACAGCGAGGGACAATAGAGGGACGATGAACTTAATATTGAAGCTACTTTAGAATGGAAAACCAGATTTTCATGAAGATCTATGGCCACAAAGATGATTGAAAAGGGGGTGGACCATTGAAAAGATAGTTTTAAAGAAGTTAGCTATTTATTGGCTTAGGTATGTGGCTGAAGTGTCAGGAAACTACAGTTAACCTGGGTAGGACTTAGCCCTTGCATTAAGACATCCCTATGTAGATATTGACGTAATTAGGAGGCATGATGCAAGTGCCTAAATACAAACATCTTATGCTGCACCCTGTCCTCCATCTGCCAGTCCAGATGTACAGAGAACATTTAAAATGCATTCATGTACTTATGCAAGTGCTGCCTACTGTGGGAGACTAAAGCTTCATTATAGATAAGGGAGGTGTAATCAATAAGGTCAGTCAAACTTGGAGATTTGGCTCAGCAGATGCCACTAACCATGTCAACCCAGATTTCAGTTCAGCTTCCTGAATGCATACATCTTTTGCCACTTTCAGATGCCATAAAGTAGCCAAAATATCCACATAGAATACAATATTTTAGAGGAAAGAGGAGAGGAGCTGGAGGTCAGACATGACTCTTACATGTGCTTCAAATAACACTCAAAGTTTATGCTAAATAGGGAACTGGAGCTCTTCCAACTAAAGAAGAAGCTCAGAAACCTAGCAGATGGTCCATATTTATGTGTAGGTGTCTACAGTCCAGAACTGAATCCTGCTTTTGGGTTTGGTGGGTTTTTTGACTCCATTTCCAGCAGTGACCATATCTTCTATGATTTATTTCCTTTGTCAGTGTGGAATGAAAAGGCAGCATTTTAAATAATGGGCATCTGGGGACTGAGTTCACAAAGGATACCTTTGGCACAGCAGTTTGCTCAATGCTGCTATTTACACAGAACTCAAGAATATTGTTTATTTGAGTATTGAGTATCGAATTTTCTGCCAGAGCTACCTTTTAACTAATTGACTTGCAGTGTTAGGATAACAGCAGTGTGAACAGGTAGAATTGAACTTTGGTCACAGCAGATGTGCTATGTTTTTCACTATACTACAGAGTACTGCTGAGCTTGTTCTATTTATTAGCTATTAGTGTGTCCTGCAATGACAATCAGGAAATCTAGCGTAAAGCTCATTGAAAAATAATGACAGAACAAAACCAGGGGCTTCATCTTAATTAGGAATAGAGAGGGACTTCCAGAAGATTTGCAAAATGACTTAAATAAAAAAATATAGTTTTTTTTGGCCTCTGTAAACAGGATTCCTGAGTAACTTCTGGAAGAAATAAAAACTGCAGACCCTGAAGCAAAGTATTTAGTCTTTCCATGGCATGCCTTCTGCCAGAATTAATCTTCTCAGGAGGATTAGATGCTGCAGAGAGATATAAATTATATATAACTGTACCACTTTGTGGAAATTTGGTCTCTGCTGTCAACTCAGACCACTCTGGAAATTTCCTGCTCATTTTTATTACCTACTAAACTGCTTTACTGTAGGGCTGGAAGCGATAAGTTTTTTGATGTCAGAATTCACAGGATAATACCTTCTTGAATGGCTCACAGCTGTGTGAATGATGATATTGTCTGCTACTAAAGAAAAATCAGAGATATGGTCAGTGTTTGTTATCATGTCATTTTATACATCACTTTATCACTTGCACTATCTCCAACACACAGAATTGTCTGCACAAAGCTTTTACCCCTTTACTATAAGTTGCTGAGTTACTGCTAGCAGAAATTGCATTCCCTCTTGAAAATGTGTAGTGATGTAGTTAATCAAAGTAAACAGTGGAAGGATGCTGAACTGCACATACGCTGAGGGCCTGATTCTGCCACCCATACTTCCATTGAGCAGCTGTTACTGAAATACCCTCACAGAGGATAATTGAACTATTCAGATGAAATAATATATACCCATTGTGTAGAGGCATTGGGGAGTTCAATTCTGTATGCTAGATGCTGTCAGGGAACTCACAAGGAATTATGAATTACAGCAAAAAGAAGTGGTGAGGTTATTTTTAATTTCAATGCATGATAGCAAAAGTTTTCATCTGTTGGCTTTCTTGGACTTTTTACGTCCATCATGTAATGGTTGGCAAGAAACAACTGTACTTGCCTGGTGATGCTGAACTGTCAGTCCTGCCTCATCCCTTTAAGAGTGAGGATATACTTTTTAATAGCTGGTAATGGCTGCTACTGTCCTGCAGAACAGGTGGGGAGATGGTTTTATGAGAAGTGTTGGCCCTGCTCAGAGTCTGTTCTTGTGATAACTTCTTCTAGTCAGTATTGACAAATTACTTTGCTGCCTGCATATATTTTCTAGGCAAACCAGATTTGCAGCACATACAAGTATACATTTTAACATTTGAAATCTAGCAGCTGAGGTCCCTGATTGTTAAAAGAAAATTTGGATTTCAGATATGTAATAGCTTCCAGAAACTTGCTCTTAAATTAATGAGTCATTGAGTTCTTCAAAACTTTTTCAAGTGCTGATTAACAAGGCAATGCAAACCCTTTAAAACTTTTTGCCCTTTCCCTTTATTAAAAGCCTGACATTTAGCAAAACTGGTTGATGGAATATGATAAATCTTACTACGAGTGCTGTGTGATGGAACATGATGCAAAACCTAACACAAAATCTGAACTGAAATATTGCTATTAGTTTGGACACCTACAGTTTAATGTGATTTTTTTTTCCTGAAGAAAATTACTTGCAGGAGCAAAGTGTTCCAAGATGATGTGGTATTGCAGGAGGATGGCACAGCTCCACATTAATCTTTTTCCAATTAGAACTGGGGAACATTTGTGGTGCCTGGAGGGCTCCAAGATTTCCTCAGATGTTACCTCTCCATTAGCAAATTCAAGGTATTTACTCATCCAAAACAAAAAAACCAAACCAAAACAAAAAACCCAACAAAAACTCCTAACTGTACAAGGAGTTAAAATGCAGGTGGAAACAAGAAACAATCAATGAAAATGCTTGAAGTATAATTCTAAGGCAGAAAACCAAAGCAGACATTACTGGCATGCTGGGTAGACAATAAGCAATAACTGTTGTTAGAAATACAGTGCAATAATTATCCAAATAAAATAAAAGTTTGTGTTCTAAAAGAAGAAAACAGAAGTAAGGACAGAAGTCATGTAACAATATTGAGTGCTGATGTGCAAAGATGAGAAAGGGGAAAGCGAGGTGTGCCAAAACTTGAGTTTATTTTGTGCTCATGAAGAAAATGGAAAGAAATATTTATTAGATGTTTAAAATAAAGAGGGTGTGGGGCAAAAAAGGCAATAGTTGTCGTGGGTGGATACTATCTAGCTAACATCAAAGCCACCTGTGACCTACTTTGCCTGACTACTAGCACATGCTAAATCTCTAGGCCTGTTAAAATGAGGTATGGAAACAGGAACAGCAACATTTAATTCAAACAAATTACTACAATAAATTGGACGGTCTTAGAAACAGACTGTGAAAACTAGCTCATAAAATTAGATAATAAGGTTTCAGGTAATAAGTCTATTCAGAGAGAAATGGTGCTCTTCTCCACAATATGCCAAAACAAGTTGTGAAGGATATGAAAATTGAGAAAATGAGAATGCCAAGCAAACTTAAAACACTTTTTGATAAGATAGTGTCTGTTCCCAGTAGGGGTAAAAAAACCAAAAGAATCTCTTTGATCTTCTAAAAGAAACAGATATGCCACATGGGAAAATATTAATTCATATGGAGAAGACAGCTGTAATTATGTGAAAATTAACAAATTGGCCAAAAGTTAAACAACAAGGGATTATGTAAGGAAGTGAGATTCCTGGTTTGAAAGGAAAATTGTCAATAGAGATCCTCAAAGGGATTTAAGAATGGATATAAATGTTAATATTTCACTTGAAAATTGTGAGGGGGAATGTGAAGATACAAGCTGGGAGGCACCATAATTCAAAAGTCTGGTCTATTAACACAGGGAGAGCTAGTTGTCTTAGAGGAAAAAATTACAATATGGGAGGAAATCTAATTGCATCTCATGCAAGGTCATGCATGTAAATACTATCAGGTGTAAATTTTCCACCTGGAAATTAGATCTTAGTTGATTTAATACCATAAGGGTACCTCACAGCTATGAACGAGATGCTGTGAAAGGGTAAATATGATAGAAATGTTAGAAATTGTGGAGAAAGCAGAGAAATATTAGTTATATAATGTAATAGTAACCCCATTATATAATTAGTTATATAATGTAATGAAATATGGGGGGCCCCCATATTTCCAAATTGTGGGAAGGACATTATTCTGAATAGAATCTTTTCTAATGAAAGCTACCAAAACAATGGGTTAACTTTATGAGTTAAGGTTTTGAATCTATTTGCAAAAGGAGAAGCCATCATATAATGCCATATATCTGGCAAATAATGCCATATATCTGACCAATTCTCTGCCACTTCACAGTGAAGACAGTGAGAAGGTAAAGGTGTGTTCAGCTCATATTACCTCTCTTAAAGACCTCAGTCTCACATCTGATCTGACAGTTTAACAGATTGAAAATTTTACAGATTCCTCTTTGCTGGCAGAAATTTCATTTCCACAGAGATCCATACCCAGCTGTGAGACTGACCAAGATGTATATATACCAACTGACTGAGATTATGTTTTAATTATGAAACAAGTGCTCATATAATTGAAGTATCAGTGGTTATAGTTGCTGTAAGAAAACCATCCTCAAATATTCTATTCCTTAGAAATTTTTTTTTCTAGAATTATACACATCAGTTGAATTAAACAGCAGCAGGCTTTTTCAGATGTAAGGGCTCTGCAGCATAAAGTGCAATTACAGCCAGAACTGGAGCTTACATGACTCCAGAGAGAGCCCAGATTTTATGGGATCTAGGATGTCTTTAAGATGAGGAATCCTGCTAATACTGGTGGGTAAAAACACAGAAATCATTTTATTCAAAATAAGCATTTGTGTATAATACAGGTACTTGGGCTCTGCCCTGGGAATAGCATTAATCCTTTGAAACTCCTTGCAGCAGTTCCTGCTTCTGCAAAACCAAGAAAGCATTAGCATGCTGGAGAGCTCTGCTCTCTGACAAAAACCCCCCAGATTTTTAAGTGGAAAAGACTTAATCTCTTATGACTTCCTAGTAAATCTGGTCTGCAGGATGTCGGTGATTTTGTTTAAACAGAAGCAGAATGAATAATTCCTGGATGTCGTGGCTGAATATAACTTTTCTGACCTAGGACACGTCTGATCCATTAAGATAGAGACTGAGTTTGATCATAAACCAACATTTGGCCAGGTCTTCAAAGTATTACAATACAGGATGCAGATGAACATTTCTTAAGTTTCTAAATTTGAAGAGAAAATGTCCATACAAAATATCTGTTGGATGCTGTTCTCCAGGATATGCTCATACCCAGAAATTCTTGTTCTGTTCAGCCAAGTATTTTTGGCTCTGACCTAGACAGTAGGGAGGTCACCTACAGTGAACTGCTGCAAGGTCTGAGAAGAGGAAAGAACCAATATAAATTGTAAAGCTTGTGCGATTTCATGGCTGAATTGTTATCTTGATTTGCTTTTATTGAAGATCAAGAATTTTAACAGTAGCATAAACAAGATTGGAATATTAGGCAATTCACTCATGACATTTTCTCAATTAAATGGTGTGCAAGAGGTGTGATTGATTTAATCTGCTTTTAATTGTTGGCAATGAGTTCTTATATCCTAGTTCTGTTTATCTTAGACTTTCTCTGTTGATTGTAGAAAAATGCAGTTACTTTTAGGCATGTAATTGAACCAGAAGGTTTGAGAAGAAACATACTTCAATTTTCAGTTTTGAGATAGACTTATTATTCTATTTTCCTTAATTTGCTTGACATTCTACTCTCTATTCAGCAGAAGAGCTATTTGCTTGAGATGAATTTTAATTACCTTCTCATCAGTCGTTTCTTAAATATTATATTTCCTCCCCTTCTTCAGGAGATTTCTCATACATTATAGAATTCCAATCAACATTCCTCAGAGCATCCAGCTTTCTTTCACTGTCTTCTTTCTCAAAGTCAAAACACTTCTAGTACGCAGCATTCTCTCATGAGAATTTTGAACTCCATGATAAGCTGATAAGTAGATCCAGGATGCTCTGTGTCTTAAATGTGATTTCTTATATTTAGCTCATTTCTTAGTTTTAGACATGAAATAGCCTTGGACTATAAAACCTGCTCAAGGAATTACTTGAAACAAAACATCTGCACTGAGACTATGTAACAATTAAGAATGTGTTCTTCTTTATAATTGCATTCCTGTTATCCTAATCAATATCAGTGTAATTAAAATGCCTCATGATCAATGTTTCTGCCTTGTTCAGGAGGTGTCTCTTATCTCTAAAGGGTTGCCATGATCTACTTTTTCTAATCTCACTAAAGGTTCTTTGCCAAAAATCATTTGACTCCCTATTTGGCTATAAATTACCCTTAACTGCCACAATTTTCAGATAAAATTGCATGTTTTCCCTTCATCATCCCTATAATCACTATATAACTTAATTTTTCTATGCTCTGCATGGTATTTTCACTGCAAGAATATTTTAACATTTTTATCAGGTACTTTTATTATACTGAATATCCATCCTCCAACCTTAAGTTGACTTTAAGTTTTTTCATATGTTTTTAACAAACCTGCTTTGTACTTACCATCCCTACCAGCAAGCATTTGGCTTAATGCATGCTGTGAGTTCTGACAGGAGGTAAAACATAGCCTTTCAGTCACTATAGAAACTGAATAATTCTGGCTTGTTTTGAGTGTCTGTACCAAGCTGCACACTTGTGCCCAAGGCCTGCAAGGAACTCATCTGATTTTACGTGGGAATCTAAAATTTAGACATAACAGGGTGGCCCATGCACCTAAGATGCCTTTCTTGTCAGTTCAGGGAGAGGCCCACTTCCAAAGAGCTACTGACTACAGCCTCTTAGCAGGATGTTGAAGATTCATCCTCTGGAACCACCTGACATCAACGACACTTGACTGTCTGAGATGGATCCCACCCATGGACTCTGCAGGCTCACAGAATCAGCTTGATGGCATGCCCCCAAACCATTGTCCTTGAGGTCCTGGTCCTTCTCCTTTTATCTGAATGCTCATTTAAATCCCTCTCTCTGCACCCTGGTAACTACAATAAATGACAACTGACACCTGGAGTGCAGCCACCAGGATATTTCAGTACCCTAACCACAGCTGCAAATATTAAGGTGCTCTTTGGCCACATTCTGTCAAGTGAAGGCTACAGCAATATTTCTATTTCTAGGTAACATTTCTAATCTCTCTGGGTTGTGTACCTTTTTACCTTATATCACCAGCAGAATATCAGATAATTCCCAATTATATCAGCTAATTCCTAATTTTCTAATCTCTTATAAAACTTTTAGTAATATTTTTAGCTTTTGTAGACTGACACTTCTCCTTTATCTCAGCTTATCTGACAGAAATGGCTATCTATAAAGTCCTTCATTGATCCTTCTATTATGAAGACATCTGTATGTTCAACAGCTTCCTTGAATGTTAACCCACAAACTACCTCCTCTCCCCAGCCTTTCTCAGGCTTTCTGATATTGAGTGGCTCAGTTCTCCAAGACTATTACTCCGCTCACTCAGTTCTAAGTACTGACCTTACCTTTGCTTCTTTTCCAGACATTTACTTAGTGCCATTTCTTCTGACTTCCATTTTTTTTCATGTCATGCCTTAGAAGTAAACTTTTTGCTGTGAATTCACAGCCTGTGCACCTTTCCTGATGTTGTGACTCTCTTTGCATCTGATGCTAACTGCATGTCCTCTATTATTCTGTCATTCCTATCAATCTTCACAAGAAAATCAACCACTTGCTCTAATTTGGCTGTCTGATCTTCTGTTAGCCCAGCTAGCTGACAACACAGAAAGTATTTTTTAATGTCCTCAGCTTGATAGCCAGGAACATTTTACAGTCTATATGTTCCATTATATATGTGCTGAAGTTCAGAGATACTTTCAAATTAAATAATTCACAAATAAACTTGTCTAGACCGACAAAGGGATAAAATAAAGGCAACCAAATGCTAAGGATTAAGATACTTTCCAGGCAGGTTTCAATGCTTTTATTTAAATTAGCATCAATTCAGAAGAAAACATAAAAGAGCATTCTTTAAACTTTAAAATGACTGAGTATAAACTGTTTGCCTGTCTCTTGTTCTCAAAGAACAATGAAGAACCTGGTTCTGTGCACTCAAAATCTGTGGATTGTCTTGTTAAAAGGAGTAGGCAGTAGAGATAATTTTCTGCCGCATCAAGAGGGCAGAATCTGGGTGCCCCGGAATCAAATCTCATGTGAGCTTGCTGACACATTCCTAGACCCAAGCTCAAACCCCTCCCTTAATTTCGCTGTGACTGCTTCTTCTAGTTGTAGGACCACATGATTCTGTGCTCCCCATGTTGCGCTGTTATGCTGTTTTGGCCCTCCAATAGTGACTAAAGACTTTCAGTTTCTGTCAGGCAGCTTTGGAGCAGAATAATAGCCCCTGCCCCATGCCTCTTGCATAAACTGGGGATAATAGATTAATTATAAAGAGCAGAACCAGGTAAAATAAAGAATTGGAGGCTACAGTCACTGCACATTAGAATTATGATGCTTGAGTGGTTTGTATATCTGTTACTTACCTTAAAATAATCTGTATTTTATAGTTTCATAAATATATTGTTGTAAGTTTTAAATTCTTTTAAAAAAAGGAATTTCTGAAACTTATTTTCCCGTTCTTGATGTTCCGAAGAAACCAAATAAATAAATTAAAACGAATTTTAAAAAATCTGGCCAACAATTTTACCCATTTTTTTTTCATAGCATCTACCCTAGAATAATGCATAAATAAAATAAATGTTTTAAATGAAAAGTTTTGTCTATTTATAAAAAGAAAACCTTTGTGTGACATCTAGTTTAAAATCCTTATAGGATACATAGACCAAAGTAATGTACCAACAAGTTTCAATTTCTCAAAAATTTTATTTCCTTTCTGACAAATTTAAGGGAAAACCAGTTGGAAATAAAGAAACTAATTTCCTGAAACTAATTTTGGTGTTATAGTGATAATGACATTAATCCTCATTGCCATTGTTAAAGTGACCTTCATGAATCTGTGTACTAAATCTAAAAGGTAAAAAATCGCACATATCAATGAGTCATATTTTTGGATAGACAACCTGTCAGAGTCTAAGTCACTGTCAGTTGCAGGACTCTTTAAAAAGGTAGACATAGCTCTTCTGTCACAACTAAACTTAAACCTTTCTGAAGGCATTAATTTCTGAAGGTTTTTTAAACTTGTTGGCAGCCTAAACTGTGAAAGTTTTATCATCATGCACAAAACATGTCTCCCTTGTGCTTCTCTGCAAAAGCTCTCAGACTTCCTTGATGTGGAAATCTAATTTCCATGCTGGTTAGTTTAATGCTGAATCTTTTGTATGTTATTTTTATTAATTAAAAAAACCCAAAAGCAAAGAGGTGTTTTTATGGCTCCTGTGTGATGCATCATAAAAACATGCCTTTTTGGGGCAGATTTGTAGATTTCAAAGATAAAGTCTCTAGATTTGGGGAGGTGACTTTGAAAAAGTTGAGAAATGGATGGACCATGGAGACTGTGTAAATAAAATAAATTACTGATAATATGATAATATCTGCAGATGGACTTCAGGAAATAGAGCTGAGAATGCACTCCTTTAGCCACGAAATACTAATTTCAGGTATTATGTCCTACCCTCAGATGTAATAATGTCCTTGGTCATTTTCAGAAACAGTGAAAACTTAGCAGCTAATTAAAAAAAAATTGACAAAATATAGTTTTAACAGCATTCTGTGCTTACATCAAATTACATATATGTTGTATTTATAACATAATTTACCTGATCCAAATTATGAGTTGAGAATAACATAGAAGTTCTAATTCTGGGTAAAAAAGTCCATCTCTGGACTTATACCATGTTCAAAATGGACTTGGTCCATCACTGGACTTATACCATGTCCACTTATACAAAAACCATGTCCAAGATGCCTGTGGGAACTCTTCTGGGCATAGAGACCTTATTTTAAAATTTTGATTATTTGGATTGCGTGTTTGAGGTGGGCAGTTGCTATAAGATCTCAGAATGTCCATCCCTGGAAGTCTTAAGAGAGATTAGATAAGTATCTCTGGTTCAAATTTAGTTGGATAACAGAGATGAACTCCATGACCTCCCAAAATCCCCTTCTACCTTTATTTTCTGTGATTCTATACTAAGAAACATTTCCAAAGAGTACTAGAAATTTAATCTTTGGAACTTACATGACACCTGAAAAGACTGTGAAATAGATTCACATCTGATTCTTTCTAGAGAGCCTGCATTTGTTTGAATGCTTTTTTGAAGCTGCTTGGTCCTTCACACTTCCTTTGTTTTATGTAGTACACAAATATAAACAAGACTTAATAGAGAAGCTAAAGCTTTTGATGGTAAGGTTTTCACTTGTTGAACTTTATTTGCGAGTCTATTTTATGCAATGGTGTACATTGGTGATTATATTCTTCCTGACCTATATGGCAAACAGCCTACACTCTGAAGCGTGACATTTGATTACCTTGTCTTAACATGCAGAGCTGCAAGTGTTATTAATGGTCATAAAATTATCCAACCCTTTTAAAAATCAGACACAGTATTTGACTTGACGACCTTCTGCAGTCATGAAATTCACGTTCTGATTGAAATGATATCAGCCTGGAGGATCTGATAGAACTCTGGTGCAAGTGTCACAGCTCTGCCACTGAGGTGGAAAAGAATCTTAATGAGCTGTTATCCAGGAAATATAAGCATCTTTGGGTTTCACGTTTTCTGATTTATTCACAAAATATAGGCCAGAAAATGTAAGTTTGAGATACCTTCTGTTTCCACTGGTAGTAAACAGCTATGGAGTAATAGTTCATCAGCTTTCCTGCCCTTTAGCAGCGTGTTGCATGCACTTGAAAACCAGTGTGGTGAGAAGTATAGATGTCAGAAGGGGAAACATATTTATGCACATCTTGTATTCACAGTCATCTGGGGCATAAAGGATTTCTTTACTAATCTTTTTTCATGTGTAAAGAGCAAAAGAGCACATCCTTTTGCATTAAATGTTCCAAAAGAGGAGTTGCCAGAGCGGCTAGTATCAGTTGAGTAGGAAAAAGTACTCCTCTTAATCTGGAAATCTGATGACAACGTTGTCAACATCATGAATAATTTAATTGCCAGTTATCTGAAAACACCTGTTTTGCATCAGATTTTAACTATTTTTCATATGTCCAGCCCCAAATCTTGCCCTCATCCTAGCAAAGTGAAAAGCCATTCATAATGCAATAAAATTATTTTTCTGCAGACAACATGGAGTCAGTGGGGAATGATGAACCTCACTCACCTGTGTAGGAGCACACATTAAACCCATAAGATTGCTCAGTTCTGTAGCATATTACCATCCCCCAGGGGTCTAGCCCCAACTATGAAGGGGCTCCATGTCCAGGGTTGCTGATCTGGGTGTGCAGTGCCAGATTTCAAACACCACTGTATCCAGGTGTCAAATCTGACATGTGGCTGCCCCTACTGTGGACTGTCAGGGAGACTTTATGTTGGATGTGCAGTGAGTTTGGTTTCATGCAAAATCTGAGCCTGTAGATTGGAAAGGAGTGTACAGATATGTATATGCACAAAAATCATGTCCAAGATGCCTGTAGGAAGTCTTCTGGGCATAGAGACCTTATTTTAAACTTTAGATTACTTGGACTGGGTGTTTGAGGTGGGCAGTTTCTATAAGGTCTCAGATGACCTTATGCCAGAAAAGTTACAGTAGGAATGTTACAGTATTTTTACTTCTCATTTCCATTTTCTAACTTATTTGAAATAGTTGCTGCTTGCTCTCTTCTGTGTCAAGTGTTTTCTGTGGAACTTGAGTCTGGCTTAAGGCAGAGTTTGTAAAAAGCAAGGGCTGAATGTACTTCCCCTTCCTTGCATACTGTATTCTTCTTCACCGTACAAAGGCTGAGAAGTTCTGGTCTAGCCACCCATTTTTTTCTCTAAATAACTTCAGTTCACAGGATAAAGTCTTTCAGTTTGACATTTTAATCTCAGTGGTTTGCTTTTTGTATTGAATCAGTGTGGAAGATCAAGTATAAGTTTCATGAGGATCATTCTTACCAGGCTACTGCTCATAGTAGTGTTTAATGGCAAACATTTCTAGGCTGGACAATAGAGAAATTAATAAATAATATGGAGAACTGAAGCTGAAGAAGAAGGATTATGTTTTTACCAAATACAGCTGTTAGGTTTCTGCCTCAGAGAAAAAGAAACCCTTAACAACAACTAGGTATGGGAGCTCTGTGTTCACAGATCCCTGCCTGCAGGCGAGGCTGTTGGTGACTCTGATTGCATATTACATATGAAAACACCCCATATACCCATTCTTTTGATAATCATATCTGCTAAAAACTTTCTAAATTGGCAAGGATTAAGCACTGTATGCTCTTTTATTGTGAACTGAATTTCTCAGACAGCAATTAACATTTAATTGCTAAGGCTAGTCAATTTGTTGTTTGTAGCTGTGGCCAAATTTCTGCATTTGAACTTTAAATGCTTTGTATGGTCTGTGCACACCAAAAAATGACTAAATCAGCTAAATCCTCTGCAAAAATGTTAGAAAGGGCCAGGCTGTTGCTGAACCAATATGATCTTATTTCTGTATTATTATAAGCTTTACATATTTGTTGTTGCTTATAAATAATACAAAGTACAGTCCTGATGAAAAACACACAATGTATTGAAAAGGCTGGAGAAATTAATGTGTCTGATTTGATTGCCAAGAAATAGGTGTTGAGTACTATTTAAGGTCTTGAAGTGTTCCAGAGAGAGCTTTGGGGTTACTCCAGGAGGGCACAGATCTCCCTCGAGCCACATGTTATGTCAGCCAGTACTGTGACTCTGGTATCCTAAGATATGCCCAATAGCTCCAAGCAGGTACAATTCATGTTGAGTTTGTGAGTTGCTAAATTTAGATGTCCAGTTGTGGGACAGAGGTGCAGAATGGGATTTTGTTGGCTAACATGGATACTTAGGGTCACTGTGTACATGCAAGAGTATCTGACATGTCAGCCTGGAGCACGAATATGTAGCACAGAATTTACAGGAGATTCATTTGCTCCAAGAAGGGCAGATAAAAGTGAAGTTGGATAATCCAGGATGGCACTATGCACCTAGGTTTAGGCAGCCGTCTGATGTCCAAGCTATCTAATGGCAAGTTTATTCAAGAAATATTGGAATGGCAAAACTGCTAAGTATGTTATGCATTAACATTTTGGTAGTGAAAAAATATAAATTTCTATTTCTCTTCCTCTTCTGTCTTTGAATTTGTTCATCTCTGCTTTTTAGTTATTTTACCTGTGCATATATTGTTTCCTACTAAAATATAAATGAGATTACACTTTTTATTTGAAACATATATTCTCTTTAAGCATGAAGTTTCCTCAGGCATATTGCTATATTTGTGCCACATCAAATGTTGATATGATGCAGGAGAAAATTTGTTGTGACTGCTTATTTATTTGTGGGTTAGTACAGCATGTCAAGGCATACCAAAATATTCTATTCACATTTGTATTAGGAAAAAGCACTTGTGGTCCTTGGAAATTGGAAAAATAAAACCTTGATGATCATGCTGTAAAAGGTGCTTTTGGAGAGGTTGTCATGCAAGAAAGGAATAATCAGCTTTTATTTCAAAATGAGTAGCTGTATTCCAGACAGTTTGTTCTTTGTTTCCCATGGTGATCCTCTCAGCTGGCAACAAAACAATGTTCACAAAAGCATTATGCAAAATATGGCCAGTGTACCCCAATTCACACAACTGATGCTGTGCATCCCTGTGAAAATTTGTACCTGTTTGTGTAACTAATGAACAGGCATGGTTAACTCAGCAGCTGTTTATGTATATCAGCCATGCAGTGTCTTTGTCACAGTTCATCAGTGGGTCAAGAAAGCCCTGCCACCTGAATGGACAAACCCCCCTGAATTTTTACAGTTAAATCATTTGTTCTCCCTTTGACTCGATATGCAATCTATCCCCTTGCCCCTAGATGTGGCCAGCTGTTCCATGCTGTGGATGGTCCAATAACAGGTATTCAAAAGTTTTGAAAGAAAACAAAAATAGCAATATTAAAATATAGGTAATCTTTCAAAAACTATCCCTCAGCACTTTCACTATCCACTCAGCACTAGGGGAAAGAAAATACTTAAATGTCATGGGATTCCTAGAAATACCTTGACAATAATGATTCATAAGACATGCAGACAGCTTGGATATTTCCCATGGTATATTACAAGTATGATAGCTTGAGATGGGTACACATTTAGTCTTTGTGATACAGTGTCCTCAGAGTTTCCTGGGATAAGGTCATTGAATAGATCCTTTTCAAAAAATGAACATGTTATCAAAAAATATATAAATAAAAATATTTTTACTTGGTTAAGCTAAGATGATTTTGGAGTGTGGCAAAACCAGCCAAAAATATGCATATGAAGTCCCTCACCACTGGTTGTGAGTTAGAACATGTGCCCACAAATACTGCTAAATATATTCTGCTATCATAAGCATAATTACTTTCTGAAATGTATGATTGACAGGAAGAGACAAAGGAAAGAACAGAAGATAGATTTTCCATGTCTTAGTGTAGTCCATCTCGCTGCAGAAACATTTTGACACAGCAGGTGTTTTCAAAACACTGTGACCGAGGGCTGTAAATGACTTTTAGCATGACCATGACACACTTTAATAAAAAAGAAGTGTGTTTTGCCTTCAGGAGGATGGACTTCCCTGCTGTCAGCCTCCCAGTTCTCTTGGTTCATTGTTTGTTCTTTTTTAAAGTAGGACACCTATTGTATACTTGAGTATAAAGAGTAAGATGTGTTTCATCTTTTAGAAGGAAGTCCAAGAGGTAAAGTCAAAGACAAGAATAACTGAAAGGTGTTTTGTCTTATGATGAATAAGAATTAGATCCTGGTATCATACTGTCAAGCTGCACCACAACTATCCCTTTTTTTAGGTTTTGTTCTTTAGCACAAGGACTTAAAATTTTTTTCATCCTTAACTTCAAGGGTATGTGCTTTCTTTATCAGCAGAAAGAACAAACTCTAAGCAAATGTTACATGCATTTGGAAATTCACAGAAAATGTAATAATGAGTATTAACCCTCTAGAGGGAGATATTTGAGGTCATGAGAAAAGAAAGAGGCAACTTAGATGTGGCAACCAAGTGAAAATATTATCCCCATCTCCTCCATCTTTCCCTTACTTGCATTTTCCAAAATAAAACCACAAAATTTGCAAGAAAAGATTCTGAATGCATTTGGTGGATTAATTCCCTGGAGCAGTCAGCATTCTTTAGTGATAAAAGATATTGAAAAGGTTATTTTTTGCTTCAATGCATTGGTAGGATGAAAACAATCAAATGTTCGAGTTTTATAGCATTGTAAGCCTATTTTTTTGTGCTGAAACTGAAGTGAAACAACAATGTTGTGTGTTTTACATTTACAGTAATATGTTAGCACAAGGTTAACTTGTGATCATGCACTGAAACTTGGAATTTCTCCCAGAAGTGAGTCATTAAGAACCTGGATATTTTCTGATTGGTGTGCTTTTTCTTACAGAAAGGCATGACTGCTATAGTTCAGCACACTGCAACACCAGCTGTAAAGAAAGTAGAGCACTTTAATTATTGTGGAAGAGTAGGTGCCACATAAAGTTACGTTTGCTAACAAGATTTAATGATAACTCAAAATTCAGAGGCATTTTCAGCACAGCAGAGAACCAGGATTTTATGTAAGAAAAAAATTGGAATGTCTTGAGAAGAAGAACAATAGAAATGAGATTAATTGTAATAAAACAAAGTAAAAACCTATTTTAGGGACAAATAATAAGGGGGACTGTTGTAAGTCAGAAGCAGAAGCAGATGAGAAAAAAATTTGTTTACTAACAAAACAGTATAAATTTGAGCTGCTCGTTTGATGTATTTATTTAAAAAGTTAAATCAGTTCTGGGATATGAAAGTGAAACAGAGATCAGAGAGATCTAAGGCCATGCTCTTAAGGGACCTTCTTTGAAAAGCAATATTCAGTCCTGGTCACCTGCTTCAAAGAAAGGTGCATTTAATATGGTGTGGGGACACTTATATTGATATAAGTGGGAGTTTGGTTTTATGGGACATTATGAAGAGAGCTAGGTTGGTTTAGCCGCTGTCCCTACTGAACTGAAAGGGAAGGAAGAACATGTTACTCTCCATAAGATAAAACTTGCATTATTTAACTCAGGAGATGGCATCAGCAGGAAAACAGATGGATATAAACTAAGCATGAATACATTTAGCCTGAAAAATAGAGACAAAATTAACACATGGCATTTAAAGACAGGTTTTCAATAATAATTATAGGGTCAAAATAAAGAAAGCAGATGTTTTTTAATTTTAATTGTGAAAATATTATAAGAACATTATATAATGCCTTGTTTTCAACAGTAGGAAACTGGGTATACAAACCCAGCATGTCCTTTTCAGGCTTGTGTGTTTGCAAGGTGATGCCTATCTGTGTCTGAGATCAGAAGACGTAAAGGGCTTTCAACCACAGAGAAGGGGAGGGGATGCAGATGAGAAATATAAAGAGAGGTAATACATGTTTGGTTTGGGTTTTTTTGGTTTTTTTTGTTTTGTTTTGTTTTTTTGTTTTTTTGTGGGAGAGAAATGCTCTAGAAAAAGCTGTCTGAGTTCTCTGTAATTTAGCATGATCTAGTGCATCACAAATGGGTGGTCATTGGGAATAATAAGAGAGTTCATAATGTTTAACACTGAGGTGGGTCCACAAACCAGCCGCATTTCTTGCACATGGTGATATTATTCTGTTAAGGAAACATGTCTCTTGGGCAAATTAAAGAAATGAAAATACACCCACAGTGAAGAATTGTCCTAGATTGCAAGGCAATATGTATTCTATTTGCCATCTGTTAGAGGCGTGGCAGTTATCTTCTGTTAATTGGGCAGTTTTCTTTATGATTTCCACAAACCAATCCTCCCCCCAGGGAGACATCTGCTCTTAATGGCCTATTGAATGTCACTGCACGACTGACAAAAGTTACAGCATCCCTTTGTGAGATGCTCTGCCCATAGAGAAGAGGCAAGCATTCCTAACTGGATATAATCTGAGTTTTTGGGACACCAGACTCAACCTGTCCAATGGATTCCCAGAGGAACAGCTGGGTTTTTTCCTCTAGATCTTCAAAAGAAAAATACACCCTTCTACAGGATCACTACTCCAACAGAACCACATCTGCCACTCTAAGAGAACTGCAGCCACTCCAATTTAGACTGCTACCAACACCCTGACCAAAAGGGTGTCAGGTTGTATTCTGACTCTATCAGTAGTTTTTTTCTTTTGTTTTATTACATGTATTTTGGTTTTTTTTCCCTTTTCCTAATAAATTGTATTTCTGACTTGGAGTCTCTCACTAGTTTTGCTTTCAAACCAAAACAAGAATCAAGTTAGCTTGATGACAGGAGAATTCTGACATGATGAACCTCCAAATTTATACATGCCAGAGAACTGCAAACCCCCAGATGACAAACTTGCCTTTTGTTAATCAGCCATTCAGTGTAATATTATGCATTTCATCTCTCTGGGTCAGTTCTTCCTTATGCAACTCTCTGTCTTGAGCCAATCAAATTGCAAACCTAAATAGCAACAAAGGAGTATGGACACAGAATCACCAGAGGAATGGAAATTTGAGATTTAACTATTTTTAATAAGTTATGCAGCAAATAAATAAGTAATCCAGGTGGGGAAACTTGAAATAAATTTGGGGCAAATTCTCTTCAATGCAGATTAAGGCATTGATCACTATCTCATATCCTGCTCTGAAAAAGCTGGGTTGGTACAGCACTCAGTGTCCCCTTTCTATCTGTCTCCTCTGCATCCTTCTCTTCCCTGATTTTCATTGAATTTCCATAAGAAGGACATTTATATGCAAAAAAAAATCAAGGGAAATCCAGTGTGTGTTCTAACTTTTGCCTAGTTTGGATGCTGATGGAACAAAATCTGAATAAAATTGACCTTATAATTGTAGTTGTGGCATTTTTCTCTCTTCCCATCTTTTTCTCCCTCCCAAAGAACTATACTAGAAGGTCTGGACTAGATGTGAAGAGGAAGATTGATGATTTATATGCACCTGGTTTGTGAACTAGAATTTCAGCTTTTCTTATGCGTGAAGTACAATGTATTTTCAAAAGCTTTCTTTTCCTACAAAAACCAACCAATCAAACAAACAATTTTAGCCATTGCTCTGTAGATATTCCAAAGCCATCTGACTGCAGACCTAGTCTCATGCACAGAAACTGCTTTCAGGAATAGTCTCATATAACTTCAGTGGAGTCTGTCTCGTCCATTGCCTGATAAAAATATCCTTGTCAAGTTTACCAAGAGGCTTAGAATGGATTTGCTTGAGTAATCTTTCCTTGTATTGTTTATTATTTTCTCAACATTTTTCATATGCACATTTTGATCAGTTTTGGGTTTTTTCTCAGTTATTGTGAAAATGTATTAGCAACTGGGAATCTGGAACATAACCTGGAATAACATCAAATAAAAGGTATATGCTTCTAATGTTTCCAGTTTAAAATTGCCCATAAGCCTTGTCTTTTAGCCATTTTAAAACTAATTTAATGTTTGGCATCCTGCTTTTGTGCAATTCTCTTCTGAAATCTAGCAGCTTTTACCTCATGCCTAAAAATGTGTATCTCAGTAATCTGACAAGTTCTTTTGTCCATAAAACATGTTGCATGGCATTAAATATGCTACCCTTTATTCTTTATTTATCAATTTTTCCATTAGATGTTCCATTACTTTTCCCAAGACTGATATCAGACAGACAGGCATATATTTACCTAGACTACCCCATGTATCATAGAATTCATAGAATATTACTAGGTTGGAAGGGACCTCAAGGATCCTCCAGTCCAACCACTCTTGGCAAAAGCATGGCAAATCACCCTGTCCAGATGAATCATAAGTGTCCAGTTTAGGGGAATCCATCACTTCTGGGGAAGAATATTCCAATGTCTCACTGTTCTCATTGTGAAAAATGCTCCTGTTGTTTCCAGTTGGAATTCACCCAGTAGTAACTTGCACTCATCATTTTTTTCCATGTGACTCCTTGTAAAAGGAGAGTTTCTATCTTTGCTGTAGCCATGCTTTAAATACTGGAAGATGGTTTATCCTAAAGTTTTTTCCTGAGTCTGAACAAGCCAAATTATCTCATCCTAACCTCACATGCCAGGCTTCCCAGTCCTTTCATCATCTTTGCAGGCCCTCTTGGTACCTTTTCCAGCCTCTCTACATCTTTTTTTGTATAGCAGAGACCAAAACTTAACACAGTATTCCAGGTGTTGCCTGACAAGTGCTGAGCAGAGTGGAAAAATAAATTTATTTCTGCTGGTAATACCCTTTTTGATACAATCCATCAATCTGTTGGCTTGCTTTGTCACAGCAGCACATCATTCACTTGTATTCAGCATCTTTTTCACCAGGACCCCCAGACCCGTTTCCACAGAGCTGTTCCTCGACTGGGCAGATTCCAGTCTTTGCCAGACTCCTGGAATGTTTTCCCAGGTGCAAGACCTAAAATTGATCTTTGCTGAACTTCATAAGGTTCTGTTTATCCCACTCTTCCAGTCTATGCAGATCTTCTTGCAGGATGGCTTTCCCTTACAATGTTCTCGTTTCTCCTCTCAGTTTGCTATCCTTGGGAAACTTCATCAGGGTGCACCTGATCCCATCATTCAGATAGGTCATTAAACAGCATTAGGTCCAGTATTAATCCCTGGTAGACCCCACTTGTGACAGGTTGCCAGTTTGGAAAGGAGCTCTTTACCACCACTCTCTGTGCACTCCCAGTCAGTTCCCCACCCTCCACACAATCTTGTCTAGACTGTCATGCTAAATAAGCTTCTTCAAGGAGTAGACTGTGGGAAACTCTATGAAAAGCCTTGGAGAAATCCAAGTAGATGATGTCCACCCTTTGAAAGCAAAACAGGGACTTAAATTTGGCTTCCATTCACTGATCAGGATCTGTCTCAGAAATCTAAGATTTATTACAAATAATAATAATAAATGGCCTAACAAAGCTTATTAGGCTCTTTTTTTTCCTAACATACCTATATGCCTTTTTAAATAAAAGACACAGCCTAGGTAGCTGGTACTTGGAACACACTGCCTTTGTTGTTTTAAGTGTAACATTTCATCTCTGTCTTCAAATGATATGATTGCATCTGGCTTTTTCACTGTCCCAGAGCTGAAATATTTATTCCGCATTTCACTCTCTTCTGTGTTATTTTTGACAACTGCATGCTTTCCATTTAATAATGGACAAACACTTCTATAAGGTTGCTTTTACATCAGATATATTAAGCATTCCTGTTAGCATACTAAATTCAGATAGTCATAGAATTCCTCCTATATTCTTCTGTCTTCAGTAGCCATTCAAATACTAAATTCAAATTATCTAATCAATTTTCTCTCTTGGCTCCCTGTCCAACCTGTTTATATCTAAAATTTCACATTGCCTTAATCTTTTCAGCTAGACTGTATAGAATAGACTTGATAGCAATTCTTAAATAATCTCTTAAAGTACTTTTAAATATCTTTAATATTGCTTACCTACTTTTTTCATTTGAAATTCTTCTTTTTTATTAGGGACAAACTTGTCCTGTTTTAATGTGGCCATTTTAAAGTAAAAGATGGTGTGTTGCATTCTATTTGTATGCAACAAATGTAATCAAGTTCTTGCTTTCATTTAAGGAATAGCTAACTTTTAGTCCTGGAATAAATTTTGATGTAGCTGTCAGGATATCTTGTACAGAATTCTCTAAGGAGAGACACAAAACTTTTTGATTTAGGAAAATTTTATCAATCATTTTTCAGAATTTCAAAGGTATATTATTACTGGAAGTGTCAAGCCTGTAGAGCTACATCTTTCAACCAGATACTCACCTGTGAAAAACCTATTTTTTCAAAAGCTCATACAGTACAAAAGAAAGGTCTTTTTTCTTCTTCCTCTTCATAGACCTTTTAAGAAGGGGTTTAAGGAAGTAATCATCTTGCTCCACAGGGTAGTTTCATGGTAAGTAGCTGCCTGCATCTAATTGTCCTTGTCACAGTCTTTGTGACAAGGGAGATTGATCTGTAAACACAAAGGCATTTACTACATAGTTGTCAGTGTGTTGAAATCAGTTATTGCTACATAGTGACTCCTCTTCTCTTGCCACTGCAGTTTTCCTAAATTGCTTAGAGAGAGTGAGTTTAACATTCCTATCACAGAATCTTCCTTCAAGTTCCAGTAATATCGAGCAGGTCAAATTCATTCTCATAGTACAAGTAGTTCCTACTCTTTCTGTTTACCACACAAGCTCCTGCCATTCATGAATAGGCAATTAAAGAATTTATTTTCTTTCTGTCATTCAGTGTCTTGATTAATTTTGTTCTTGACAACTTGTCTGTGCTAAATGAGTGTTTATTTGCTGCCCCTTTTTAATCTCCCCTTTTGTTGTAAGTTTAATGCCATTATTGCTAGTCTAGTCAGCTTGTCCCCTGTAAAATTGATTTCCCCTTTAATGAGTTGGAGGCAGTGCAAGCCACATAACTCCTCAGTTAGAAAACGGCTCCTCGGTCCACCAAACTAAAATCCCCTCTCCCTCTTACACCTCTCTAATTGGCAGTTTATTTGTAAAAACTCCTGATTCATGTGTTCATTTCTGGGACAGGAGCAGCCTCCAAAAAACTCATTTGTGTATTTTCATACTTCATAGCTTTCTGAACTCTCTGAAATCATTCAGGACTGGTGAAGAGACACATGAAGCATCACCAGTACCAATGCATACCACTACTACACTAAATATCCCCCAGTCAAAAGGGTAAGGTGGTTTTTTGGTTTTGTTTTTGTTTTTTCTCTGAGGAAGAAGATTTAACACTTTCTAAGAAGGAATATCATAAAAACCTTATCTAATGGAAAAAAATAGTAGTTTTAACAGCAGTTAGTCTGTTCATAACAGTCTATTGTAAATGTCCTTGAGAAGTTTCTCTTGTTTGCAAACTAACTTTGCGGGAGGAATACTTCAGGGCAGCAGAAATATATTTTATATGTTGCATGAAATTCCTTTCAGCTTTTGCCCTTTCCAGGTAGCTTTGGTCCATGTACATGAACTTAGAAGAGCACTGTTGCTGAGGAAAGGCAAGGCACACTGCTCCCATAATACCCAAGCTCTCTAGGTCTGTGGGATACAAAAGGAGAGTGAAAGACCTCGGCTGACTTCTCCCTCATGACCAGTTTTTGCATTCAGTGCATGAATGCATCTCTACATCACTGCTTTGGTTAGTACAGCTCTTTAGGGGCCATCTAGTAGGTTACCATGAAAACAGTCTCTGCTGCTGTGCTGTAGTTTCAGAAGTCAAAATATGCTTGCTTGCTCTATCTGTCTGTCTGTCTATCTATCCATGTGGATTGTTAAAGTAATGTGTTATCAAGTTTACTTCTTCACCTTTAAAAAGCACAAGAAAAAGTGTTTTCATTTGTTGGTTAATATTTTAATGTAGATTTTACATAAGATTTTAAAGCAATGTTAAATTCTTGAAAGTTAGAAAATACTCTGAAGTTGCCCATATAAGTACGTTGCTACAAAATAGCAGCAAAGGAGATGTTGACAACATTTAAAATGCTGCATCCTAATTACAACATAGACAAGAATCCCATAAAATCTTTATGAGAGCATAATTTCCTGACTTTTATGCAATGCCATCTAAGAAACATTATTTGTCATAGCTTAAGCATGACATACCTATGTCTTTGATGGTAGATAAAGCTTCCAGGGTGCCACTGGAAGTAAAATCATTTATCATTATAGCTACACTTGCTGTTAAGGGTACTTGTTTCCTCTGCCAAACTAAGAAAAAGTGTGGGAGGTCAATGTACAGGATGAAGTGGAGAAGTGTCACCCAGAAAATTCAAACTTTGTACCAAGAAACTCAGTGTTACCTCACTCTAGTGTTAGATTTTAACACTGAACTTTCCCAAAATAGGCCTAAAAGCACCATCTAACCCATGGCCTTCGGAATAAATCATAGCTTAGAACTGACAGCTGTTGCCCAGGCTGTCCAGTTTGGCAGTGCTGATAGAGTGCCCTGAAGGTGACACTTGCACAATTTTGTATCCTTTCCCTTTACGCATTTTTAGGATGTCCATCTCTCTAGACTGCATTCAGCAATTCGCATGGCCAGAAGAGGAATGAAAAGCTGTAGTGAAGCCTATTTTTTTCTCAGTTGAGGACATGGAAAGTGAACAAGTGACAATTTTGCCTTTAGTAAGCAATTTGCCTACCACATTTGTATGTGGTTATATGCAGTCTAGCCCTGGGTATTTCCATTCAGAAAATGATTCCAACTCCGCTGTGCTACAGTTTCCTTATGTATGAACCATGGATAACTCCCACTTCAACAAAATATTGACAGTAATGTTTGTGAAGTTGTGAGGTATTCTTTAATCTTCACATGCCAGCTGCTCTGTCATCATTAGTTTACTTGTTTTGAATTGCCTTGTTTTGTTTTCCATAGGCTAGGAGGCTTAAAAGTTATTGTAAAAACTGTGCCAGTGAGGTTTCAAGCTATACTTATTTGTTTTCAAATTGAATTGTGATTAAACCTTGTCAAATCCCCTCTATTGCCTTTCCTGCTGCTGCTGATTAGTTAAGAAGCAGAAGGGAACATTGCACTGTAAAACATCCATTTATCTGCCAATGTCAGGTTCTCCTGACATGAGGTACTAATGCAAAGCACATTAAGCATTAGCAGTAGGTGCTCCAGACCCAGCAGCTCCTAGACAGACATTAAGAGACCTCAAATGAGTCAGTGTCACTCTATGGTTTAACCTAAAACCAACCCCTTCGGGCACCCCTATCAAATGTAAGAGAAATGGAAGGTTTTAAAGGCTATTAATCCCAGTGACTCCACATTAGAAGAGCACAAAATTATTTGTCACAGGTCGTTTTGTCATGTTATTGTGCTAAAATGTGAAGGATTCGATATTCCTGAAATTTCTTTTTCCACCTACTTAAGCATGAAGGTCTTTTGTTGGTACACTTATAAGGCTAAACCATGACACTTAGCAGCTACTGACTCTTATTTTCTGAACTCCTTTTTTTTTTTTCTCCTCACCGAGTTCTTCTCATATCTACAATGCACGAAAAGTAGCAAAAACCTTCTCAGAAAACAAGGAATCCTGCATAAACAAGCAAGTGATCTCTCTGCCCCCAAACAGGAACCATTACAACATGCAGCAGAGGCATTGAATCAACTGAATATACTTCAAGGTGGAAACGTCTTTTACCATACTTGTTATCTGGAGCTGTTTTATTTCTAATGCAATATCTGTTTTGTTACGTGTTTCTTACCTTGAGGTTGCTGAGACTCAGGAATAATCATGTTGTTTTAGATATCTCTGATCCAGTGTTTTCATGGAAAGGTGTCTCAGATAGCTGGCTGTCTGGCAGCAGCTGAGTCAAAGTGTCTGGCAGCCAAATGTGAGTGGCTCAGGTTTTACTGGAACTGGTGACAGTTACATGACTTGGAACCCTTGCCAGGGTCTGAATTTGTACATTTCAAATTCACTTCACACACATTTGGTTGACAAAAATTGTCCAACCGTCAGATTACCACACTGGCAGAAATTCTGGCTTCACTCCCTGTCTGATAAAAACCAAGTCCCTTTGGCTAAACATTCCTGCAAGATATTTGCAAACACATTCACAGGATACTAAAACTCGTACAGTGTTTTTAAACCTATTGTTAGAATATGCCAGCCTTTAGTTTCTATTTTTTTAAAACTTTTATTAGCTTCCCTGCATTGTAGCAAAGATACGCAGATTTAGTGTTGAAGAGATAGGCGGAATAAATAAATAGACTCCACAACCTAGGGCAGTTATGAAGTGGGTATGTATTGTCAGTGCCTGGCAAAAGTGAGATTGCTCTCCAAAAACATGTGCCTCGAGCCTCAGTCTGACCCACACTTTTATTCAGAAATGTGTTCCATATGCAGTACATTGCACAACTTTACGATGTATATTCAACCCCTGACCCTGCCTGTCCTTGTCTCTCATCCTAAATAGGTCCATGCCTTTCTGGGCATGTGTGGTTTGCTGTGGTGGTTGTACATGGGTCTCTTGGGGTCTTCTGAGGCTGAAGATTTTGATCTTCCTCATGACTGAACTTTTGAACTCTTCCTCTCTGTGTGTGCGCTTTTGGTCCTTTGGTGTTCACCTGTGTACGTCTATCAGTCTTGATAGGCTTGGAGACAGAGAAGACTCTTTATCTGGGTTTTTTGCATGCTTAGGCATTGTCTTTGTGCAATAAGCTTCAGAAATTTGCATTTTCTTATGCCTTTTTTTACTATGGCAGAGGTTTCTTAAGTGAAAGGTTAAAATTTAACACATAACTCTACAAACTAAAATATAAATGCTTAATTAATTTTGTTAATTTCAGTGAATTCCAAAAATCTCTATTTCAGTGTGTTCATTTGAGCCAGCACCTGTGTATGTCTGTGTGTATGCGCAAAGTAAAGTGTGTACAATTGCTTGGCTTCAAGGAATTAGTCAATATTTTAACCTTTGTCAGGATGCTCTGAAATCAATTGCAAGCATCAGTCTTGTGTGTTTATACAAAAAGCAACCCTATTTATTTGAAAAGAGTCTGAGGAAAGTCCTGCACCTCTGAACATAGTAGTAAAACACAGTTAGAGCACAAGAATGCAGCAATGGTTGTTCCAAGCCACACCAGAGGTCCATCTGTCACAGTGTGCCACAAAACCAGAGGCCTGCAAAAGAGATTAAGACCAGAACGAGTGTATTTGATACTTCCCTGTATACTCTCCTACTGACCAGTAATTTGTGGCTTGGAGACAAGATTTCCTTTAGAGATTTCAGTGAGGTTCAGCTGCTTCCTGAGCCTACTTATAGTGAGGGCTGTGGGGCAAGGTTTTGGCAGTTAAAGCCCACAGACAGAGTGGCAGCACTCTGTTTCATTTGTTCTGAAGATACCAATTTCATGCTAGTTTCATTTGATGACCCATAGATTTGGTATAGAAGAGTTAGCTGTACTTATCCTAGATATCCTCCTGTACTACTTGTGGTTTTACAGACTTATGTAACATCATACTCTCTTTTCCAGTGCTATATAGAAGTTGTTTCATACCTTTGAATATGTTTTTCAGACTGCTATCAGCCTTTCTAATAATTCCTAATTTTTACATTTTTTTCCCTTACCCCCAACCACTACTGAACACTAAGGTGAGTTTGCCCTGGGTCTGTAAGACCAGGATCTCATGACTCTAACTATTATCTATTTTTGAGCTATTCATTCATACATAAAGTTAGGACCTTTTCCTCCTCCCATGATCCTCCCTTTAAATTCATGTATATTGAATTTTACTACTTCCTTGCTTTGTCATGTGGTCCTTCTGAATTTATCCTAGTACATGAATCAGGGCAACAAAATCTTTCAAACACTGTGCCCCTGGGATTAGCATCTATCTGTGCTGGAGAACTTAATAGTTCCAATATGATCACTTGTCCCTGAAGGTGGCTAGCATTGCTTACAGAAATAGAATTAAGGAAAAAAAAGAAACCCAACAAAAAATTCCCCAAAAAACGATGGCCTTCCTCTTACTGTCCTCCTTGCTGTCTTCACAGCATTGGTTGGTTTTCTGGTTTATCCTAGAAAGCATCCTGGCTCAATTGTCTTCCCTTCCAAACAGTAACCAGGCTTTATCTAAAAGAGTGCTAGGGTCACCACACCATTCTGACAAATGACAAAGCAGAAAAATATGAGTCATGGTCTGAGGCCATGAGAGCCCTAAATTAGGCCACTGTTTCACTTTTAGCAGGTCAGAAAATGGTTCCTGCCAACTGCTACAACTAGTACTCTCCAAACTAAGGCCCATTCAAGGTTTGAAGACACTATGTGCTGGGTGACAAAACTCTAGTTTTGGCTCACTCCATCCCACATAGTTTTTCAGCAGTACATAATACAGACTTTTTACTCTGCAACATCCATACCTACCTTCAAGCCAAATGCAAGTGTATAATCAGTATGTGCTTTTTTTGTTACAGAAATGCCACTCTGATAAAGTAGTTCTGCCCTCACATTTTTTATTCCCTTTGAACGTAAATGTAAAAAAGAAACAAACCCAATTCATATTTTTTAAGGTAGCTATAAGAAGATCAGATAAAGCCAGTTGAAAGTACTGTATAATGTGGGTTACTACCAGCCTGTACCATTTGGGTTAGGGCTGGAAACAGTACCTCACTGTGTTTTATTTAGGAGTATTATAATATCCATGCAGCACTTCTGTTATTCTCCACAGTAAATCTAGAATACCTAATATTGTGAGTGATCTTAGTTCTTTCATCCTTTTTTCCACATTGTTTATGAATATTTTAAACAGTCCAGGCACCTGTGAAAATTCCTGTGGGAAACAACTCATGCTCCTTCTTCTTGGGAAAGCTGACTGTTTACTCCCACATTGTTTTCTTCCTTTCTACCAGCTGTTTATATACGTGAAGACCTTCCCTCCTCTGCTATGCAAGCCTGGGCTCCTAAACAACCTTTGGCAAAGGACTCTGACACGTGTCTTTTGGGAATTGCACTAGATTGTTTTCTACTTGCATTAGGACACGCTCAGTGGATTCCTGTGGATTTTATCATCATTATAAGAGACATAAAAGTCTCTTTATAAAAGAGAATCTTCTGTTTTAGAACATGTCATGTGTACCCATAAACCAGCCTAATTGCTCTGTACTTGAATGTACTCAGTGAATATGCTAGGTCTATTGGTTTGTAGTTTTCAGGTTTTCACTGTAACTTCTTAAAATTGATGCCATACTAGCTACTTCCCAAGACTTCTGATAACAAGGCAGCTTTAAATGAGAATTGACATTCAGTGGTAAGTTGTTCAGCTATTTCAACTTGAGTTCATTTAGAACAGATGATATGTGACTATTCAATTGATCCATTTGATTCAAAACCTCTTTTTTATTAATAAAATCAGCAAATTGCTTGATCTAAGACAGAATTTCTGAATAAAAAGTGGAATGAAATGCAAACTTGCTTGGATTCCTTTACACTGCAATGCAGATAGAGAAAATTCCTTAAATGTGTTTTGCTCTGGACTTTTCTTCATTGTGCACTCCTTGATTCTGTTGACACTCTGGACTCTGCCTTTTGTTAAGGAAAGGAAATGAAACCTAGCAGGTGAATTCCATGTTCCAAGGCTAAGTTGTGCCAACTGCCTTACATCCAACGTGCTTGTTGGGGCTCTAGGGGACACTAGTCCTAGAGATAGGAGTTTGGGGAAAATATAAACAGGGTCAAAGAATGAAAAAGGAATTAAAGAGTGGAGACTACAGTAGTCCAGTGTTTGACCTTTCTTCCCTGCTCTCAGTCTCATTGATTGAAATAGATGTAGGCATAGACTCACCAGCAACCTTCCTGTTCTGATGTGCTAGAAAAGGGATTTGTTGGAAGACTTAATGCCTTTTTTCAATTTCAACTTCCAACTTCTTTCAGGGTGATGTGAGATGGTTTTTTTGCCCATGTTTCCTGGAGAGTCCTGTTCTCCCAGAAGTTCATCTTCTCCTTCCATTAGTGGCTGTGCTTTGAGATGTTTATCTCAGTGTCTCCTGACATTTCTTTCATAGCTGTGCTGCACAAAGCTTGAGGGAAGCAGCTGGTCAGACTTTAGATTTAAAATTATGGAAGAAAGGAGGCTTTCCTATTTTCCCTGAGTTAGCTCAATCACAGGTTTCTGTCTGGCTCTGGACAGTCACATCTATTCTTTCAGTGCTTTTAGTACATGAGTGGTTTCTTACGCTTAGCCTAAATGCCTAGCACTCTCAATAGCTTTAATGATGTCTGTGATTGTCTGCAGTTCAAAGACAGGCTTGCTAGCAGCCATTAACACCTTACAGTGCCAAGAAGGATAGCTCAGTATTAACTATAAAAATGTTGAAAATCGAAAAGTGCTACAGAAACAGTTGTACGTTTTTGTCACCTGTCTCTGTTTACTCTTATTTCTGCTGGCATGGAGGACTTTCTTCTAGTGGCTTGGCATGTGTTTATATGTGTTCTGGTTTCAGCTTCACAGAGCTTTGACATGATTTTATTACAAAATTATTTATAAAATATTTTTATAGAGAAAAAGAAAACATTTTTTTTTCATTCAGTTTTCTAAGGCTTTTCCCCTGTGCTAGATTGCCATGAATGTGTCCATGCAGCATAAGTTTGATGCCTTTAACATGAAGAAGACAGCAGTGTAGGATTTTTTGCATTTGCACATGATGAAGGACTATTCCAAAAGCAGCTAATTGACAGTCATCATAATTCCACACTGGGCTCTAGGACACTACAATTTAATACAAGATCATGACATATATCACTGCTCACAACATCAAGTTTCAACTTCTTATTCTGCATTTGTTGAAACAATGTACAAATAAAGTATACCTTTATTTTATACACAAACTAAGCATTTCTATAAAAATATGTCCTCTGTGAAAGGGATCACCACCTACATCTTATATTGAGCTTAATGGAGGAAACTGTGACCAAGGAGGCTTTTAGATGTATAATTAACTGGAAAACTTCTGGCGCATACAGCTGACTATATCATACACAGCATAAGGTCATGAACTATGAAAATTACCCTGCTGGTGGTATCAGACATATTCTTAAGTCACAGTTGCTGTTTTTTTTTTTTAATTTTATTTTTTTTTATTTTGTAGACATCTAATTCAAAGCCCACCAAGTCAATAGAAATAAGTTTTTCCAGTGACAACATTGATTGGGGTATAGAACAGTGGTGTGCTTACATCACCTTTAAGCAGCATTAAATCCCTTTTCAAAATGAGCTGGGAAATACACAATAAGGATTTCAATCCTGATTGAAAAATTGCAAGAAATAAAGTTATCATAGGATTTCCCATAAAAAACTTTATGAAACACAAATGAAGCCAAAATACTAACAGTTCCCAAATGTGTGCTTAGATAGGTATGTAAGCATTTAGATGTATTTATGACCTTAACACTTTTACCTGCAAAAGAATAGAGAAAGAGACATCATAAGAATTCAATAAATATCAAAAGAAAATCTAAGAGAGGTACCTGCAGAAGAATTAAGCAGTTTCTTTATGAAGGAGAGTTAACTCATCTGATTTTCTGAAAGGCAAAGTATTTTTCAATAGTTTTCTTGCTAAGGAATGAAGAGTCAGAAAAATAACGTACTTAAAGCACTTTTTCACTGAATGCTACACATACTCAAACATACTCAAAAGAATTCCTTAAAACAAATGGTTAGCAATGGCACTAACACGTTTTTGGTAACTTAAAAAAAAAAGCGGTAACTGAAAATCAAGCAGTAAAACAAATGTTCACCTATATCAGCTGAAACTGTTTAAGTGAAAACCACTCCAGGAGACTTCCCATGCACATTTGACACATGAAATTAATTACTTGCTTGTGAATGGATACAGGAAGATGAAATGCTTCCTTCAGGATTCTGCCATTTTTTCTTCTTTTCCCCTTCTGTATATATTATTTGCATTATGTTTTCTAACCTTTCCTAGTCTCAGATGATTTCTTCCTCATGCCAGTTTCTGCCACTAAGCCACTGAGTTTTACATATTCGAACACAAATGTTTATATGCACTAGTCCCAATCAATGGAAAAACTTCTCTAGTAACTGGGAATAAGGGAGGTAGACTAGGATTTCATAAAAATGAGCTCTTCACACAAAGCAGTAGCAAACAAGAGAATGTGCATCTGTCACTTCATCATCAGGAATGTTGCATCCAGCTTTTTTGATCTTGCCATTAGAAGTCTGTGCAGATGGATTGTAAAACTGACTAGAGTAGCATGCACTGTGGCAGAGTATAGGTACCCACATGAGACAACATATTAAAGCATAGAATTATTTGCAGCTTTCTTTACAGGAACCTGGGAAGAAATGAACTCACAGCAGCAATCAGAGGTAAACTAAATCAGGCTAAGATTGTCATGTGAGACATGTGTTTCACGCATAGATCCAGAACCCACTCCTTTCCCATTTTGTATTTCAGCTTGCAAGTAGCAAGCTGAAATGCAATGCTAAGCATTGCATTGTTTTGCAAGTGCAAATGCAATTTTAGGAAAACATGCTTTTTTGTTGAATGATATAAAATTTATTTTTAATTGTCTCTTGAAGAGCTTGAGCAGTTGAAAAAATAAGACAGAAGGTCCAAATCCACATGGCCATTTGTACACAGATGGCAGTTTGAGAACCTCTGATACTGTAAATGCCTGACTGCTGCACCTGTTTACCTTATCCTTTACTACAAAATCAAGGATTATCTTTTTAGGGTAGGGATTGTGTCATCCAGGAACAGAAGCAAGATGCATTATGTGTGTTAATTAATTTCCTTTCAGATTAGGTCATTTTTGGATACAGGACATTTCACTAGATGGAGTATTGACAATGCAGTATGAAATGCTCCATGAAAATTGTCAACAAAATGCCAATTTCTGTCCTGCAAGAAGATGCTAGGATACATTTGAGAAGCACACGTTTCCATTCTGCCATTTACTTTAGACTGCCAAAGATAAAAGGTTTCAGACAACAGAAGACTTTAGCAGTGTCAAGAATAATTCATTACACAGCACTGTGACATTCACTAATGAATATGAGGAATTTAGCATTGCGTCTTGTTAACATCTCTGTTTCAGACATTGTTTTTGACTTTTGAAAACATTGTTCACATGCATAAAGCAATTACTTAGTCATACCATTGATTGTGTGTCTGTCTTTATTTTTTATGAGCCTTCCAGTGTATCTCTGTGATACCTATTAGCTAAATTTGCCGAGCGGTGCCCTTCTTTCCCTGTTTTGGCTTTCTGATTTGCTTGTTTTCTTCTCTGGATAATCAGCTCCTGGTTAGTGTGGAGGCTGTGTTGATGTTTGTATGGAACAAATAATTTTCAACTTGCTCAAGCTATGCATTTGGTTCAGTAAACAAGCAAGAAAAAATATAAGCTTGTAACCCTGTGGAGTAGCCCACAGGTTCAGCTGTTTGTGCTCCAGGGCTTGGGTTTGTGAAGCACAGCTGTGTGACCTTGGCTCAGATTTACAGAAAAAAAATATGTTGATCTGCTGTGAAAAAAATATATATACACTAAAGCCACTCAAAATATGAAAAATAAAAACAGAGAGAAGTGAAATTTTTGTGCTAGTAGTTGTAAGTCAAGGACTCAGAAGAATACTGACCTGAAAAGGTCTAAAATTCTGAGAGGAAATGTACTGAGGTGGAAGATTACGTCAGCAGGATTGAGGATCTGCCTGTTCTGCAGGTCTATAGGGTCTTATGTTTCCCCATGTTACCAGCTGGCTTGAAGAGATTCACCCCACGGTAACTTGTGGCAGGGGTGGCAAATATATGACTGATCTCTTCTGGTGGGGTTGTATTAACCAATAGTTATTGTTAGCTCATGGAACTGCATGTATTTTTGCCTTCAAGTTCCTAATCATGGCAAAAGATGCCCAAAGAAAAGCAATGCAGCAAAGACAAGGGTGCAGTGGACTGCCTATTGAGGTAGAAAAGGGGTATACTGAGATATGACAAGGTTAAATAAGGTGAAGACAGATAAGGCATGATGAGACATTTCTAGGCATCTATGCCGGTGAGCATACTTATTTTTATCTAAATATTTTGTTGAATGTGAAATATGTGATCAGTTGAGGAAGCTAAACTTTGAGTTATTCAACTTCATCTTACTTTTCACCCATGTTTTTTATGGAAACTAATGCCCTCTGCTAAGCTACATACACATAGTGTTGATGGGGAGACTGTGCTTTGCAGTTACTCTGCCTGGAGGCGTGTTATACAAAAAAGAGAGAAATAGAGACTGTATTCGAGTGGAAGCATAATATTCAGGTATCCTAACTCTTTGTGCACTGGCTGTGTCAGGTTCCAAGGTCTGGCAGCCGTGGATGGCAGCCATTCTGAATCACTCATTGCTTATTTGAACTTCGATGCCAGAGCAGCCTCCTAAACAATTTTTACACCTATCTGTGTCATTCAGATAAACTCGTTCCTGTTCCAGTACAATAAAAGAAAAATAGAAGCTTTCCAAGAAAAATCACAGTTCAATAGTGTCTTTTAAGCACATTTATTTTTCATTTTGTTGAGGACTTCCCACTTGGAAAAGGTTTTATGAAGCCTGTAGTTTTCTAAATAGGGATATACTGTGTGGAGGTGGAAAAAATCAGTTTGTTCCATTTATTTTCCAAAATGACTAGTAATGTATATTATGAAGACTGTTTTCAGAATAAAGAGAATTCCTTAAATCAATAAATGTAAGTGGTTTGTTAAGAAAGTATATGATTCTCATTGACAGCAGAGATTTATGGCTTCCCATTGGAGAACAGATGTGGTTTATGTTTGAGTTCACTCAGCTAATGAGTATGTGGAGAAAAGGCTTTTGAAAGAAAGAAATGATCTTCAGAGAGGCTTTTTGGAGAATATTTACTATTATAGCAGAAATCTCTGAAATGGCATTTGTGTCAGCTAAGGGGGATAAAATGTGTCATGTTTGTGATAATTTAAAGCATGTATCACTAACGAAGATAAAGGGAGCAAAGTATTTAAAGCTTAATGATACAGCAATAGCAATTGCCCCGCGATAATGAACAGTGGAGATTGTAAGGCAAAGCCTAATGAGTGCTTTGCTTATAACAAGCTTTTTATAAACAAATACTGGTTGAGTCCTCTTTCAGAATTAGTGCTGATATGAAAGTGAAATGATTTAATTAAAATGTGCAAGATAAATAAGAAACTGGGCAAGGATTCTGTGTAAAATATTCTGGTAAGGGTTTGCTGATAATAAGCCTTCCAAAATTGCTAGGCAGAGTACAGTATGTATGTGGTTTGACCCACAAAATAGCTTCAGCTTCAGCACTTGGAGGACAGACTGTGGTTCTACCTACAGCTCAGACCATCCCATATGTGGAAGGAGATGCTTTTACTTTCTTCCTCTGTGTTCCCACAGTTTGGAGATACACATCTCCAAGGAAAAGTGTTGACTGTTTTCCCTCCTGGTTGTCAAGGGGAAAGGAGAGAAATCAGAGCAGGTATTAGCACTCATTATGGAGATTCTCCTGCAGCCAAGGGAGCACTGGCCAGAGTGAGGTTTTTTGCTGATATGATTGTTTTCAGTGTCTGAACTCAGAGACAGTCAGGGAGTAGGAGAAATTTCACTGCAAGGCTTGTCTGCCATTCACAGGCATTCCTCGCGCCACTCATCAGCTTAGGGACTAACCAGGTCAAGAATGAATCTGAAGTAAAAATGTAGTTCTGGGGACTCTTTTATTAATACCTTAAAACCATGTTCTCAAAAGCTCACAGGTTTCAGAAAGCCGTGTAGAATGTTAGGAAAAGGTGCGCAAAAATTTTTATACAATATCTCCTTTCTTTGATAATCAGTGTTACTGAATCACAAAATCACACAAAATGTGAGCTTGAAAGGTACCTCTGGAGGTCACAAAGTTCAGCCATCCTGCTAAAGTGGTGTAAGCTACAGCAGAGAGCCAAGGAAGGGTCAAGTTTTGACTGTCTCCATAGATGGAGACTCTACAATCTCACTGGGAAGTCTGTTACAGCACTTGGTCATGCTCACAGCAGAAATGTTTTTTCTGACATTCAAATGGAACCACCTGTGTTTTATTTTTCTCCCATTGTCTCTTGACCTGTAATTGGACACCACTGAGAAGAGCCTGGCTTTGTCCTCCCACACCTTACTCGCCTCCTGGTGTTTTGTTGGATTTTTTCAGGTGTGTTCATATATGGGTTCTTATACTGGGGAGCCCAGAAATAGATCCAAAATTTCAAGTGTGACCTCTATAGAACTGAATGGGGGGGAAAGGACCACTTTCCTTGACCTGTTGGCCATGCTCTTCCTCATGCAGCTCAGTATAAGTCTGCCATTGCTGCAAGCAGTATTGATGATTCAGTATTGGCATTCAACTTGACCACCAGGATGCCCATTCCTTCTCTGGAGAGCTGCTTTCCAGCCTGTTGCTCACCAGCATATAGTGGTCCCTGGGTTTGTTAATCTAGGATTTGGCATTTTCCTTTGTTGAACTCTATGAGGTTCCTGCTTGCCCATTTCTCCAGCCTAGGGAGGTCTTTTCAAATGGCAGCCTGACCAAGTCTGATGTATCATCCACTCCTCTCAGTACCATGTTGTCTGCAGACTGGCTGAGTGCATGCTTGATCCCATCATAGATGTCATTAATGAAGAAGTTAAGCACTATTTGACCCACAGCTGACCCATGGGGTACACCATTTCTGACTAACCCCTGATCAGACTTTGTGCCACTGTTCATAACCTGCTTAACCTGGATGTTAAGTCACGTTTTGATCCACATCACTGTCTACCTACCTAACCTGTATTGTATCCACTTTTCTGTGAGTGTGTTACAGGAGATGGCATCAGAAGCCTTACTGGAGTCAAGATAAATAACTTCCATTGCTTTTCCCTAACCAGCCAAGCTAGTAACATCACTGCAGAAGGCTATCAGGTTGGACACATTCATAAATCCATAATGACTGATCCTGAGCACCTCCTTGTCCTTCATGTGTCTGGAAATGGCTTCCAGAATTAGTGGCTGCATCACCTGTTTGTGTATTAATATACATTGACATTTGATGCTATGTTCAGACTTTGGTTGGAGCTACAAGCAGAAGTTTGTTTTGAAAGCTGATGTCATCTGTGGGAATATAAAATAATTAATATAATAATTACCTTGAACCCAAATTGCTTTACGCAGAACTAATGGCCAGTTTTGGCTGTCAGAGCAGGGTTACAGTGAAGAGAGGCCTTCTTGCACATATGAGAATAATGGTTCTAAATATCAATTGATAGTCTATTGCCTAAAATAGCCTTTCCTTTTTTTCCCCCCTAAGATTATATATAACTTCATTACTGTGAAAAAACACTAGTTAGAAACAGAATTTGTGGTCAGATATAAAAATCAGCTTTTATACATCTCTGGGCTTATGAGATGTATACAAAAAACCTAAGCTTTGAGGAAAAGGCAATCCTGTTTTCAGTGGCAAATCCTGTTTATGCTAAAATTGGGGCCAGATTCTGGTACACTGGGGTCAGAGACTGGTGTGCATAGCAAGACTATAAAGAAGGTAGAGCCTGTGGCCTCTGCCCATGGTGAAATGCACATGCCTCTTCCTGTCTCTGTCATTTTGAGAAGAGACACAAAATGTCATTAGTCCTACAGAATTTTGTGGGAGTGGGTGTCAGTTAGCAGGTGATTTTATGAAATGAAAAGGACTGGAGCACTGGAGTAGAACACAGTTGGAGCAAAATACCCATTCAGCCTGTTGTTTGCTCCCTTCCCTGTAGTTCCAGAGGTCTGACTGTATTTTCTGGTATTTCCTACTGTTTAAGCCACTAAACAATTTAATTTCTTTTGACATCTGTCTTAAACAAAGGGTTATTAGCATGTCCGCTGATCTCAGGATGATCTGTGATAGCCTAGAGATTCTGGCTACTTGCCATCAGCAGCCTCTAGCATGACAACACACACAAAAAACTTGAGAGCTTCAGTGAAAAAAGTGCTTCAATGGAAAAGTGAAAGAAAGAGAGACTTCTAGGAAGGAAAGGCTTCCAAACTGTAGGGGCAGTCGCTTCAGGAGAAAGGAGGAAAATTTTACTTTTATTTCAAAACTCTTTGTGTATTTCTTTAGTACTCAGAGGGGCACCTCTATTTTTCTCCACCTCTATTCAGAATATACTTCGGACTCCATGTGGGGAGTTCGAGGTATATTCTGAAGAGAGATGAAGAAAAAAAGAGAAAAGCTTTTTTAAAATTAACCCGAGCATACTTGCACACACAAACACACACATATATATAGATATATCTATATATACATACACACACACATAGATATAGATAGATATATAGCAAATCACGACATGTTTACTGAGCTTTATTGGGTCTAGTTTACTAATTATTCTTCATGTGCATTGATATGTTAGGAGGGAGAAGGAAAACACTAACAGCACTTTGTAGCTCTGAGAGAGAGCTGCTGTTCTAACACATTACAAGAGCCATTACTGGCAGCTGCACATGGAAAAGAGACAGTTTTTTATCACTGAAAGTAAGCCTTCTGTGAAGTCACAGTGCTACTTGCAGTGACTCCCTTCCCTCCCACAGTGCACTCTGCTGTGATCTTCAAGCCCAAAGAAGGTGGTTACTTTTTCTTTTTTCTGAAATTGATTCCTACTCCACAAAGTTATGTTTCTTCCACTCTGGAAGTCCTCAGACAACCATTTTGGTATTGCTGGAGCAAATAAAGTTCTGTGTGGGTTTTCTGTGGCAGGGTGTGTTTGTTTCTTTGTTGGTTTTAGTGTTTTTTAATGTGGATTTTTTTGTTTTTTTACTCACTGGTTTGTATCCTTCCTTGTGCAGAATGCATCAATATTCTAAAATAATTTGCCAATAATAAAAAAGGGAAGAGTAGGCGCAGCCAACAGTGCAAGTGACTTTTTGTGCATTAATTGCTGCTAATCATGTCCACCCTAAAACTCAGGTCAGATTTAAGATGTTCTTGGTACCAGAAAAGGAATTATGCTGCAAGAACAATGCAGACATAGGCAAAAGGGAGAGTTTCACAAAGAAACTGCATTTGCTTCATGCTCTTTGGAAAGCCATGGAGCCCATTCAGAATAGTAAATTGAGTCAAGTAAATATATACTGTTCATATTAGACATTTTTTTATAAAGGCACTATATGCTCCTCTTTTTCTTATTTCTTATACTTTTCAAGGTACACTGTAGAGCCCCTAGCATAATCCTACTGATGAGTAAAACTTTGTAAATAGGAAGACTCTTGTAGGGAAAGAATAAAGACTAAGAGAGCTTAAGTACATGTAGAAAAATTATGACTAAAGCAAATTTTCGCATCTATTAATGCCAGCATTTCCACACAATTCCAGGCACTCAGTCCTAAAGTCAACCTAAGAAATAAGTAACGGTGGAATATTTTAACAGACTGCTCCTCTAACAACTTGAATCTGGCAAAGCAAAGGGTGCCACTAACTTGTTTACAATCCAATTGTTGGACAATTTTTTTTTCTCCTGAATTTATTCAGTTAAATAGAAATGATGGCTAGATTCAAGATCAGTGGCTAGGCAGTGAGAAGGAATGGGGGAAAAATGAAATTCTTAAAAAGAATTGCTTGCTACAAGTTTCTTCTTTAGCTGCAATTACAATAAACACAAAGGAAAACCGAGGCCTATAAGCCATCTGTGTGTGCATAACCTCAAGGCTGGCAATGACAAGCTAAGTTAACAAACAAAAATCTGCCAAGGGGGGCTAACAACTGCTGACAGTGTGGTGAATGCTAAGGCAGGTGATATTCATCAGATATGGCAACAGCAGAAAGTATGGAAAATTTAAGTTTCCAGGCTCAGAGTGAAAAGAGAAAAAAAAGAAAAAAAGGCCAATGGAAACTTCCTTTTGTTTAGTCAAAGCCAGGCATATTTCAGAGCAAAATAATGGCAGCAAACTTTTCAAAATTTTATGCTACCATTTAAGGATTGATATTTTATGGCAAAAATTGTGCTAAGAGTACAATGAATCAATTGCTTCCAGAGGTTTTCTGTGGCTGGACCAGATATGTTCTCCTTTCATGTTTCAGGGTGGATCAGGCACTGTGGCTTACTGGCTTAAAGCAATGGTGCTCCAGTTTCATCTTCCCTGGGATATCACAGTATCAGTGATATATATCTCAGTTGCAACCTCCCAATACCTCCAAAGTCACCTACAGATCACCACCACCCCACTGGTGATCAGTCCCTTCTTTCTAGAAAAAGAAAACTGTACTTCTCTGACACCACAAATCTCATGAATGAATCTATGTTTTAGAGTGGAAAAGGCTGAAGATAACACATGATTTTTTTTTTAATGAGGGTTAATTTTCCATGTTAGTGTTTTTAAATTTTTCTTTCTTTTTCCCTTCTATTGGAAATTACTGAAACTAAAGAGTCCCTCCTGTTCACATGTATGCAATAGATTCTTGTTCATTAAGAGCTCTTTGTACAGCTGTTGTACAAACAATAAAATACACAAAAGCAGAGGACTGAAAATAATTAGTGCAGCCTTATTGAGTTGCAGAGCAAAAGATAACTGGACTCAAAGTTAGGTTTTATCCCTGTCTTCTCCATTTTTTGTTTTGTCTAGGTAGTTTGTGTTAAGTATGTCGTTTTTAGGTGTTACGCATTGACATTTTGATTTGTCATCAAAAGTTCTAAATGACAGAAGAGGACAGAAATAATAATGAGGAAAGAATATTACCTCCTTTATGTTAACAAGAAAAGAGATTACAACTGGAAAAATGGGGAACAGTATTCTCAAATTCTTCAGAGTAGGAATACCCCAAAGGAAAAAAGTTGTCGAAAAACTCCCTCCCCAGAAAACCCCACCAGTGAAAATGCTATATGTGGCAAAACTGCTGTGTCATATAGCCACAGCTAAAGACAATTCTGAGCAGGTAAATGCATAATTAAATGAGTGATTTATCTTTCCTGTGGGGAAAATAATAATTTTGCAGGAAGATTGCTCTACAGGTTACACATACATTGACAATATTGATGCAGAAAGTACAGAACCTTTATCCATATAAAGATATGATTTGGACTCTACAAAAGGCATCAAATTAAAGTTCCTCAGCTTGTGAAGTGCTCACCTCTCAGAGCACCATTAGTATTAAGGGAGCAGATTAAACACAATTTAGATCACATTGAAAGACTAAAGTCAATTTAGCAGGTATATAACCATGCATGATAATGGTCTCTAAATCTACAGCAACAAGGTGAGGATATGCTTGGATATGCAGGATAAAATGTGAAACTAAAATAATTTCCTTTGAGGACTATAAAAGAAGCAATGACGAGGAGACAAATTTTAGATGCTAGTTTGTTTAAGTATGTAAATTCAATGGACTGATCTAGAAGGGAAATAAATCTGATAGCAGTTTTATATATATCTGGTCTGCAGGGTATTGTGAACTTGACCTTTGTTGGAGTAAATGGATTCTTAGCTGAATGGTGTAGTACTTCATTATTATTTGCATGATAGCAGCATGCAGATGCAATATAGGGGTCACATGAAAATCTTTTTCGGAAAAGCATGTGGTCTTCCAGCCTCTTCCCCCCTCAAAATTGGAAACCGAGTTGGTTATTTTGATTGGTGGGGGATTTGTGTGTGTGCGTGTGTGTGTGTGTATGTGTATGTTGGGGTGTTTTTTTTTTGTTTGTTGGTTTGTTTTGTTTTTTTTTTTTTTTTTTTTTTTTTTTTTTTTTTTTCTGGTGCTAGTTTCTTATCTGTTGCCCATTATGTGCAAGAGTGCAAAGGAGACTTATGGGGAGAGGAAGCTTTAAACTGCAGGGAAGTCACATTGTAGATTAGAAGGTGTAGTGACCTTGGCGACACATGGTTCCAAAGAACATAGAAAACATGAAGAATCAAACTCATAAAGACTTCAAATTTACACAGTGCTGGGATAGCAGGTGGGCTTAGAAAAACAAACAAGCAATGCAGCTGCCTATGGAAGTCTCGCCTGAATAAATTGAAAAGTATCCAAATCAATTTGTATGGCATAGCCTGACAGTTTGCTCTTACAGGCATAAGAAAATATATGATTAAGCACTTAATGTTCAGTCTGATCTGAGTAATGAAGATGCTTAATTTTTGCCTGAATCTTAGGTAGGGAGTTGAAGCAGAACCCTAAGAAAAGGGGAAAAGGACACATTGAAGGAAAAATGAATCTTTGACTACATATCTTTCCAAAAGATCTAAAATACAGAAAAAAAGTTAGCTGTCCTTGCATGTAGTTATTGACACTACTGCTTTTGCTTGTGAATTGACTTTGCCACCGTATTCAGTGCGACTCCAGTCATGAAGGAGCTCCACTACCACCTTCTATAGGCCTTTTATCATCCCTAACAGATCAGCAGTCAGGGAAACTTTCCCAAGTCAGCCTCACAGTCCAAGTGCTCCTTTCTCTGTGGTCCACGCTGCTCTCCAGCTGGTACCACCTCCACAAAAGTCTGGATCAGCAAGTCCTTAGGCTCTGCCCAGCCCCTTAATGCCATATCTTGTAATCCTATTGCATTCTCCTCACCAAGAGTTTTGTATTTAACAGATTGTGTAGTAACCAGCTTTAAAGATTGAAAGAGCCTGCTGTGTGCCAGCTTTCTGAGCCCACAAAAATGTGGCATTATCAGAGACTCCTCATTGAAATAATGGGTCAATATTACCTGCTATTGAGAGTTAATGGAAGTTTTCTTTTGTTCATTTCTGAAAGAGTGCACTTTGAAAATAGCATAAAAACTGGAGAGTGTTCTTTCATAGGCTAAAAAAAGAAAAAGCCATGGTTGGAAAAATTAATTGTAGTCTTCTTTTGGGAGGGCCTATAAAATTATAGGGTTGGACTAATGTTGCTAGCTTCAGTGAAACAATTAAAACATGGCTCTAAATCCATATGAGCATTCCAATGTATCTGTATTGCTCTAGTTTTTATGCTGTGCCAATATCCATGCTTTAATATGTGTTTTAACCTCCTGTGGTATTGATATAAATCTTACCTCTTACAAAAAGGGTGGAAAAGCTCCAATATTGTGAATTGACATCCTGATTCAGTTATGTAGTAAACTGTGGGCTTCAATGGAAGTAGTAGTAGTTATGTTGTAGCAAATGGGATTACTTGCAAGCACTAAATTAGAAATGTGCTTAAATACCTTGCTGAATTTCAGTCTGAGTATGCATATTGCACTCTTCCTAATAAACAGTGCTGTATTCTATGTCAGGATGTTGCATGCCATAAGTAATCCATTGTCGCCTGCAGTAAACTGAGCAGAATTGCAAATGTAAAAACTGTACAGAAGACAGGGAGTTAATTAAGGGCTTTATCAGGTTTTCTTATTTTGGTCAGGACATAAAATTAAATATAGGTTGCATGGCACATTAGTGTGTCTGTCAAAGACGGTGGCTTTGACCAGGCAATTAAAGGGAGCAAAATAATCTAAATGAATTTTTAAATTGCTTCTTCCAGTCATTAAGCACAGTTATCACATCCATATTTTGTAAATGTAAAACACTGAAGTTCTCAAAAGTCTGTTCTCTGCAGTAGTTTTTATTGATGATCCATCTGAGCTTCATTTCCTAACTGAAAACCCTTGTCGGTCAATTTATTCCAACATAACACTATTTGGTTGGGGAGTTATTAATCCTGTAATTGTTCATGGCATGCCAGGAATAATTCAGCTAATTATTACAATATGTCTTACTTTGCCATGCTTCTATATGTCAAAATGACATCTATACATATTGGGAAAAATCAGTTTCCTAATTTAACTGAAGAGATAAAAATTGATTATTAATTCCCTAAAAAATGGAGAACTGCTTTTTTCTTTTCCCTCTGCCCCACACATAATCTCTACTGGTCTGGATACATTTTTGACAAATATTCTGCTGCTAACTTTAATTGATCCATGAATAACACAGTGCAGCAAAACCTAGGAGTGCTGCTCTCACTCAGCATTAGTTTCAATTATAGGACAACTATAACAGAGCATGTTGGACCCTAACAGAAAAGGACTTAATTTTTTCCAGTTCCTCTTAGATGAAAAAAACTAAAACTACTTGAAATGGTGACATTAAGAGGTTGGTTATACTTACAAAAAGAAAAATTGGTCCATACGTAAGTAATCTATTAATCACATGCTGTAATACATTTAAAATACATTTTTATTAATACAATGTGCTATATTTGATTCTCTACTGGTGAGTTCCCATCAATAAAGTTCAGTTTGTTTATCTTTGCTTTTTTCACATTTGACAATATGTCTGATGTCACTGAAGTCAATCTCCAATCTCTCCTTGGCCTAATAAAAGTAAAACCAGGCTCTCATGGACTAAAATATATTTTTAGTTCACAATAAATGCAATAAAATTGAAAGCACAGTGAATATCACAGTATTTCCTGTTTTACAGTTCTCATTAGCACATTTCCATAGTACAAAATTCTTAAACTCTATTCTGTTGGGGTAAAGAAGATCCTGAGCTCCTAATTAATGAATGACTGTGTGTACACTGACTAGAAAAATATTTTACACAGTGGAATTCCATGCTGTGATATATTGAAGCAAGACAGGATATGTGAAAATAAGAACCACATAAAAAGTCAGTAACTTTTATTCTTGTGAGAATTGTCCCAGAACATTGTTCTCACTGCAAATTTCCTCCAAAAAAAGATGGCTCACTCAAGGCTTCATATGTTGTTTATGTTCCACACAGGGACTTATCCAAAGATTTAGCAAACAATTTTGAGAACTTTCTGAGTGGAGATGTATTGTTTTTTTGTCATGTATAACTCTGAAGCTAAAGGAAGAGGAAATGTAGTATGGTCTGAAAGAACAAATCACCTCAAAATTAGAGATTTAAACCAATGGAAATAATCCTGTTATCATAGCAACTGCTGCTTTTACTGATAATGGAGGTTTAACTGGGGGAACTCCAGAGCTACACTGATTAATTTACATGATCTAGAGTCAGTACTGGTGTTTACAGCAAACTACTCTGCTCTAAAGAAGGCATGTGACCTTAAGAATTCTACCATATTTTTGTGGGGTGAAATCTGCTAGTTTCCAAAACCATTTGAACCTCTTGGTTGAGTAATTTTTTGAAAAAGCTTTGCAATTCACATTCATTTTGACACACACGGACAGAGACTTGAGATGTCTGTGTGATTTATCTAAACTGTGCAGCTCCCCTGAGTTTCAAAAATTGGATGGTAAAGGCTTTAATCTAAGACTTTGTTGCATTTTTAACTGATAGCTCCAAGCGTTGTCACACTGGGAACCAATCCCATGATATTTTGGTGTTTATTGTTGTGAACAGGAACAAATACAGCAAAATCACACTAACTCACAAACAGAACAAAACAGAAAAGGCTAATGCTACAAACTGCAAAAACCATTAGGAACACAGCTCAAGAAACAGAGAGCCATGAGAGCATTCTGCCTCTAACAGCATCATTCTAAATTAGGGAATTGAAATGCTGCAGTGTCTAGACACTGTAAATGCAGTGGTTAAGTTACTTGTGTTTATTTTCCCTCTCTGACGTGTAATGGGACTACCATTCAATGCTTACTTTTCCACTTAGATAATTCTATTTTTTCTTTTTCTTTTTCTCTCCTAAAAAAGGATATTAAATTCTAGCACATTGTTCAGGGATGGGGTGATGCAGATCTGCAAATGCGTATAGTCCTCAGTGTCATGTACCACAGATGCTCTTACTCAGTGGAGGAACTTGTAAAGTGACAAAGAGCACTCTTAGGAGCACTTTGAAAGGGAGCTAGATAGAGAACAGGAGAGAGGTATTCCATTCTTCTAGTCTTATTGATCCTTTCATACAGTTTTCACCTCTAAACGAAATAAAAAGGCTTAATTTTGTACATTTCTCATGAAACTATGACAAAAGCAAGTACTCTAAACTGTTCCGCATTGCATAATTTTTTGTTGGATATCAGGATATGTAGCTTCAAATAATATTAGAAAGTTATATAGTTAGTAAGCATAAAGAAACATCACAGCAGACAATACACTGTGTACAATCATGTAATGATGTAACTTATGACTTGCTTTAATAACAGTTTAGTATTCAATATTTAAAAAAAATATTATAGAAAATTAAATGAAGGCAAAGTTAATGTCTGAAAAAATGGTTAATGAAGTTGTCAATTTTTTACATACAGTAGAAATTAACTGAGAAAATTAGAAAATTATTAAGTTTTCCTATGTATTTCTTTGCAAACTATGCTCCCATAAAAGAGTTCAGTTTAAACACAACCACATTTTCAAAGTTCAAATCAAAGAGCAGTCAGGTCAAATAAGATACTTGTTAGAAGTACATAATGTTATCCCTGCTTCAAATTGATCATGTTTCTTCCATGAAAAATGCTTTATTATAAAAGCAGATTGAAAACCAGAAGACTGTTTGACTGGGATCCAGCATCCATTGGTTTCATTGTGCCAAACCAGGGTCTTCAGAAGGGACATGAAAATGTTCACATCTATAATTTCCGTTGCCAAATTCATTCTGTTCCCTAATGCAGCCAGTTCAAATCATTGCTTATGCGGTTACAGAAAAATAAGTGCATAACTATTTGCATATAGATTGTGTATCTGCCAAAGTGAAAAACTTAAAAGAATTAGACTAGCAATTTCTTGTGTGTATATTGAGGGAGAGCATTTCATTTAAAATACAGGCCTAAAAATTAGGTGGAGCACTGGTCTATTCTTTGTTTTGCCTTAAACTTTCTTTGTGACCTTGAATAAACAATTTAGGACTCCTTTTCCATAGAGAAAGTATGTGTGTGCAATCATAAATGTGTTTCTGCTCTAATTATGCCAAATTTGAAACATAAGGTCCTTCCTTTTCTATTTTTCTTATGTAAAACAAGGTTAACGTTACCTAATTTGCTTTGTGATTACTAGGATGGCGTTGTGTTGATTCATTAGTTTAACTTTTTTTGTGCAGTGCTTTGAAAACCACACAGTTTTTTGACAGTTATATATAATTATCATCAAAGGCAGGTAATTTTTCTTCCTTGATCTATCCTGCTGCATATTTATGCCATTGTTTTTATCATGATATCAGGACGGCAAATGGAATTTTTTAAACATATCTGGAGTAGACAAGGAACTTTTGGGGTATTCAGGGGGAGGGAGAATTACCTGCTGCTTGACCAGGGTGCACACCATGGACTCATTACACATCTGAGCAAGACCTGAACAAGCACTATCTTCTGTCTTCCCCTGACAGATTTCTGTCCTGTCTTATGAAGAGATATGACTGCATGGTACAAAGTACATTCAACAGATGCATTTATTTCAACAATCAGGAAACAAACATTTTGAAACATGTGATGGGGTTCATCACACCCATGGTTTAGGATTAATTTCTGGATAAAATATTGAGATCTACTTCTAGAGGACCCTGATGAATAGGACTGAGACTTTGGAGATGTGGGTTCTGTTTGGCAGAATTACTTGGAGCAAAATATTTTCTATCCCTGGCTTTGGTATTTTTAAAATGAACAAATACCAATGCAGTTGGAGAACTGAATACTGAAAACCTCTATCAAATTATCATGAATGTCCCTGTTATTGGTGATATTAGCTGAATTATGGGAGTAGAACTAGAAATTATGAGAGCTAGTGGATCTGCTGGAATTCCTGTCCTCATCATGGAATCATTAGATGAGTCTCTGTACTGGAAAAGTAAAGCACTCCATAAACATACTAGGCACCATGAATAGTGGGTGCTGTGGGATAGATTATCTTGTTTTTCAAACATAGGAGATTGTACCAGAGACAGTGATATTGCTTGGAAAGGATGTTGAGTGTTAATATGAATAAGTGTGAAAGACCCTGGCCTTTCATTGTCAGTGCTGTTATTAAACCATATTTTTCTAATACAAAAGAACACATAAGGTTCTCAGTTAGTGTGCTAGAAATACCTAAACAGCAGTTTTCTGTGGCACTTGTGTTGACTTTATCTAACTTACATTATAAATGTTCCCATATTTTTTTGTCCCTGAAAAGCTTCAGGCATCAACTGTGTTTGTGACCTAAGTGTAATTTCAAACTTGCTTTCAATTATTTCTAGCCCAAGAGGCCTGGAGTATACAAACCCAGTTTGAAAACCTGAAAAAAACCCATGTTTTTATTTTTGCTGTTTGATACAAGTTATACATAAAACCCATTTCAGAGCAAAATATTTGTCTCTAATATCTGGTAGTCTAGTATTTCAGTTTTTATGTACTAGCCCAGAAGCTTTGTTGAACTTGGAGATTATTGTTGTAATTATTATTTATAGCTTGTATTGCCACAATACCCTGGCCAGTCCAGCTCCGTTTCTGTTAGGTACAGTATAAGAAAAACACAAAACAACCCCCCCACAAAGATCCTAAACCCTATTGTGATGTGGCCCCTTCATGATACACTGATATGTTAATTTTCTTCCATATTCTATGTATTACACAGACATTGAGGATCCCTTGGAAGAGAGTAAAATGCACAGTGATGATAGAGTACAAGCTTTTAAATAGGTATAAAGTGGTATTTTCATCTGCACAGTGTCTGTAAAACTTCACTTTAATTTGATTGGCCTCCTTTTTCAAATGAAATGTTGAAGTTTTCTCTGATTTTTTTAGCTGAATGATGTATAGAATAGAATATATTGTATTTCATAAAAGCTTTTTATGCTTGCCAAAATAGATTGTATAAAACCTAACAGTAAATAGAGATAGTTTAGTTCTGTCTTGGAGATAGAGCACTAAGAAATTGGGTCCATCACTGTCATTTTTCTCAGAGATTCCTCTCATCTGTCACAACACAGTAGTTATGAAAAATGAAACCATAAATTCAATTTGTAGCTAATCTTTGGAGTAATTCCAGTGTGAATAATACAGCAATTTGGATGCACGGTCAGTCAATTCTGTCTCTGATTTATTAGTATTTAAGATTTTTTTTTTCATTCATTATTGATAATTACCCAAGAAGAGAAAATAATTTCTCAAAAATTATCTATCTTCACATCTGTGGCCTCAGTTTTGAGAAACACTGCAATGTTTTTTAAACTTATTATTGTGGGGGGGGGGAAGGTTTTTACAAAATATATATGAGGTATTTAAATTCTGAACTGTATCTCTTTACAGCACATGTGTGAACTGATCAGCACTGGTTTATAGCTGCTTTTATATGACTCCCATTAGAGCTAACATTTTGAATATCTCAGCATAAGGACATTGGGATTTGCTATTGATTTTCCACACTTCTTACACCTTGAAGATTGCATTAAAATCCAACTCAAGTAAGAGTGACATTTTTTATTCCTGTTTAAAAGTCAAATTTATTATCTACGACTTTTTCTACTTATTAAATACGCACTTTCTCTGATACATTATTTATGTATATTTTTTCTATAGCTTTCCTTCAGCTCTCAAGGTCTGCTCTTGATTTTAGCAGACAGTGTCTCCAACACATAAATACAGTAGATATTATCCCTACTTTTGTGTCTGTTGCTAATGAGGGGTGTTGGGACGAGGCCAGAGGAAAAGCCAGCTCATTAAACATTGAGCTTTGAGCTCCCGTAAAAAATTTTTAGACATCTAGAGAAGTAGTTCTGATGAAGAAAGGGCCTTTAAAAACTTCTAGAGGAAGACTCCAAGCTGGGTGTCTTGACTTACTGTGCCTTCAAAGCTTCCTGCCTCTCTCCAGTGCTGATGAGGGAAAGGGGTACTTCTGGGGCCCTGGCCCCCAGGGCACCCAAAGAGCAGTGAGCCAGCAAGGAAAACTGTAGCCATCCTATGGCCACACATGGCCTTCTCCATTGGCTCTATGCCAGGCACCTCTGTCACAAACTTGTCTTCATGGGGAAAGTATTTCATAGACAGGAGGGTCAAGAAGGACTGACACCACCCTCCCACCAGAACAAGATGCTGAAGAAGGCTTAGCCCATGGACAGGGTTTTAATTATCTTGACTTGTTTCTTCATAGACTCAGAGAATCAAACAAAGGCTTGTGTTGGAAAGGACCGTAAAGATCCTCTAGTTCCAATTTCCCTGCCACAGGAGATGCCACCCACTAGACCAAGTTGCTTGGGACTCCTCTAACCTCACCTGGGACACTCCAGGGGTGGGAACATCCATAGTTTCTCTGGATGTTTCTCTGAGTTTCTCTCATCTTCCAATCATGGATTCCTATTTTTACCAAAATAGCACTTTTTTTCCTTTGTTTTCTTACTTATTAAAATGTTAAATGCATGTTGAATGTACAGTTAATTTGCTTACTTTGGGGTTCAGAGCACCAAACTTTGAGCTGCAGTGCCAGTCAAAGCCTGAGGTGCAATCGACAAACTTGGACATCCTGGTTTTCTAAAGTTAGGGATGATGCTTCCATACCAAAAGATTAAGAAATATTTTCTTCCCTGAAAATACTATAGTTATCTAAACAAGAGATCTAAACAAGAGTCTGCTTGTCAAGTTTGTTTCACTGGAAGGAGTAATGCTGTATATAAGCGGGCAGCATCTGCCAAGTGAACCACACTTCCCATGTTATTAAGTATTTTGTGTATTTAAAACGTGTTATTAACACTCTTGCAGCTTTACTTTTTACATGTATATTTAGCTAATTGTCAGTTGAAGTTTGCACCCTACAGAATAGATTTCATATACATATGGGGAAGAAGAAAAAAGACAATTGCCTATTTTCACACTTTTTTTACACTAGACTGTGAACATTTTAGAATAGGTCTGTTAAACCGTGAACCTTGAAATGGTTTTTGGTTGCTGAAAAAAGTGTGTATTTTCCTACTTTGAGCACATAATTTTATTCCTGTGAGGAGAGTTTAAATTGGCTTCACAGGAAATTCACACACTGATAACAATTTTCAAATTATCATGTCAGAAGCCTACTTTTATTTATAAATAAAATATTTGTTTTATTTTTTCTTTAAATAAATTCTATTATTTGTTGCTAATTACTGAGTAGGTTTCCAATAATATTTTCTTACTATTTTTTTTAAATATTTCTTCATGCATGTTTTCAGTCTTACAATCTACAGGTCTTTTTTTTCCCTCTCAGGTAAGGGTCAATCCTTTTAACCGTTCTCTATGTGAAGATGTTAGAAGAGGCAATTTTGCTCAACACAGTAGCTTCCAAACTTCACAACCAATAGATTCTCTCTAGTCTTCTTAATTTCGCAGTTATGCTTGATAATAATTTCAGACTGCATCACAACTTCCTCCCTTACTTCAAAAACGTCTCAGTGAAGCAATATTTAATTTATAATTAGTCCATCTAAACAGTTTCCCTAAGCATGTCTAATTAAGAAACAAAAAAATACCCCAACATAATATTTATTTAGTTTGAGTTCTCTGACCATTTCAAATGTTTTCCCAACTGCAGTGAAGCTGAAGGTTAGTCTGCAAAGTGGGGCCATTTCTGAGGTGAAGCCACCTCACCTTTTAACTACCAGAATTCGCAAACCGTCTTTTCTGCCGCCTGCCCTTGCATCAAGGACTTTGGATTGCTTGTTTTGTCTTCTGTGAATTTCCACTCACCTGGACAAACACATGATGGCTGCAAGGCAGCCGTGTGTGTGCAGTAGGGGAAGTTTAAGCTGGGTTCAGCAGGTTTGCTGGGATGTGCAGTGAATGTTCATCTAGCAACTCAGTGGATTTCCATGTGGAGTCCAAGGCTGCATATGATATTGGACATACAGGCAGGTGTGATGCCTGTGGTAGAATCTGGTCCTGACATGCTAGGCCACTCCAATGTATCCAAACACATTAACCAGCAGTTCTCTTCTAAAACACTTCTAGACTCCATCTAAGCAGAGAGTGGGAGCTGGAAGCAGAGTTACCTTGAGTCTCAAGGCAGATGATATATTATAAAGCCAATCTACTAAAAATCTGAGCCTTGTGTTAATGTTGTAAGTGAAATAAATGGAAGGAAAAATACAGTACAACAGTTTTCAGTACTTTCCTCTGTACATGTCACCTGCTAGGTTAACTTTTTTTCTGGTTTAAAACCTTTTTAAAAAATCCAGCAAGCTCTATGGCAAACTACCTCGTAAGAAATCACTGAAGCAGGGGATGAACTGCTCTTTCAGTTCCCTGCCAGTCTGTAAAGTCTGAAGAGAATGCGGCATGCAATCTTGAATTTACAGTGACTTCGTGCATTGTGCTGGGTGCTAAATAACCTCAAATTACTTTAGGCAAATGCTTCTGGGAACATTATGCCTTTGTTCACTTATTTAGGGGTTTAAAGTCTTCATTAGTCAAGGGATAAATACATCTGTGGAAGTAATTTATCAAATTAGTACATGTGTCTTTGGGCTGCATTCTTTTCACTGGTTATCTTAGCCATAATTTGAGGTGTGCAGCCTAAGTGATATTTGCTTACAAAAGATGAGATTTCTGTAGACACAGTAGGCTTGAGATGGATTCACAGTGTGCATGAAATTACATGCAAAATTAAATTATGGATGGTAATGTGTGCATGGCATTCTCAGCTGAGTGCCTTTAAGTGTAAAATACAAAATTACATGGTCTCTTTTATTCCAAACAACAAAAAAAGAATATTTTTTTGTACCTACACATCATCAACTGATTGATTTTAAGGAACAAGTATTTCTATCACTCCCTAATATAATCTATGAAAAACCTTGTGTGTTACGTGAAAAGGGTTGTTCAAACTGAGCATTTCTACTTCACAGGAGATGTCCAGATTTTCAATTTTTCTCTGAACATGTTTCTTTTAAATGTTATTTTCCCCCAAAGCTCTTTGTAAAGAAAATGATAATATTTTACAAAATTTCAGTTTGAAATTAAAATTACCATTAGAAATATACTTTTCTTTATGTGTCTTTTTAGTATTTCATAACACACAAACAGAATTGCATGTTATGCTACTGTATACTGTATACCAAGTAGAACTGGGGAGAATTTTTGAATTGTAGCCATCCAAATCAGAGCTAGTAATTTAGAATTGCTTTAAAACTAGTAAAAGAGATAGGCACTTCAAATGTGTGACAGCTGTCAACTCAAGCTAGACAACTTCAATGTGCCAGATGAATAACAAAATACATAACTCACCATTTTGACACTAAAGGGAATCTGCATAATATGTAAATATTGTAATTATTGTAGGTATCAAGGTGAGGTGAGAGAAATTGCCCCTTAGATGTCCAGCTATGACATCATATATTGAACAAAGTATTTAAATATAAATGTGTAGTTATTTACTTTATGTATTTGGTGCTGCTTGATCCGTGATGTGTATCAATCCATGATTATGATCCATGATATGTATCCATGATACATGATATGTGTAAAGCATAATTTCTTATTTTGAGCATACTCTTCCAAGACCTGGAATATGAAAATAATGAAAGTAATCAGGTTTATGTGCATCTCATCTAACTTAAAGCTTAACTTAATAATTATTTAAAACCTCAGTTGACTCTGTAACCAATGGTGGCGGGCATCTCCAGAATCACAGTCACAATTCACAATTCACAGAGTTGGCTGAATCCAATTGATATACCTCTTTTTCTGTGACCTGTGACATTCAGGTAGCACAAAGTAATAAGAAACATCAGCTGAAATCCCTGAATATGACAATCTAGTTTCTTGAATATTTTTAAGTCCCAGACATCAATTTAATTGTCCAGATTTTCAGGACTGTCTAAGCTTAACGCCATCCAGATTTCCTGGTTAGCTCTGTACTTAGCTTGAACCTTGGGCATCTAACTATACATGTTCATACTTAGGAGTTGAGCACTTATGTCCTGCTCAAGCTCTTCAAGTCCTGTTGAGACACCCAAGCTGCCCATATTACAAAAATAACTTCCTCGAGAAATCTGGAGTGTTAAATAAGTTTACCATCAATTTTTGCCTAACTGCTGAGCAGTTATACCACTCATCATGGAAGTAAGAGTTGGAAAACAGGCTCTCCTTAAGCCATCATTCCTGTTGCAGAAAGGTGTGCAACCACGCTGGAAGTAGCCTTTGAAACAGAGTCCCTGTGCTGCGAGTGAAGCAAGAGTCAGAGAAAATTAGATGGAAGGAGTGTCTTGCTCTGATCTGTTAATGCAGTGAGGTGAAACAACAAGATACAGGCAGATTGGACTAGTTACTATGTTCTCTGGGTTCCTTATATTCATAGTAAACATATTTGGCAACTTTCATGAGATGAACTGCAGAAAATTCCACATTCATCAGAAGAAAACCTGATGTAATTAAGGGATCCTTCTCTGCAGGTGTTCAGACACTGCACTTCTTTTCCTGCTGTCTTCAAGGAGAACATAGTTTTAAAGAATCCTATTTTACTCCTGCAATATTTTTTGTCAATGGCCCTAGCCAGTTGAAAGATCTGTAAAAGAAATTACAGATTAATCCAGATTGTAATTTAGGAATTTATGTTTGGTGCCTAATGCAGAGCAGGATGAATCTGGGCCAATATACTCACCAGTGCAGAAGGTCTTTCCAAAATGGTGGTGTTGGCTGAGAAACAAGTTTCTAGGATACTGCAAAAAACAAATCCTGCAACAATTAACAGTCATCTAACTTTCTAGATCAAGAGTATGACATTTTAAAATTACAAAATTGATTAATCTAAAAAGATAATATGTTTCTATCAGTCTTGGGTAATAATAATGGTTCATAATAACACTTCAAAAATTAGGACATTTTAATTATCATATTATTAATGTTAAGGAATGTTAGCAGCAATGCAAATTGTCATATCATTACTTATTTACTGAAAAATATATATTCTGCATTTCATGTTGCTGTTTGTACCATGAAATATGTGAATAAGTTAAAAAATCTGATTTGCCATTACATTTGTTTCAAAATAAACTTCAAAAAATATTTTAAAGAGATATCTCCATAATAGTTCACCAGAAGTCAAAACTAGACTTTGGAAACTTCTATTTGAATATTGGATTATGGAATTCATGTCACCAAAGGGAAATGTTTACATGTTACATAGGGCAACTGGTTCAAATGAGAATACCTCCAGTAGAGATATCTAGGATGTGGTTCAGCTGCCTAAACATAAACTTCTAGTGCCATATGATGTGCTGTAAGGTACTTGTGGGTGACCCTGTATGGATGCCAGGTACTGACTAAAGTTGCTCCATCATTTTCCTCCTCAGCTGGACAGGGGAGAGAAAATATAACAAAAGGCTTGTGGGTTGAAGTAAGAGCAGAGAGAGATCACTCACCAATCACTGTCATGAGCAAAAGAGACTCGACTTGGGAAATTAATTTATTACCAATCAAATCAGAGCATGATAATGAGAAAATAAAAGCCAATTTTTAAACACTAGGCTTAAATTCACTCACATTTTCTCTGTTTCCTTCCTGAAAGCAGCACAGGGGGATGAGCAAAGGGTGCTATGGCTACTTTATCACACGTTGTCTCTGCTCTCCTTCCTCGTGAGGAGGAGGACTCCTTACACTCTTCCTCTGCTCCAAAAGCAGTGCTTCTGCTCCAGTGTGGGGTCCCTCCCATGGGAGACATCCTCCATGAACATCTCCAATGCAAGTCCTTCCCCTAGGTTGCAGTTATTAATAAACTTCATAAACTTCTCCACTGTGGGTCCCTTCCATGGGATGCAACCCCCCAAGAATAGACTGGTACTGTGTGGGTTGCCCATTAGTTCTTACATCCTGCCATGAAACTTGCCCCAGCCTGGGATCGTCTTGCCATGGGGACATGGGTCTGTCATGGTTTGATTCAGCACAGGCTTCCTACAAGGTCACAGCCTCCTTTGGGCATCCACCTGCTCTTGTCTGGATCTCTGCTCCCCAGGGGCCACCATGAGCTGTAGTAGCACAGCTACTTCACCACTGTCTTCACCAGAAGCTGTAGGGGAATCTCTGCAGCAGGTGCGGAGTATTTCTTCCCTTTCCTTCTGCACTGACCTGGGTGCCTGAAGGGCTGTTCCTCTCATACGTTGTTGCTCTTCTGGTTTCAATTGCTGTGGTGCAGATTCCTCTTCTCCTTTGTAACTCTGTTGCCCTAAAGCACTGCCATCATCTCTGATGGCCTTGCACTTGACCAGAGTGTCTGTCTGGGACCCACCTGGCACTGGGAAGGCTTCTGATACCTTCTCACAGAAGTCACCCTGTAACTCCCCATTATGAAACCTTGCAACACAAACCCAATGCAACAGCAAAGAAATGGCACATTGAACACAAGAATTACAGGAGACTGTGATGACAGCTGCATAGACCCAGACTCTATGCCACCTATGTTGAGGCTGCTAAATTGAGCCCCAAAGGAAAACGAAATAAATGGTGCCCAATACAGTTTCCCATGTCTAAAAATAAACAACGTTTTTATGACACAAAACTGCAAGCCTAGAAATCCAGATTTTAGAGTCATCTGTCATGTCTGACTTCTTACTGCACAGACCAATGAAGGAAGGATGCTCACTGTAAGAGCTGGAAATCAAGCTTCTGCTGTGCCATTAATGTAATTGCAGCAGATTGAAGACTTCAGAACATGTTTTGCATTAAATAAATTCTTTTTAAAGTGTTGATAAATAAAAATTAGAATGGGTTTGGGCAAGAGCTGCTAAGATGACCAAAGAAACAAATCACTTATCACCTGTAAGAGAAGTTTAAAACTTCTTAAGCTCAGACCAATGCATCAAACAGGGGTAAGCAGCACGGAAAAAAAAGAAGAGCTACTTAACCTAAGGAATAATTTTGGCCTAAGTACAAGTGTATGTAAATTGGCTAGGAATAACTGAGCTCCAAGCTGGATGAGTGTTTTTTGATCACAGTAATGATTTTTCAGAGCATCCTTTCAAGTGTTTGCCAAGTGGACTAGTGACATCAAAACTCCCTTCTGTCCTTGTGCAGAGGTTTAAAAAGAAGATGATGAATTTATGAATCAGATCATCTGCTGTGATCAGCTGTGGTAGCAGGCAGTGAAATCCCCCAGCTGCCTTCTTGCTGCTAAGTGAAAGAGGGTCAGCATGTCCTGACTCATCCCCTCATGGATGAAGTTCAGTCTTTTCCAAGTAGACTCTCTTTGTGTCATGGCACACCGTTTTGGCTTCATCTGTAATCCATGTGATGTCCTTAGGAAAAAGTAGCTATGTTGTGTGAATTTGTTTGGGTTTTTTTTCAGTTCAAAGGCACCCAAATGATGTGAAGACTGTGTTGTTACTCAGCAGAATGCTGTTTTATTATAGCATGAAATACGTACTTATTGCATAGCTAGGGTTTCACTGTCCTCCACATTGTACCTGAGAATAAAAAGCCTGCTGAGCTATTTTAGTTAGAATTGCTTTTTGTTTAGTTATGCTTAATTTACAGACCACATTTCAAAGCTCAGTACCTCAGTGGCCAACAGATCAGTGAGAGAAAACTGAGAACCTCCACATTTTTGTTGATGACTGTCCATAAAGGATCTCATATGATGTGAGGACTATGTCACTTCCAGGAGAACAGATGGAGGAAACCAAGACTGGTACAATATCATCCATGCTGCCTCCCAGGATCTGACCCTGGTGTGATGGCTATCCCAGGTCTTCCCTTGTCTTGGGAAGAAGCTTGGGAAGAAGAGGTGAGCAGATGAGAAGGATAGCAGAGAAGTACTGTCAGTGGTCATGGGTGCAGTGCTTGATTATGTTCCCCAGCTGTCTTCTGTACAGCATACAGCGTTTGTGTCATCTCCTGCGTGAGATACTTTGTCCTTTGTGCGAGAAAATCCTGTGAGAAATTCAGGACAAAGTGTAAAAGATACAGGTAACAGATAAGCAGGTAATTCAAAGGTGTACAGAAAGTATTCTTAAAAACAAAATATTGTAAGTAGAGAAACTAATCTTCTTAGACTTAGTGTTATTGTCCCTGTTTAATCACTACCCACCCTGCTGGTTAAAGATCAGTCTAAGGAATTGTATGGATGTTTTAGTGAGATTGAGAATATTCCTTATGAAACATACGAACTTCTCAATCACAGGTGTTGATTTTTACTGAATTTCAGCACTGTTTTTGATGACAGAAATGGCTATGAGTGCTACTCTGAGGGTAAACTGATTTTATTGCTTACATGTGGTTGTTCCTTTCATGCAGGGGAGCAACATTTTGCTCCTTTTACTCAGACAATTTAATGTTGTGTGCACAATGAATCTTAAAAACCCACTGGTGGCTTAAATTTGAACCTGGGAGCTCTGTGGGCTGGCTCTTTCTCTCATGATCACCTATATTCACACAGCCGGCATGTAACTTACCATAGATAACAACATGGGACAGTGCTAAACTCTGATAACTGGATTTCCCCTCTTGTCTTTCTCTTCCAATATATTTACTTTTTAAAATATTAATTATATACATGTATAATATCTATCCATATATATATATATCCTATGTAAATATATAATTCAAAAGTAATTAGAGAATTAACAGAATTAATTGCAGTTGTACTATATGTGGACATGAAGGGCAGAAGAGGTTAGAAGAATGACTTCAATTTTTACAAGAGAGATAAGGGTTGTGTGCAGTATAGTGCATCAAAAACTAGATGCAAAAGCAACAATTAATTAGAGTTTTTAATATATGTGTCAGGACCAAAGATGGAGGTGACCCAGTCTATGTCCCCTTTTTTTCTGAAAGATCTCCACTTTTTTAAGGGAGAAAAAGAATGAGAAGAAGAGGAATAGAAAGAAAAAATATCATCTTTATGTGACTAGAACTGATGAATGCATGAAAGTGAAAAAAAAAAAAGAAACTTACATTTTGGTGAAAATAGTACCAAATTAGTACAAAATGAGTACAAAATTATTGCATTAATAACAATGGATCACAGACCTGAATGAATGGCTGCAGCGATTTGTTTGATTGCCTGGATTGCATATGCTGCCACATACAGACTCAACATACTGAGGTCTATTAAGACTGTTGGTAATGTTGATAGTGTAGCATAAAATTTGCCTTAAAACTCAGATATCTATCAAAAGGTTTGCCAGAGTTCATGGGCCTTTTGAATGAACTCGAACAGAGTTATGACTTTGCAATGACATGATGAAAAATTTGTGATGCGATATGAAGCACAGTAAAACTCCTCACTTTCAGAGGCAATTTTCAGCCAGGCAGCACCTAATACCTCCTGCATATTAGTGAGACAAGCATATCACAGCCCTTTTGCCTTTGAGAATCTCTTCCTCTTCTTCAAAACAAAATGTTGCACTATAGAGTTTCTTTGCATCTCAGCTTTGAATGACAGATTGTAATTAGTGTTTAGAGCATGTGAAATGTAACTTGGGGAATCTGCTGTGTTCAGATTACAAATTCTGATTAATTTTATAAAAAACTGTTTAATTTGGCGCCACCATATGTGATGAGTCACCTAGAGCTGGCGAGATTCCTGACACATATTGCCTGTCCTGTCTGAAAGATATCACATATCTTCCACAGCAAGGTTGCTAGTGTTAGGGAATGAGAAGTGGTAAAACAATCCTCATACTAGGGAAATGAGTTGGAAAAATGATTCCACAATGCTGTTGGAGGGAACGTGAATGGAAATATACTTTGAAACTCTACACAAGAACAAGGACCAAAGGGGTAAATGCAGGTTTCAAAGGATAAGGGCAAAAAAAATTACAGCATTTTTACTAGCCTGCTTCAGATCAGTGCATACACTGAGACTTCCAGCTACCTTGAAAAGGCTGTCCTACAACACGTATCATGCAGCTCATCACTCTATGATTTATTCAAGAGAAAAAAAACCCACCTGAATGGTATCAATGATTTGCATTAAAATAAAATATGAGAGGTGCATTTTGTTTTGTCTATTTGGATGTTTGTTTTGTTTGTTTTTTTTTTTCCCCAGCTGTTACATCAAAATCTTTTTTAAGTGCTTCACACTTGGACACAGAGAAAAGGTCATATTCAATACAAAGGGAAGGCTTGGGAATGTATGTAAATGAACCAGTACTCCAGAGAAGTTATAAGGTGAAAGATTCAGGAAGTTGCATTTTTGAACTTGAAAGCATATTTATATAAATCTGAAATTTACTTAGGATTTTTCTGAATTCTGATGTATAGAATGAAGAATAAGAGATTTACTGCTGTGTCTGGAAGTACAAACACACACACATAATTCCTAAACTGTCTGTGATTTGAAGTGATCAGTTTTACAGAATGTGGTGTGTGTTCAACTGTCTTATGTGCTGGAAAACATGATCAGCCCTATACATTGACAGAGAACATATCCACACCTGTTGAGTATGAATATAGATGGAGAATTACATTGTCATGTTTTAAAATACAAAAGAACAGCTGAGTAGTAAATACTTACTTTAAAGCCGATTTTTTTTTTTTTTTTTTTTTTTTGTGGGAGAGTAACCCCAAACATTCTCTTAAAATAGAATAAGTGTTGCAATATATAGTTTCTTTGCATCTCAGTTTTAAATGGCAGATTTTAATTAGTGTTTCAAGCATATGAAATGTGACTTGGGGAATTTGCTTTGTACAGATTCTGAATTCTGATCAGTTTTATAAAAAAACTCATGGTAGAGGCATTTTGTGTGTTTTTAAAGTAACAAACTCAGAAGTTCCTGTATTATTTTGTTACAGGAATAATTTTTCCTGGTCATGCCTTTTTCTTTCATTTGCATTAGCAAAATGTTTCCACAATCCAAGACTTAGATTCCTTCATCTGACTGTGTAGTCTTTAAAGTAATCTCTAGTAAATCCTCTCTTTCCTTGAAATATTTTTTGTTTTCTAATTTCAACATTAAACACCTTTGCTACACGCAGTCTACTACGGGCTACTGGCAGCCCTTTCCAGAAACGAGAATCTTTATGTTTATTTCCACACTCTCTTCTTTGTGTGAAGCCAAATACTACTTTCTTGGTGCACTATGGCTCTCTTAAAAAGAAACGAACCTTATTTAAAGTTTTCAATGTGGATTTGCCCCAAAGCGACAGATAGGAAATGTGAGGACCTCGTTTTGAAAAATCCTTAGGGAAGATGGAAGAAATGAAGACTGAGGCTTAAAGAAATGTAGAGTCTCTCGAGTTAACCTATGAAAGGCTACTTTATCCTCATAATGGAGTGACAGTAGCAAAGACAGGACAAAGAAACGCCATGTGTGCTTCTTTAATGCAGCTTCATGACATTATTAGGGCACAAGTAACACAAATTAGAATGCTTGTTTTTTGACTGGTATGATCTGATTCTGCTACTAGATCATCTTCAATCTCAAATGAGAATCATATTTCTAAGCTTGATTTGCAGTGTTGGCTCCCAGGAAATTGACATCAATGGAAGCAACATAAACTATGTAAAACATAATTTAAAGAAATGCTGGGTCATGTTATTTTTAATTCTTTTCCTTTTAGCCTGGTTGCATTCTTTATGAAAAATTATCCTGACTTTACATAAAACAAGACAGGAAACCATAGAAGAACGTTGGCAGAATCTAGGACTTTCAGGCCTTTTTTAGTGCCTCAAAAAATCAGTTCCTAAAAATGCTCACTGGACCTGTACTATCTTGAAGTGGATTTGACAGCTCTCACACTGTCCTCCAGAGGAAACTGTTCTCCTAAACAAAAATAGATGTTAAGTGGTGCAAGGAGGGTTTGATTTATATGCTGTAGTGAGTAGAAGAGTTAGAATCATGGAATCTTTTAGGCTGGAAAATACTCTTATAACCACTGAATCCAGCTATAAACCTAACACTGCCATGTCCACTACTAAACTACGTTCCTGAGCACCACAAGTGGAATTTGAAAGGAAGTGCCACTACATGATGTATACTGGAATTTTACAGTTGGGCTGCATTCTGTATGAGAATTGAAGCAAAGTATTTTAACATTCTATGAAGGAAATTTCCTTTCAAGTTTTATTAGGTGGTTAGAAATAGTTTGTTTCAAGAATATTGAGGCTTTTAATTCTGAGGCTGACAATTTTTGCACTACAAAATATAGTAAGACACAAATAAACTGTTCAAATTTTGATAGATTTTTTAAAAATAATAAAATACTTCGATCTGCATACACTGTCAAAGGGAATCCAACCCTCTGGAGAATTTCCTTCTTTTTTTTTTTTATTTCCAATATTAAATTTTGGAAAACTGACCTGATTTTACAAGGGTTTTGAAGGTACTGCATAGTGTCATGGAAAATGGCTCTTTGGAAATGTCCCTGAGCAGCTCTGGTAATGAGTTTATCCATGAAACATTTGCTGAACGGGTAATGTCTACTGAATTGAATTACTGTCTTTCCTTTATAACACACCGATCTTTAGATTCATGATTTCATTTGTTTACTTCCCTGTTTTATGGCTAAAGTGGAACTAATCAAGGAATAAAAAACCAGGACAGAACACTATATTGACATGCAGTATACATTTTCTTATTTGCAGATCTGCAAGCTTTTCAAAACTATGGCAATAGAAAATTAACTGTTCTGTTGAAGGATGCTGGGAATTGCTCTCAATCACACCAGGGAAAAGTTTTATCTTTTGAAACATGGACTGACTTTAGTTTTTATTCTAATTAAGTCAGTAGGTAGAAGGAGGAAAAAAAAATACCTGCCAAGAAATTATCTGTAAGACCAGTCAGTTTATTAAAAATAAATAAGTAAATAGATAAATAAATAAATAAAAATTACCCATTCTGTCTCTACAATATATCACAAAGGGGAGAGGAGATTATAAAGAGGAAAAATAAGGTGATTACTTTGATTGATTATGAGCTGTACTTCAAGTCATTCTAACAAAATAAAAGCCGCAAGTTTCTCATTCACCTAGTTATATTCTGAATATTTCAGTTTTATGTTTTTACGAAATGTATGGCTTTGCTGTATAACTTCTCATTTTTCCATTGCCTTGACAATGTAAAGCACTGAACTGCTAGGGGTGGAGTATAGAAAATAATTAAAGTAGTGATCCTTCCTCTGTCATAAATGTCCTTGCAATAACACCATAGGATAGTGCCAGTTCCTAAGAAGGAATTTTCTTCAGTGCTCAACTATGATTTATTTTTTTGGTCTTGCTTCTCACCCTACCATCACCTCAAACTACTCAGTATTGTTTGTGCTGCTCCCACTGCAGGCAGATAACTGTGAGCTGCGTGTGACAGGAGCAAAGTGCAAGTGCAGCCTCTGTCCCTAAGATCTCTCAAACAGATAAGGAACACAAGGACAAAATTCCACTTTGCTATTAGCAGCAGGTTTGGCTCATGTGTGCCTTAATCACTTCCCATTCTCTTCTGCCAGGACAAAGGGGATTTTGAAGAAGGGCTTCCAGTAGATCATGGTTTTGGTATTCCTGTGCTCTTGTGCAATCTGCAGAGCATCTGGATCCTGGGAATGTTGTGCAAAAAGGCTCAGTGAGATTAAGTGGTGTTCTACATGGGAAAGATATCTTAACTTGAAATTATGCAAATCTGCAATAAAAAGGAAGGGAATAATCCAGTATCCATGTCCAAGATGGCACTTTGCTGGGTACATGGGACTTCTTCAAAAGGAAGGACTCTTCAAAAGGGGAGGAGAAACAATGGAATTGAGTGCCTAGAGCAGATTTGGAGTACCCAGTTTGTGCATTAAAAAAACCCAACAAAATATGAATAATGCCCATTGGAAAAAACAGATCTAGTATGGTAATTGGATCAAAGAGTGGAGAGAAGCTCTTTCAGGTTCACTTCAAGCCTATCGCTCATAATTCTGGGATTGCCATTTTATGAACTTGTGGGGCCAGAGGGAAGTCAGTTCTTCCAGCTGAATTACAGCTGCTCGTCACTGGACCTCCTGGTGCTCTCTGGATCCATTTGAAGGAAATATGCGCTGCAGGTGTGTAGCTGCTTCCCAGTGTGGTTTCCTGTTTATAATCCAAGTTTTCGTAAATTTGGATGCATTAGAGGTTTTCCAAACTGGATCCATGCCTGGCATATAACACTTGTCCCTGCGCCTTTCTCGTGCTCTGCATGTTGTCCTTCTAGCCCTAGGAGACACTCCCTACATTGCCTTTGCTGGTGCAAGCACACTGGTGTGATTGATCTGACAGCCAGAGTGACCTGGGGAGGCCAGACTTTTAGTTCCAGAGAGCCTCAGGAATAACCGATGGCTGAGCATGTGAAGCACGTTGAGTTCAATAATCGCTGGGCTGCTGCTGAGCTCTGTAGAAACACTGCTTCTTGCTGAAAGGCAGATTGCCTTTGACTGGCACAGGCTCATGGAGGAGCAGAGCCATTGCTCCCTCCAGGGACATACGAATTTCATTTCTCTGAATGGGGTTTTCCCAATAGAAATGGATAAGGGATGCTGAATAAGGCCACCACGGGGTTACTTGCATTCCTGCTGCAGCCCATTTTCTTAATCTGCTCCTTGCCTCCCAAATGTGATAACATAGTAGCATTGCCATTTTCTGGACTGTTTTAATGGAGCCAGTGGCTGGAACAGCTAGCCACGTCTCCTTATCTGTATGGACCTTTAGCGGCAACTTTAGTAATTTGGAATTATATGAGTCTTCTGAGACATATGTAAAATATTTTCCTTTGGGATCCTTCAGAGCTGTATTATGCCTGTAAATTTTGCTAGGGACAGTAGCTTGTCTTCCTGTGTGATACTCCAGTCTGCATGTTGGATATCCATATGGTGTAAATACTGTTGCTCCATTGACTTCACAATGATTTCCTACTGAGACAGCTGCATCTCCTGGCTGTGTATAGCAAAAATTAAGACTTGAATGAGAAATATAGGAGGGAAATTCAGCTTCTGTCAGAAGCAATATCAGTAGGCCAGGGAAAACAACTTGCAAGTTTGGAGTATAAGAGGGTATTTATCCTTCCAAACCAGATACTTTTGACAGCAAAATTACTACAGTTAACAAGTTCAGTGCTTTGCTAGATCTCAGCTTCTTATTTCTGGAATCAGCTTACTGAGCTGAAAATATTCTTTCAGCAAAGACCAGGGGCTGGGGCTTTATTCCCCCCCCCCCCCCCATTTAACTCTGACTCTGAAGCTGCTATCTATTCTCCATGCACATACTATTCTTGTCTTGCCCCTTCATGTTCCAGGTAGAGTCTTAGGTGATCTGAGGTGGTCCAAAATGATCTTAGTTTAGTGCTAATAATGAGACTGGTTAGGAATATGAGCTTTTCCTAATTAAGATAAAGTAATGAATACTCCAAACTGCGCACTGGCTTTAAGTTTAGTTGTGTCAAAAGTTCATTATGCTAGTGTTTCTCTATGACATCTTTAACTATTCGGACTACTATTATCCTACAGGTCACCTTTACATTTCTTTAGCTTGGTAGTTTGAGAATAAGTTATTTGCTCAAGTTTATAATTCTCACATCTGATTTTCTGGGATTGAATCACACAATTTATGGAAAAATATTCTTTGCTTCTTAAAAGTAGTCTGGTTTTTTTTTCTAGTGGCCTTGCTGAGTCTTTTTGACCTTCAAAACAGAGATGTATCCTGATATTTTTTGGTTCAGTGCTCAAAAACAAAAGAAAGGAATCTTGAGTCAACCTGAAAAGCAAATTTGTTTGGTTTCTTCTCTTCTAGCTCCTGAGAATCAAAACTAAAAATCATTTCAGATTGAAAAGAATATCTTGGTTGATTTTAGAAAATGTTGGGTAATTTTTTGCCACTATAGTAATGCAGAGGAAATTCGGGAACAAGTATTGAATTGACAAGGGAAATTAAAAAGGTGAATGTATCATGTTATATTTTTTCTGTTTGCCACCTTTTTCTTATCTCTTCAATCCTGATGTTTGCAGTAGCTTTTGGGAAGTGTAAGCTTCAGGTTCAGCTCCCCTCCCTCTCTGATTTTAAATATAGATTTTCTATCTCTCTAGCATGCCTATTGGTGCATTTCAGTCTCACTCGCTGAAGCTGCTCCACTTTTTGTAAATAATTGAGTATTCATTTTGACAGACAGGGAAATAAATGTGAAAGCCTGGTTCTTTAGTTTGTGGGTTATGACATTTTAGCTTGGAGGTATGAAAGTCAGTTGAAGTCCTTGCTTCAGCAGTGGTTTAACCACTTCTGCTGGCTACAGGGCTTTGGAAAGAGAGCTCACTCCTAGAAATATTGGAATGCCTTATGGTATGAATACTTATATGGTAATAAGTGAGACTCATCAAGCTCTGATGCACACAGGGAAGAGGAGAAATAGAAAACAACTTCCTGCCCTCCAGCCACAAGTGCTTTCATGAGAGGCAGTACCAGCCTGCACTGCATGATGCCCATGGGGCTACCATAGGGTTTTGGTGAAGTTTATGAAAAGTTATGTTGCTTTGTCCAAACAACAGTACTTGTCTAAGCTGAGCTGAAACCACAGATGGTTTCAAATGTTCCCAGATTCATCTTTTAGTATAAAGAGACATCAAAACAAAGTCTAGTAGTAATTCAGAGCTCTTCAATTTAACTTGATAGAATTTTTTTAGATACTAGTGAAGGGAAGGAGAGGCTATATAAGGAAATTATCAACTTGATGATGTTTTCTGTATCTGAATTAAAAAAAAAAATCAAATTCCAGTCTTTTTAGTCTTCAAGACAGTCATATCTTATAAATAGAAATAATAAATGTGATCACAAAATGGTTATAAGAACTTTGAAGATGTAACGTGCTAAAAAACAAAGAAAAAACAGAAAGAAGTTCTAAGTTCATGTTAAAAGAAAAGTCTCCAAAATTTTGACAGTTTGACATTCATTTTCCATTCTGGGTGCTCCTGTAAGTGATATCCCAGACTTCCTTTTAAAGGCACACCGAGCAAATGATGAGTATGTATACCAGTGAATTTATTTCAAATAAGAAAAGGTTTTTAAAGTTGACAGATAACAAGCTCCTGAAAAATTATTTTGAAATAAATAGCTCAATGCGAAATATATTTAGGACAGCACAAGTTCAACACCCTGAAGACTGGGAAAGGCATTATAGGTCACTGAGTAGATTCACTCAGTGATATCTGTCATATCAAATAATTAAATTATGCTAGTGAAGCCGGTCCAGAGAACACATGCTCACATGTCTTTATACCTGTCATCCAAAAATGCCTCCCAACAACCCTGTATAATTTTAAAAACAGATAATAACATTCCACAGTTCTTTTTCCATGTTTTGCTATTGAGGGACATCAGGACAGCTGCATCTTGGCATTACTGCCCATGCTTCAGAATAAGGAAGAAAGAGCAGTGGTTCCTAACAATTTAACCTGAGGGGAAAAAAGCCCTTTGAAATTTCATGGTCAATTTATGCCTTAGAATAGGACTAGAGACCTAGAAAACACTACATTTACCTAACTGGACCTTGGTTTAGGACATCTTATTTTATAAATCTTCTATGCAAAATCCTACATTTGAGGTAGTCATAGAAACTACCCTAAAAGAAAATGTACAAAAATGAACATTTCTGGAAGACTTTTGATGGTTTGATATCTACCATGTTGGTTGTGCATTGGTTATGTGGGTTGTACATTGGAGGTGACTCCAAAGGAAACATTTGTTCTGGGTACAAATGTAGGCATCAATACCACAGGTGTACCCCAATAATGTTAATTAAACCTATTTTTATGTCAGGATGCCCACCTAAAATTTCTGCCTGACAACTGAGACATCAGTCTTACAATTCCTTTGAACTATGTGTCCTATCTTCATCAGTTTTGCCTTTTATTGTTGCCTGTTCCGAGTACAGAAGGTTGGCAAGGCAATGGAGGGTTTGCTTTACAGTACATTGATTCTGAGAAATTCTAAGGTAGTAGAAAAGAAAAAAAAAATGAAGATGAAAAGAAGAAAACTGAAAGGGAAATAAACATTCAACTGTGTAAAATGTCCTATTATGTGACTTAAGATTATTGAGAAATAATAATAATCTTGAAGCACAAAACGTACCATTTTGTTTTATTGCTGAGAAGCTGCAAATTTATCTGCTTGAGAGTTTAAAAAGTCAATTCTTTAATGAACAAGAAACCCTGCTGGTGTTATATTCTCTCCCTTGTTTCTGTACTATTATACGCCAAGTTATTTTATTAAACTGAGAATGTAATACAACACTATTTAAAATTTTGGAATCTTTTTTCATTAAAGCTAATATTCAGAGGTTATTGGGAGAATGAGAAGGCAATTGTTTCAATTGCATTAAAGCAATGGTGATGTTAATTTCAACTTCTTTTTTTAATTCTTACCTTACCAGAACCCTATGCCAATCAAGAAAAATTCATTAATCCAGTTAACAAGCATAACAACAGTTTTTCTTGTGGAATCAAGTAGGCAGAACTCTGCTACACATTGCCCATTAGCCCGATATCCTCTGCATTTTCTTACAAAGAGCTTATAACTCTGATTGGTAGAATATTTTCCTGAATTAATGTCATAATGATCTGCTCCTTTCTGATTATGCAACAGTGAAGAAAATGGCCTTTAGACTATTTCACATGGTGTCTCTGAATTCTGTGAGCACAGACAGTATTTCTTTAACGTTGCTTTCAAGAAAAGAAAAAACAACAAAACTCATCAAAGCAAAGGTGCAGAGAGCAAAGATGCAAGGAACAGAGGAGAAGTAATTTGTCTCGCCGTAATCAGTCACCCAGCTATTCCAGGCAACAGGGTGTGGCCGAGGATGGTGCATTTGTCGGAAGGATGATAATTTTCATGCCCTACAGCTCCACAGAAGATGGGCCTCCACTACTGTACAGATAAGATTCATCAGGTTCATCATTCAGGTAAGCAGTGCCACCTTAAAACCATAACTGAAAATAAGGATATTTGAAAGTACCTCCTGGATTTCAGTCAGGAATAGATTGCTTTAAGTAGAAGTCACCTCTTACCATTTTTCCTATGTTCTCACTTCTGGCAAAATTTTATCCAGTTTCTCCAATTTAGGCAATAAATCTTTAGAGATGTACTATTCATCATCTGCATAATTTCTTTCATTATGACAAGCAAGGACTTCTCAGACTCACAAAGTGTTCCCTAATATCCACGATGGCATGGAAACAATTTACATTTTAGCTGAAATTCAGAAAATATGGCCCCAGAATTTGATACTACTGATTTTGTCTTTCAATAACATAATAGTTGTTTAAAACTGAGTGCAAGCTGTAAGTGAATTGTTGGAAATACAGGCTCAGCATTTGATATATTCACATATTCATACTTCCTTTAGGGGGTCTTTCCCCCAAAGAGATTTGAATAATTGAGTTCTACTGACAGGAAAACAATACTTAAATTCCCATACAGATGTGCTCATGCCCACAGAGCAATACTCACCAAACTGAAAAAATTAAAGTCATATGCTTCACCAAATCAACTATGATGTACCAATGCAGATCAGGTAGCAAGCTCACAAGCTTTGTATATCAAAGGCTTACAGGGAACTGTTCAGGTTCAATCCATGGAAAAAAAAATATTTAACAAAATTATCAGATGATTTTGATTAACAAATAAACTGGAAAGTAGATTTGCTACTGGATATTCAGCAGCAGAAAATGAGTTTACATTCAGCAGATGAATTATTCATTGTGAATTATTTGCTCAGTTATAATAAGTACAGAAGGGAAAAATTAATTAATGTTACAGCAAATACTTTAATTTTTATAATAAAAAGATTGATCATTGAAATGAGTCTCAAAAAGAGATTTCTAAATGAAAGAAAGAATGAGACATGATCAAGAATAATATGAAGCTTCAACCTGAATAAAATTTACACCTGTGAATAATTTTACACAACTGTAATTCCATATGCACACAGTTCCAGTAGACAACATGGACATTTAAATAGTTTCTTACTTGCCCTTGTATTATGAGAAATGTCTTTTTCTTAACTTTGGCTTAGAGATGTATTCAGAAGATGGTATTCTAGTTGCATTAAGTCCAGGTTTAGTTTTAATTATTTACGGATAATTTTCTTGTTATTTCTTTCTGTCTTGCAGTCACAGCTTTAGGGAATGGATGTACTCTCACAAAAAATTGGAGTTGAAGTCACTGAACTGACAGTATGGAGACTATCAAGAGACTGGTGACAGAAAACTTCTGCACTGGCGTGAAAGGAACATTCTCATTCAGTCTTAAAGGGAGATAATGAAAAAGAAAGACAGTGAAAGTTGCTTTATCTCACCCACCCTCTTTAGTGGTAAATTTTTAAAACAAAATATAGATTGTGCTAGAGGAAGGATTTTTCATGTAGGAAGGGTTTATAATAGGATTTTACTTATTTATTATATCAATAGCTTTACAGAAGGTTATTCAGTTATAGATATTAATTTATCAGCAAACATCTGTTTTGAGGCATTCACAATTTTCATTGAACCAAAATCTGCTTTTCTATCAAAGTGAAAATTTTCACAGAAAAATGTGGCAATGAAATTTTTCATGTTTTCATGAAAATAAAAGTGGCTTGTTTTTGTAAAATTTGGCATCAAAAGTTGTTAAACAACATATGTTTTAGAAGAGCAGTAATAATATTAAATCCGTTTAGTTTGGCTTTGCTAATTTTTTATCAACTGCCAAAGCTTTTCCTGACCAAGTATAATAGAATCTCCTGATAATTTCTGTAAGTTGTTTAAAACTTGAATATAAAATGCCTTCTGTTGCTGTAGGGCTGATTGAGAAGGATACGCTTAATTTCTCTGCTGTGTTGTTTAACTAACAGAAGTTACATGCCATTGTATGTTATTAAACTCATAATTTAAACCTGTGCTCCAAAAACATTTTGTGAAAACATGGGTTCCCATCATCATCCAGCTGCTTTAGAGCTGAATATCTATTTTATGGTTATGAGTCAACAGGGCGGAAGACAAGAGCAGCACCTGTCAACACGTGTGTGCTGAAAGCTGTCCCAAAAATCCCCAAAAATAGAGATAACAGTGGAATTAGAGATCCACTGTTTGAGAAGCCTAGCAACACATAGCAAAGGTGTCTCTGCTCCGAAGATTTTTCCACTGTGATAGAATCCAAAACCACAGCATCATCATGAAATGAAGAAGCTCTGCAATGGAAGGTAGAGATAATAAGACCTTACAGGTCTTATTACACAAAATAGTTACACGCCTGGTTTCACAGGCTTATGTTTAAAAAGTGAAAAATACATAAGGAACAAGGGACATTAAATATGTCAGGATCCCTACTGGCTACCTGCCTAAATGTTAGTCAGAGTGCTTGTTAATGCAGTATAAATTCAAAGAGATGCAAAAAGCCGCTTGAAATCAGAGTTCAAACAAATGCAAGGCAAAAAGATTTTTCTACAGACTCCCTTTCCTTTTTCACAGGGAAACTCTGGTCCTTGGATCTGTCCAAATTTAGAATAAAAAAAGTAATAATTTGTAAAAATTTTTTTTTAAATGTGTGTGTATTTCCTGGCTTCTGTCCCTCATGGAGCAATTAGCCTCATCTGTGTGCCCTGATACAGTTTCCCATGGCAGATCTCCACAGCAATCCCTGCAGTAGGTCAGACATCTGCTGAAGTCACTTGCTTCTATGATTTCATTTAACCCTTTTCTTTGCTACATAAGAAGGACATACAGCTGAGCACCAAGAGGACTCAGAAGGACTGACGTTAGTTCCATCCAGAACAATTCTTTGTAGAGCCTCAGATGTGATGTTTTAATCCTCTGAGCCTCATTTACTCGATATGCCACATGGCAATTCCTGTTTTCAGTTTGAAAGTAACATTTGGGATCAGCAGCTCTTTTAGCCCTCTGCCTTCCCCCACCTCTGTTAGCCTCCTCTGTCAGCAGCATGTGCCCTGCTGGATCCCCTCTATGCTCCTCTGAAGCATGTTGAAAGTGTCTCTGCCTGTGTGCTATGTCTCTCCTTTTCACATCTTTTCTCTCTTTTCTTTTCCTATTTTAAATGAAATTTTGCCTAGCCAGTGGCAGCTGTTGGATCTCTAATTGGCAGTGGAATACCTCTCAAATAACAAGACTGTGTCACAAAAGAAAAATATCAATGTTTCCATAATATTGTGACTTGGCAACCAGTATATTAGCTTGGGAGGATTTGTGACATCAGGTGCTACAAATCATCCCTTTAATTTTTCTTAAAAAATACAACTCAAGAAAGGAGATTTTTCAATCACAAAGCTACACATTTCATTAGGATTCTCATTACAGTTCATACTACTTATTTATGGAGTGCTCACAAGTGTGATAAATGTTGTATGGCTCTGCAGACCTTAGGAGCAAGCTTTACATACGGCAAGGCAAGCGAGACCTGAACAATAGGTGAACCAGTCAATTTCCTTTTGTATTAATTGGATCTGCAAGGAAAACTGAAGAAGGGAAAAAAAATCCCTCTGCTATTCAAGTATCTCTAAAACTTCTACAGACTTTAATGGCATTAGAATTGAGGCTTTAAAGACAGCCTCGTTCTCTTTGAGAAGCAATGACAATAATTTCTCACTAAGACCCTGTAAAACCTCCTGCTTATTTCTCCTTTCTGTACCTTTTCTAGTAAGATTTCTGTGTCAGCTTCCCAAGTGTGCCTAGTGGGGAAAGTCTGATTTTCACTTTCAGCGGATTGCTGATGCCTAACTAACAATAATAAAAGCAGTTTGTGTCCCTGAACCCTCTCAGGAGCATTGCAGCCTGAATTGGGTGTTATACATTGCAGCTTGGCCTTTTGAAATCGTCCACGGAAACAGAGCACAGAGCCTTGTCAGCCGCTGTTCAATTCTTCAATTAAAATGTGAGCTGTCTCTTTTATAGTTCTGTATTTTGTCTCCATTCCTTATTGCAGCACTTCTACCTGATGCAGGATATTTTAACACTTGCTTTCTGGCAGTCAGTTATATATTGAAGATTTTTTGTCCTCTAGGAATGAGCTCTGTTGTTTTGATTGATTTTTCACTCTTTTTATTACCTGCAAAATACTAGATTCTGAAAGTAATAGCAACCATCGTTAAATAGTATAGGAAATAAAAGATACTTCAGTTGTCTTAAGGCTGTTTCAATCTCCTTTTCCCTTTCTACAGAGTTTTTCTATGGCTTAGCAAAAAAAAAAGATAAAAAGCAAGCCTCTTTCAATGTAGAGGTTTTTTTGTCTTTTAAAGGCAAGCTTGAAAGGCTATATATTGTCTGAAGAGAATAAGAAAAAAAGTTAGGCTCCTAGAGTCTACTTGATTCTGCCCACTACATTTATTCCTGCTGTTAGCAGGATTAAAATTTACTACTAGAGAGAGGCATAAATAAAGACATGTTCTTGGAAAATATATGCAAATGTGAGCACACCTTTCAAAACCTCATTTGGCAGTTCAAATGCCTAAGTGCCTGAGCTAGAAGCTACTGTAAAATTGACTGCAAGGTGGAGAAAATGCATACAAAGTAAGCCAGAGGCAGAACAAGGCTGCAATCCAGGTCCAAAGAATACCAGTCCAGGATAGCATTCTCTAGGGTACATTGCCATATATTTGCCTTGCTTATGCTTGTGAGAGGGCATTTGTCTTTTCAGGATGGCTAAAATTTGCTGGATGGGGTGCTGAATCTAGATTTTTGGACATAGTCCCCCTCTTAGGAATTTTTCCTAGCTGTCCTTCCAACAGTGGTAAATAACCTTGCAGGATGAGCTATGGAAAAGTCAGATTGCTGCTGGGAGAAGACAGAGACAAAGGGCTAAAGCTGCTTCTGGAAAGGGTGGGCAGCGGGTTGACAGCATCATTTTCCATGTCTGGTCCCAGGGGTGGAGGCTAACTGAAACTGGGCTGTAGAATTTGTGTTATGTGTCCTCCAAAATCAATAACCCAAGTCTGTATTCAGCACCAGGATTTCCAAGGCAGGTAATTTAATATGGCTCTGAAATCCTTCTGTATAAGTATCCCAGCTGTGTATGTTTGAAAATTGCTCGAACTTTCAGTCCTTGACACACAGCCTTGTTGGGAGCAGATTCTCTGGTGATCACTTTAAATTGTACCCAGATATTTAGCTCCCAAAGGGCTGGGCACACCTTTATCACACAGAGTTGGTCCTGGCATTCCATGCCACTCCTGGGTCCCGCTGCTGGCCACTGGTAAGCAGAGATATGAGAGAGGAAATGGTGTGGTGGCTGATATGCCCTGTTAAACAGGTGCTTGATCTCTTTCTGGGCACCTTGTGATGTTAAAGGCCAGGGTAATTTAGAACAGCCTGTGGAGTGCTCAGACACCGGCCAAGGGAATACTTTTCACAGAGCAACAGACCTTTCTGCACAACAGCCTCAACCCGTGCAATTTGATTGCACCTTAGGAACAAACCCTCTGAATGACAAGGGCAATGACCTGAACCTGGATTAAAACAGACTGAAAGCTGGTTTTAATCCTCCCATTATTTCCTCTCTGAATGATTTCTACAGAGGGGCCAACCTGTGAAAAGTGTAGCTAGTTAGCATATATTTCATTCTTCCTTATGTGTTTATTTGAATTATTTTCCAGGCATGTGAATGAAAGATATGAATAATGTGGTTTGAATGCTTCAGTGACTGGGTCTTTTAAATAAAACCAAGAGGGGATTGATCAGTGCCACAAAAGAGCCAAAGAATCCCTTGAACAGCAGCTCACATAACTGTGGATTGCATAATTCAAAGCTATCCTGGGGCATCTTTAAATGATGCATAGATTTTGTTTTCTTACTTTACATTTTTGAGAGGAGAAAGTTAGATGGAAGTTCGTCATTGGCCACGGTGGCACTGAGAGATGCAAAGTGTCTCCTTGAAAGATAAGACGTCGCCCCTGCCTGCCTGCTGTCTAAAGCAGGGAGGGTGGGGGAATCAGCTCAGCTCCGTTCAGTAGGAGAAGCTGCCCGAGTGTCGTTTTCTCCCTGGTCAATTAAGATACGGGCTGCAAAGGTAATAGAGGGAGACAAGCTGGCTTTTAAAGCCGCTATCAGATATTGTTAGCGAGGATGGTGTGAGCAACCCCGGTTTGCAAACCCAGTTGCTGGCTGGTGCCGGAGGGCTGCTAGAGCCTCCCAGAGCCCTCCAAACGCTGCTCCGCGCAGCCAAACCCAGAGTGCCAGGAATCAGATGGAGCGAGGCAGCAGGTACGGCGAAGAAATCCGAGATAACGATTTTATTTGTTCAGGATATTTAAGTTTTTTAAATTGGCAAATTAAGACAACTTAATTAGCTAACAACACACTACATTTGCTCAGCCCGTGTGTCTGAAGAGCTGGCATCATTAAAATAACACCTGTGGATTATGTCTAATTATCGAATTTTTTGAGAAAGAGGTATACATTTTAATTTTCTGCCTTTTAAAACTGAAGTCAGAGTTTAACAAGTTGATATTTATGAGAGAGGAGATTTTAATTTGTAACGCGAGCAGCGGGTTGTTTTGCTTTTTTTTTTTTTTTTTTTTTTTTTTTTTTTTTTTCCCCTTAATAGCCACAAGGTGGCACAGCCCGCCCGCAGTTCGCCCCGAGCCGCGCCGGGGATGGGGATGGGGATGGGGATGGGGAGTGGGATTGAGACGGGCATGGGCATGGGCACGGGCCGAGAGCGGGGCTTGGCTCGGGGCCGCTGCAGCCAGGGCGGAGAGCAGCTTAAAAACAAGCAGGAGAAATGGCCAGCGGGGAAAAGGGTGATAGAAGCAAGAAGACCCCTTCAGGTACGGAGCTGGGCTACGTTCATGACTGCCACTCGCAAACCTAGGTGGAAATAAAAGGTTCCTGTAAGGGGCGGTGTTAGGAGAAGGGATGCAGGGAGAAGGTGTCTGTGTGATCCCTCACCACTGTCCCAGTGTGCTACATCTGGTGTTTGTGTGTGTGTGTGTGTGTGTGTGACTGGGGATGCAGCATTTAGTCACTGCCTGGCTCTCTGCCTGCAGCTCCCTGCGCATCTTCGTTAGAGATGTTGTAGGGTTTGATAAGTTTCTGGGTGAGAAAAGTGGGGCACCCCCCTCGGTCCCAGTTTGTCGTGCACACACCTTCTTTGGCATACTGCAGATTGCTGCAAAGTAGCACCAGTCATACAGGGATTGATTCTGGAATGCCCTTTCTGTAACCACACTGGGGCAGAGACTTGCTTTGTTTATGTTCAAGGCAGTGGCAAATGTGCTGGCAGTGCTTAAACAACACATGGCTTTTCATAGTGGAGCCTAATTTTAAGTACACTTCAGTGATACACTGCCAATAGATTAGCATGGGGGATCCCACCAAATTATACCCTGTAGCTTGTGATAAAATACATTTTCCAAAGCAACAAGCATTTGAAGGGAGGTGATGGCAAATACACTTGTTTTGGTACTAATTTAAACAAAAAAAAAAATCCTTTCAAAGCATAGAAAGGAACTTGGCAAGTGAACTGGTAGGAGAGATCAGATTCCCTGATGTTTTAGGGGACTGCTGCCTGGGAGTGAGGTCATAGGTGCCCTGTGAAGCATGTCTTGCAGAAGATGCAAGGAATCACCTTTCTCCTCAACTACAGGGATTTTGAATGCAAGAAATCATCTTTTTCCTCAACTACAGGGATTTTGGATGCAAGAAATCTCCTTTCTCCTCAAATATGAGGATTTTCTAGACACCACTGCATCTCTGTGCTGCCTTATCACAATACAGGGGGTAGTTTGGAAGAAAGGAATGATCAAGGCAAAGCTCGGGTCTCCTATAGCAGTTACAGTGCCCCTGGCTGGCTCAATTGCACAGAACCACCATGAAGGAACAGTCAGGCAGCAGCTCTGAGAGAGTTTCTTCATGGCAAATTGGAGTGGTGATTGAGGCACTGATAAACTGGTTGTCTTCCCTGAGGGCCTGGGGCTTACTGCCAGACTGAACAGCCAGTGGGTGTATGGCTGTCTTTCCCAAAAGAAGAAATAGGGTATAACATTTCCACTGCTTCTTAGTTCCATCAGTACGGCATTTCATCCTGTATTTTCTGATCCTGAAGGCTATATGGTAGGTGGGTTAGGTCTTTCAGGTACAGGTGGTGCAACAGGAACTTGAAATCAAGCTTTTTCTCCTTCTTCCTCAGAGACTTGGGGGAAAAGATGAGCTCAGAGCTTGTGTGCATCTACAGTGCAGCTGCTGACACCATTCCAACATCCCTGCAGGTATCAAATATGTGGATTATTGGAGGCCAAGGACTATGCCTGGCACATGTGCACATACACCCTACACAAACCTCCCATTTCCAGGGTATGAGGTACCCTGAAGTGAGTTCAATCCACTGCTGATGCTGTGCTACTGGGCTGCTAAAGGTGACAAGATCCCACAGAACAGCAAACAAAATTGATTTAGTGTGGCCCAAGGTTTAATATACATACTTCAGGGTTTTTTTTTTAATGCAGTGACTGTTTCATATAGAGTATTTATTAAATTTTTTATACTCTGTTGTGGACACTCATGACAACACAGCAGGTGTTCAACAGGCATGCCCTGGCAGGAATAGCACAGATATGTTCAGATGGAGAGCGAATGACATCAGAAGTCAAAAATCACACCAAAACTTCCATCATTGTGGGAGTAAGAATTTAGGCCAGAGCTGCTGGCAGATAAAAGACCCCCTTCATAAAATACCATTTGTAACCTATTGTAGATGGTTTGCACTCTCCCCCAAGTTATGAAATTGCAAACAATAAAACCTACTTAATCAAAATGTATGTGGTCATAACCTGAATTTTAAACAAGTTTTGGAATTTGCACAGGAAAGCCAGTCACATAAAGGTTTTTTAACAGGAAGATTGGGGGTTAAAAAATGACTGAGGCTAAGCAGAAATAAAACCAAATATTGGACTATATGACAATCAATCATTTCAATGTAATTGAACTCAGAAAATATACATTTCATCCTCTCACCTGAACATTGAAATTTTACTTGTAAGGATACCACTAAAAAATAGGTGCATTTTACTGTGTATAGCTCTGTGTTTTCACAGCACAACTTACAGCTTTGCAATTAAGGCACCCTTTCTTTTTCATTTTGTTTAGCAGCCACACTAGTATTTTTTTCCTATGACTATAGGATTTCAGCCTGTATTTCTTGATCCTGAAGATAAACCATCCTGGGCAGTGCAAAGGGGTTAGACATAGATCAGTCAGGAATTAACAGGTTAGTTAATTTCAAGTGGTTGAACTTTAAGCAGCATTTAGATTATCCCATGCTAAAGCATCTCAAGTTATAAATCACAGTGGTAAAAGATAGTGAATCTTGAGGGTATATCATTAGCAAACCTTCCCTAATGATTTTAAAACCTCCCAGATGAATGGGTATATTGACACAACTCTGTCCACAGTGGGGAATATTTGTAGTTTAACAGCTATAAATCCTAGAATAGTTGAGTAATTTTACACTAAAACCAACTCTGTAAATGTTATACACACCACCATGAATTCTCCTGGCATATTAGCTTATTTAATAGCTCTGACAGAGAGTTGCCATCTATTGCTTTCTCCACTGGCAGGTTCCCAGCAAGGGAAGCTGTAACTGTCCCACTCTGTTCATGGATCAGGTACCAAATTTTTGTATAGGGACCCAACTGCACACAGTGGATGAAGGAACTGGGAGGTTTCTGCTCCAGCTCTTCTGGGGAGTATAGGTATAAGTTTTATATAAAACTTATTGTTGATCCTCTGCCTCCTGAGAATTCACCTTTTCTGACTTATTGGGATCTTTTCTTTTTAACACCAAGTCCTTGCTCTGAGTTTAATCTTGGAGAAAAATAAAAAAAATTCCACCATATATTGACAGCCAGTAATTTATTCTATCTTCAACTTGAGTACAGACAGATGCATCAGGAATATTTTCAGTATGAAAGAGACCAGGCTTTGATGGAAAAAGTGCAGGTTTATGCTAGAGTTTAAGGTTCTTACAGTGCATATTCAGTTATGGTAGTGATATATGTTGATAGATTTAAAAGTGGCATCTCTTATAGTGTGAATAAATATAGCATACTTCATGTAGCTGCAAAAGAACATTTCTTCTAATGAAAATACATACATAATTAATGCTATGGACCTCATTATGTATGAAACAGTGGAATAGTTCTGAACTACTCGAGACATCTGTCTAAACAAATCAATGAGAAATCTTGGAGATCTATACTAATAAGCTTCTTGTGATCCAAATGTAAGTCTTTCCTATTAAAAATGGTGATCCTGTTGATCCTTTTAACAGTAACATTTATAGAGACTGAATTAATACAGTAATGGCCTCATCAAACTTCCCTGTATTGTAATTACAAAGATCTGGTAGGGGGTATATCCTTTTTCTAAACATTGTCACATCATTTTATGCTGATCCCTGATCCCACTTTCAATATATCTAGGATTACCGTACTGAACAGTACATAAAGCAAACATTACCTGCAATCAATACTATAAAGGCCTGTCTGAGTCAGCTGCAAGTGCACTTTAGAAACTGCCTCTTCTTAAATCATGGCATGGCACTGGAGATCAAACAAAGCGCTGAAGATGTCAGTCCCTGAATTTACATCTCAGGGTTTCACAAAAGGGCATTTACAGTGGAAGACCCTGCAAAAAACTCACATACCCTGCACTTAAGGAGAAATGTCAAAGTCTGTTTATTCATCCTTTTGCTCAAATGGCCTGATCCTCAAATCTCACTGAAGTTAATGAAGTGACTCAGGTTATAATGGGGTTTGGATTAGAAATTTATTAAAATAAGTGTAAATATTTCTATTTCACTGGCTTAAAATTTTTCCCTAAGCAATTACACCTCTCAAGCCGTCAAGATGTTACGATTTAAGGGTATAATTGAAGTATATGAGTTGGTTTATATTCTGAGAATGCAGTGTCATTTCTGGTTTGGCAATCTGTGTAAATCAAAGCCATATATAAAGACACTTAGATATTCTCTACTATTTGCACATTACTGCTAAAAAATACAGAAAGTATTTTTCTCTCTTTCCTTTTCTTCTCCAGAACTATTCTTTAGCATTTTTCTTTTCTACACAGGTAGTAGCAAGAAATAAAATAAAATCTGACTGTAGTATTTTTGAATTAAAAGACACAAATATCAAAAAACTTGTTAAACAGAAAGGAAAAACTGGGTAAAATTCTATTAAAAACTATACGCAAAATCTCAAATGAATTGTGTATATGTTCACTGAGGATATATGTCCTAAATCAGGAGAAGGTTGCTTACACTAACACACTGAGGTATACATAAAGTTCTCATGTTATTTATCCCTGTTCAAAACATGGAAACTTCTTAATTTCAAACTGTGATTTGCAAAGTTGAAAGGGCAACATTATTTTTAGTGATGGAACTACCAGAAAACATTTGTTAAGAGTGCTGTAAGCTAGTCTCCCTAGAGTTCCCCCTGAGAAGGGCTAATCTGCATGACTAATATTCAGAGTGTAATTCCCTCCCCTGGGCAAGAGTTCCCATTGCACTGACAGTCCTTTCTCTGGCTGTTGCTTTGAGTGGTGCCTTCTCCACTCCGTCTGGTCCTGAGGGAATAATGCTTAGTGGAGGACTATAAAAGAAACAGGATGTCAGCACTCAGCACACCAAAACTCTCATCAGGGATAGCAGGAGCCCCTACATATGCAGGTTTGTCTGCACCATTCAGAGAGAAATAGCTCATTTAGGGTTGTTAAGGTGGAATATTTTAGACTTCATTCTCAAGAAAACATATCTTTTGAGACTGTGATCATTATCTGTCTACCCATTCCTTTTTTTTTTTTTTTTTCGTTTTTGGCAATGTTGACCCTAGCATAACAAAAAAAAAAAAAGTGTAAAAATTAAATCCTTTTGTATTTCATGGACATACATAGCTATGTAGAGAAAAGAGGCCCAAATAAAAGAGAGAGAATATGGCTGAAAGTCAGTTATCTCCTCTATTTTAACAAGGGGATTCCCAACACCAAGCCCATCAGTCAAAACATACCATAAATAGGGGCAAAACTCTGCAGACAGTTAAAGGCCCTGTAAGGAGAAAGTGTTCTGAGTGACACCCTTTAAAGTTCAGAGGAGAAAGATCTCCTTTCTGCATAGCAAAGGACTAGTCCCAATCGATTGCTGTCAGCAGAAGCAGGTAGGCAGACAGCACAAATGTGGAAAACAGCTGAATAATGGGAAAAACACCCAGAATTCCAGGAGACAAAATATCTCATAAAAATTAATGTAAGATATATGAGGAGATGCACCCACCAAGCTCAGACATGAATCTGCACAGACACAGCTTCTTTTACAAGAGCTGCAGCACATTATCAGTTTTGATCGACACCTGAAGAAGATGCATACTCCATAAATGATAGTTCAACATGAGAAAAATGTAAGTTATCTAGGCATTATTTCTAAATTTGTTGAGCTAGACCAGCTCAATTTGTTAACAGTTGCACATCCAAACAATCTGGATTTTACTATCAGTCCAGGCACTGCAAAAGTACCGGTCCCTCCCTGAAGCAGCCTTGCAGAAATCCTCATTCTAGAACAAATGTGTTCATATAAACCAGTACTAAAGTAAAACAGAAGAGCATTATACTAAACTGTAAGTTTCTTATGAATTCTCTTCTTGTGAGTTTTATTTAAAAGAGAGCACAGACAGCAAAAGAGCTGTTTGTTTATAATGCAATACATAATAATACATACATTTTCATTAATAGCAAGACAATTGCCAATGACATGCTTGTTTTTCTCTACCTTTTTTTTTTTTTTAGCTGAAAACAATAGAACATTAAGAAAAGTGGGAAATGCAGTAGCTGCTGCAACAGTGAAGGTTTCCTTTTTCTTTAAAAGAGAAACTATTTTTATACAGATTTCAAATATTATTGTATTAGGAAAAAATAAGAAAATGTCCTTTGGACTCCTTGTATTCCTGAAGCAATTACAGTAATTCTATTAATGTGTTATGAGCTGCTTTTCTGATTCGATCCAACATAATTGCACCAGTTTGCTAGCATTTTCAGATTTCAGTCTCTAGTTCCCACATAAATGGCTAAGATTTCAGTGTCTATGCTTTCATTGTCTTTGGTTTTCTTTGGTTGGAGTCACCTCTTGGCTATCTTCAGAGAAATTTTTCCATGCTCTGTAAGCACAGCTAGCGTTGCTAGCATATGCTTTTGTGCATCAGATAAAACAAATCTCCCTGTGAGGCCAACTGGAGATGCCAGCCACATTTTCATTCCCTATCATAATTGATACCATCACCAAAGCTTTTTCTTGTCACCAATAAACAGTAGACTCTCAATTACTTGCTCTGAATTTATCACTGTGCACAGTTTTCATTCCTGCTTGCAGGATATAAGCTGTGCTCAGTCCAAGATACCTGCAAGTGTCAGAGGCCATGGAGAAACACAGTTCCCATATACCCTTAAGTAGTATTTCCTGAGACCTTACTCCTGGTTAACCTTCCTGCTGCCCACTGCTATCTCACCTCAGAGAGTGAGTAGCACTTCTCAGACTTTCCAGTCTTTCTTGTGGAAGACTTCAGCTTTATACAGATGTTCCACTTACCCTGCCCTCTGACCTTAAATTGCCAGCCAACATGGGCAGGTTAAGGCTGCAGAACAAAAAACATTCTGAAGGTTTACAGCTTTGTGTGGATTTAGAAATGGGGACAGCAAAAGATATGGAGACTTCTCCATGTGTCCCATTCAGAACATATCAACAATTTCCAGAATTACTATGATCTCACTGGTAGTATAGAGCTGGAAGACCAGAGTCCAGATCTCATATAAATCAAATGTCTCTTCTGTTGATGATACACCCCCCGTGCACAAACATCCTAAGTCCAAATATGTGCTGTTCAAGCTGATGCAATTTGGATGAGTCACCATCCCTGGAGGGTGATGTGATGTGTAGATGTGGCACTTAGAGACATGGTTTAATGGTGGACTTGACAGTGTTAGGTTAAAGGTTGGATGCAATGGTCTTGGAGGTTTCTTCCAACTTTAATGATTCTCTGATTCTCTGTGAGGTAGCTACCTACTCTAAATATATATTAATATTGTTACAACATCCATGATACCGCATTTATTTCCTGCTTTGCTCTATTCTGTGATTATCACACCAGCTTTCCTGTATGTCACTTCACCATGTGTTTATCCCCTCATCCCAACACCTCTCATGGTGGTTACTCTGAAGAGAAAGATAAATTACTGTTGGATACAGGTCTTCACCCCTTCCTGATTCACAAAATTTATGCCTTGCCAGTAAATGCTGGAGCAGACCCACTGTGTATTTTAGGTCAATTGGTCTCTGGAGGAGAACATATGGGGAAGGGAAGAATCTGGGCAAAAGCAGCATCAAAACATGGACTGGGAAGTTGTCCTTGTGCTGTAACTTCCACCTGGCATACGTTTCTCTCAGAACTGGTCTTGACAGCCTGATAATAAAGTTACTGTGATGCAGTAGAGCCTCCTCCCGATGAAAGTCTTTTCCTACAGACCCCTTTTTATCCCTGATATTGTGAAGAGTGTTTTTTTTTGCTTTTTTTTTTTTTTTTTTTTTTTAGGGGGGGGGGGGGTATTGTTATCTGGAAAGACTTTAGTAATTAACTAATTCTTTCATAATTTTTAGATTGCACATTTGGTATTTCCTTGGCTCCCTGACTACTAATGCTTACCATGCCAAATAGCTCCTTTTTTGGAATGTTCTCTGTGGCATTCAGCTGTACTCTATTGTGGTCTGAAAGAATCTGGACCATGTTACTTGTCATTAGAAATGTATCCAGGATTTTCTAGGATTTGGGGGAGTTCAAATTTGAGACTCAGGTTTTGCCTGTTAGACTGATCCCTAGGTGCCAAAGGGAAAGTCTGAGTTTAGAGTTGCTGCTGTTCAAAGTTTGACAGTATTTAAAGTGGATGTTTCAGGCCTAACTCTGCTTGTTATATTTCCCAAAGCTTTCCAGCTATTGTGCATTCTGTGCTATAATAACCAATGCTCCAGCACTCGACTGCACTACTTATAATGCTCCCAGTGCTACTTGACTCTGCTACTAAAAATGCACCTGATGATAATGCCACTTGCCCACTACTTCCTAATGCACCACTGGTTGGCTCATTACTGGATGCCTGGAGGCAAAGTGAACTGTTCCAGTCTTTCTCTCCACCTTGGCAAAGATAAGGGTAGCATAATAAATACTATTCAGCCATTTGATTTCCCAGTTCCACTGAGTTCACGCATTTGGAATAGGTTGTAAATTCTCTTGAACACAATCACCCCTAGATTATCACTGATGCACATACCCTGAACTCTGTGCTCTTTATTTCAAAACAAGGGCTGTCTTCAGCTCAGCAGCTCAGCTCAGCTGCTTTCCCATCTTCATGTGCAATAGATTGTATCTTTAACAAATTATTAATGTTCCTATTACAAACTGATTTGATTTATATTTTTGCTGCTAGCAATGGTCTAATTATTTTTGTATTACTGTGTGGTCATAATGATAATTGTTCTCAATTTACACACTGACTAAGCATTTACTTTCACAGATTTGGAGATTGTGAGATTACTGATGAGAAAAAGCAGAGAATGTAGAAGTTTAATATAATTAGTTGTAAGGGAAGTCTCTAATAAGGAACCATAAAAACTCAATTTTCATTGAAAGGATCATTTTACACTGTATGGTTTCTGTGTTGGTATGTGGGGTTTTTTTGTTTCTTTTTTTTTTTTTTCCCTAGAAGCAGAACAAGCTGATCTTACTGTCACAGTTATTTTATTTGATCAGTCTATTTATATGTGCTTTGTAGGTTTTTGGTTTGAGCAATAATATGTAGAGGCTAGTGAACCATTTTAAGGACTTAGACCTAACTGCTCCATACATCTTATGATATTTGAGGGAGAATAAGATATCCTGGCCCTGCCATTTTCCACGGAGCCAGGATTTGCTTTGGGATTGGCAAGATACACATAGGTGTGTAAAACATCCACCAGGGAGAAAAAGGTGGATAAGATAACCACAAAATAAACAAATTATCACAGAAGAAGTCTGAGCTTGCTAACAGCTTGTCCATTGTCTGTAAGCCCTGTAGGTTTCACCAGGGAGTCATGTTGTAAATAGTGATTTGACAGTAATTATGTGGATTTGTGAAGGAATGTTTGCCATGCATATTGAAGGTGGAAAGTTAAAACCTGAGCTCATCACCCGAAGGTGTTTTTGTACTTAATAGGAAGAAACAAATATCTGTAAAGAGGAATTCATCTGGTCTTTGCTAGATTGCTGTCTGAGGCTGACTACTTCCTGGGAGGTGCTTACTGCATGCCATTAACCCCAAGGAAAGCAAGAATTATACTGTTCTTAGACAATAGGAGTTTAGATGCCTAGTTTACAAGGGATCAATCCCATCCATAGAGGGTTTAAATTACCCACTTTCACTATAAAATAGGGTAAAAAACAATGAAAGGGAGTGGGTTTTTTAATACCTTCCAAGCAAAACACAATTGTACTACTGGAGCAGAGAAAAATTCAGCTCCCTGTTCTGTCTCCATGAGAATATTTTTCTTCTCCATAAGAATAACAAAATTATTTTAACAAAAGCTTTTAGGGAAATTATTATTAATTCCATATAAGAAGAGTATTATTTCTGCTAAATTATACCAATTAAATAATCTGAAATCATCAATGGCTATAAACATTCTGCAGAAAGATATTCAAAATGTTTGTGTAATAAACCCTATTTTAGCCGATTTTGTATTTTTTTAATATGTTTGCTTATGTTCACCTATACATTCATAATGGTAGATTTCCAAAACTGCAGATTTTCATCATGTGACATCAGAACAACAGTATTTAGGAAAACAGCGCAATCTGTGAAGGAGCAAGTAGTTGTTGTTACACAACTCCATTAATTAGAAACATAGTTTGACAAGTTATAAACCTTCTTCCTAATTTTAATTCTACCTGGTAGATCTGTAGGAATGAGTTATTAATGCTGATATTCTGAAATGCCACTTAGGTCTTGTGTAATCAAAGAACTGTATTCTCTCAGAACACAAAGGAACCCCTAGTGTGAATCTGTAATTAACGTGCTGAAGGGAATGTTTCCACCCATGTACTGAACACAGTTGTTGGACTAATAAACAAGCACAATGGATTCATCCTTTCAACGTGATCAAAGAATACATAAAGATACAGGCACATGTAATTTTGGGAAGTGTGGAGACATTGCTTAGCATAAGCTTATATCACAGGAAGGATGTTAGATCTGTGTTTTTGTATATGAGCAATTTCCAGAAGAGATACAAAAACATCTTGCCTAGGCTGGCACAATGATGCAGTGTGTATTAGACAAAAGATGGGGTAGAACATTTGGTAGAAGTAAAACCTGGTACCACTTTCTAGATATTGGAAAGACTGGGAAGACTCCTGAACTAAAAGGACTCTTTCTAGGTAATGCAAAGATATTATGAAAAGAAATTATGTTTTATCAGATGAACAAAATAGGCAGCTTTCCAGGCACAATAGTCTTTAGGTAATTTCAGGTTCATGAGTCTATGTCTTGATTGGGGGTTTAGATTTTTTTTTTCAAAGTGTTTTAGTTAGTAATAAAATATATCATTCCATACAAAAATTGCTTTGTTTATGTCCTTAGGACACTGTGGTTACTGTGCATGCCACCCCAATGGCTGCCTTAAGCAGGCTGACCAAAGGCATATATTGTCCTTTCTTAGTTTTGTCTCAGTAAAATATAAGTCGAGCACAAAAATCACTGATGTTTTTTATCAAAAGGTGAACCATGGCCAGGGGGTGGCCTCATTTAGCTATCTCACACTAAGAACAGTATAAAAATACAAGAGACTCGCCTGTTAGATTTGAGAGTAGGATGGCTACTCTTGTTAACAGAAACAGCCATCCTGCTGACAGAAATAGCCATCATTTTTGAACAAAGATACAGTCCAAAATTGTGGATGTGCAGCAGCACCTATTCATAACAGGCTGTTGCATTTTTGTAATTGCAACAAGAGGAAGGGGTCTTGTTTTTATAGGATAATTTCTATATGTTAGTTATTCCTGCTTAGTAACCAGTGTTTAAGATTTAGTCTAGAAACAAAATCAAATTTATGTATATTTAGAGATGCATGAGAAAATATACCATTGAGGTCCCTGGTTATTTTTAATATTTTTTCCCATGGATACTTGGTTATTGCCAATATTTGCAGAAAAAAGTATTTCCAGACTTAAAAAAGAAATCCAGTTTCTCCCCTTGAATAATTTCAAGCCAAAATTATTCTAGAAGTCATATTCAGTACTCTTAACTCTTGACTGTTGTGCCAGGGCCTAGGGATATGATCTGTCTTTGAATTATCTACAAGTTATCAAATTAAGAAATCTATATCATAACACATTCTTGAAATAGGGAAAGCTGATAAGTTCTACTTGTAGCTGAATGGTCAGCAAAGGCCTCAAAAGTAAAAAAGTATTTAAAAACCTCAATAAATCCACATCTATCTATCTATCTATCTATCTATCTATCTATCTATCTATCTATCTATCTATCTATCTATCTATCTACCACAATGTTATCTAGATAGTTTCTTAGTGGTTTTTGTTTTCCCAATGTAGAGCCTATCATCACAGAATCTAAACACCTAACACTAAACAACATGCAAACTAAAGAAGCTGACAAAATACTTGCCTGGAACATCGCAAATCTTCCTATTTCGTGCTGTGCTTGCAAGCTCATGCATGAATGCTCTCCCCATATTACTGAGCTTTTGTTTGTTAAGATAGCGAGGATAAATGAGGAAATATATATTTTTTGACTTGAACTGAAAGTGCAGAAATATTTCCAGTGTTTCACATTGCAATTTATTTTTTATTTTTTACCATAAAGTTTTATGGTAATGAGGGGAGTTCATGGACATTGCTTTCTCTGATTTCCAAACCTGATTTTATTTATTAATAATTTTCAAATGTCATGAAACCTCAATTTGCTATGTATGACATTGCTTCTTCTGAAAAGGAAATCCTGTGGATTGTTAAATTATCAATGCAATTGGTTTATCGTTGAAAGTAAAGAGACCTGAAAGCAGAGAGAAGCCTTGGGGAATTCATAGTAAATCTAATCAGGTAAAAAAGCATTTGTAAATCTCAGTGCATCTTCATATTATTTTTCTTTGTGGTAACCATATTTTCAGGAAAACTTTTGTGGTATTGTGTTGTAAAACTAGGAACAGTCATTCCTTATTCTCTAGCACGGTATACTGACTGCATATGCATATGTACTCCTTCTCTGTCTCTCCCCCTTTCCTGTTCTCCCTTTTTGAACAATATTGATTTTTTTGCTTATTTTGTAGGATCCCATAATGGACTTTTTTCAGTGGAACTCACTCTGAAAGTCGCATCCAACTCCTGAAATGAAATGCGGAATATGGACCACCTTGCTGTAAAAGCCACTATTCCAACTTTTAGCTCCTCCAAATGCTGTATATTTTTAGTTTGGGACCCTACACCTACTGCATAAACTCTGGCTGGATGGTGTGCTGTGTGTTACCAGCAGGGCTCAAGGCTGCGAGGCAAAAATGCCCACAACCTTTCTTTTGCCTACCTGCTCTCTGACTCTCTCTCAGGCTTCAGCAATTATGTACCTCAGAGTCTTCACACCAGTGGAGAAAAAGAACCTTCTTTAAACAGTTTTGCCATCTGTGAGGTCTGTTTAAAAGTCATTTACCTCTGCTGTTCTAAACCCATCAGCTGTTATGCACATGGATAATTTTATGGACTGGGCTATACCCTTGAATAGGTAGAGACACACTCTGACAGTTAAGCTATGTAAATGCCGAGCTGTTTGCAGCAAGAAGGCTCTAGCTTTTAAGATTTTCTGGCAGAGACTATGCAAAATGGATGCTTTTTTATCGTTCTCTGCCCATGCCCTCCATTCAATTGAACATCCTACTTGCCCCAGATTATAAATGTTCACCTGGCACAGTGGTGGATACACCTCACTCAGGAGCCAAGTGAATGTGGCACCAGGAGTCTTTGGATTATGGAACACTAATGAGCTCAGGTGCAATTGGAACAAATCCAGAAGCTATGGGCGGACACAAGGAAAATTAAGGAGTGGGAAAATTCTTGTTTGGTCTTGTTATTATTAATGTGCAGACAGAAACGATATGTGTCTGTGACAGTTGTATTGGTGTTTATCAGCAAGGCAAGTGTTTTTAAAAAATATCAAAAAATGGCATTTTTTGTTCATAAAATCATATAAATTCTATCTAGTTTTTATGGTATATGTAAATTATGTTTTGGATTTGATATAATCTACAAAAGTATGATTAAATCTTTTTCTGTTTTATTTCATTCTATCATCCATGATAAGATGACATCCCTGAACTGAAAAGCCATATTAATTAATAAATAGTCCAATATTTACAATAACTTCTTTGAAAAAGATGGGTTTTATCCAAACACTGAAGCAAAAGCTTCAATAGAATTTCTTTTTCCTGCAAATAGGATAGTTGCCTTTGGAATTTGCAGTCTCCACTCAGTGCACACCTTTTCCACAAAGCTGTATTACCTCTTACACAGCTTTGCTCTCAGGACCTGCCTTTCATCAGTTGTTCTTCACTCTGCATTTATCTTTCCTTCCTTTAGTTACAGCACTAGAGCTAGATCACCCCCTCCAGAGACAAACCCAACATCTATAGGATGAATGTCTAGCTGGGGTCACCCTGCACAGTGCTCCCAGCATCTCTCCAGGCAGGGTGGTCCATGCAAGGTCTATATTTTTATTCCTGCCTCTTTGTGCCCATTTGTAAGACTGGAGATTGGCAGGCTTCAGGGAAAAGATAATACAGCTTCAGTTTGCTGTTTCCTAGGAGATTCAGTCTAGAGCAATAAGGGCTGCTGAGCCTCTTTGGAAATCATGATCCCTGGCTGAACCAGGAAGACCTGCTCACACATGGCTCCCCCTTAGAAAGCCTGGCACTGCTGGGGCTGCCTTTAGGGGATGCCCTGGTGCTCAGTGTATCCTGCTGAGACAGCTGAACTCTTCAGGCATGGACCAAGGTCTATTCAGGAGAGAAAAAAGCAGATGAATTCCAGATGAAGCTGGAAGCAGTGACTCTAGCTTGTGATAAATATACAGCTAGAGCTGAGCCATACTTGGTCTGTCTGAAAAAGGTATTAGAAATGGCCCAATAAAACCTGATAATCATACATTAGTTGTATATGAAGATTAAGGACACCTTTTGTATTATATTTAAATATATGGAGATGAATGAAAAATATAGACTGGCCTTTGAATTAGCAAGTGGATTGCATCTAACTGAACTTTGATAACTGAGTTTGTCTAAAGAGATTGTTTTAGCACATAATATACTTGGACTCAATGTGCATGGAAAATAATTGCACAATGGCAATAAAAGGTAGATTAGCACAAGATCGTAGTGTGTGAACTACAAAAATTATTCTAAAGTAAAAATAAGTCCTTCGCTGTAATTCCTTCAGAATCAGAATCGGATTAAATGTTATAGAAAGTATCAGCAATATCTCAAATACAACATACAGGAAAGCATTTATGTTTTTTCAAGAAATACAAATGTAGCAGACATTGACAATATGGAAGGTGATCAGAATATCACATGGGAAGAAATGGATAGGCTTTAGAACTGGGACAGGGTATGTGATTTAATTAGTTTGAAATACGAGGTAATGAACATAGGGAGCAATGAGAATTTCTTCAATCAGAAGGCTCACTGGTTGAAACAGGAAGACTTAGGGGTATTAATCAGTCAAAGAATTATTATGCACCACCTAGGTGCATGTAGCAGTAAAAAATGGAAATAGAATTCTCAGATGTATCCAGTGAGGCTTTTGCAAAACGAAAACATTAAGTATTAATTATAAGTTGCACTGTTGAGACATTATCTGGTATGGAGTTTAGAATTCCAGTCATAAAAACTCAACACATTAAACTCCTAATGGAGCAAGTGGAGAGAGGAAAAGAGTTAATAGCAGTGCTGCAGGAACAGAAAGCCTGTTTTATGGTTAAATCTTATCAAAATTTTTAAGGTAATGAAATAAAAATCAAGAGTACGTTTGGTCTATTTGTATAAAGATATGATAGAAGCAGATAACAGAATGCTCTTTAAAGCTAAGGGACAATTTTGACCTAAATAAGACATAATAAATGTGGTATTAAAAATGGAAAAAAAGATGTTATACAAAAATCTTAGTAATAGAAGTAGTGGTGCCAAAAAACCTGAATTAGTTTAAATCCTTAATGTTATCAGTGAAAAGGACTTGATAATGAGATTGATTATGATGAAAGAAAGCAGGAGATGGAAAAGTGTCCCAGAACAAGAGAATTCATGTTGAAGTTGAGAAAATGAAGCCAAAAAAAAGTGGTTTTACTAAGACCTACCTTGTCCTTATGCATATAGACCTGGGCTGTTGAAATCAAAGTAATATTTACCTGGACAAAGCAGCAAACAATGAGCAATGGGACTCAAACTTGCAGAAGACTAAGTAAGAGAAAGGATAAAAATGCTTAAGAAATTATCTAATGGGAAATTTTCACTATGGTTTACTATGTGCACATCAGTGACATTATGAGTGTATACCTGTATGTAGATCTCCCTCTGCACTGCTTTACTGACCTAAGCTAATTCTCAGGGCCCTGTGGGCATCATTCCCTATCCAGGGGGCCAGCTGCCTGGTCGGAGGGCTAGCACACAGCGTCTATGTTCCCACTTTGCTGGCCTGGCTGAGGCACCCTACTCTGTCACCATGCTGGGCAGGACACTGCCCCGTTCCTGCCCTGCCACCACCCAACCTCCTGGATCCCCTTCCCCTGCAAGTGGCCTGGTTGTTAGCAACTCTGACAGTAAACTACTTTCATAATCTGGTATTGCTTTGTCGAGGGGAAAGATATTTTCTTTTCTGGGAACCTAGGAACCTTGAAAGAACCTTGTTGTTCTTTCTGATCTGTAAATTCAATTTGATCATTTGTTGAGGGGCATCAGGAGGACTGATGAGCAAGGAGTCTGGATCTGACTAGGATATGCAGAGAAGCCCAGGAGTTGGGAAGCACTCTGGAAGTCTGTTTGGTAGCTGCCTGCCAGGTCAATACTTGATGTCTTCTGTCAATAGCAACCCATAAAATATCGAAGCACATGAAATCCAGATGGTTTCTTCTGAGCATGCAATCTGAACCAGATAGGATCACTGGAGACACAAGTACTTCACAACACAATATGCTGAAACTCTCCCTGGCAGAACATGCAGAAGTTCTGAAAACAATCTGAGTGCTGATAAACTGCTGGTAGATATATCAGGGTTAGCAGAGGACTGCAATTCCTCTACAGTCCTGAGAGTTGCGATGGTGTGTGTCCTGTGTATTTTAAATTTTGGTTTGAATATTCCACATAGATCTATTTGGTCCAGGCTCCCCTGCAGTGGCACTCTTGTTTCACTAAAAGCAGTACAGAAATCATTCACATTCCTAGGTAATTTCCCTTTGTGCTGTTGCACAAAAGAGGGAAAAGGAATTAATTTTCCTTTACACCAAACAATGCTTGAGACCAATGAACTTAAAGATATTTTTTTGCTTCCTCTTTCTCTTTTCCCTCCTGGAGTGTAATAAAAGAAATTGTATTTTTGCAAATAAACATTGTATTGCTATAGCATTTTCCCAGTCCAAAGCTTTTTCACTGAGTGCCATTTTCATTTTTTTTTTTTTTTTCCAGTGAAGACCTATGTGATAATTCTGGTACTGTATTAGGGACCCCCCAGAATTTCTGTATGTGGACTACAGTAATGGGTTCCACATAGACCAAAGAAATTCTATGCATGCAGGAAATGTTTCAGTGCATTCTCCAAAAGCAAAGTCTCTTCTAAATCAAAAGTTACAGAGTTGTCAGAAAAGAAACTTTTACAAATCAATGTATTTAATTTTTCTGAAGTCACACTTGTTAGCATGTGAGTATATTCTTCTGTATTTACTTGAATGCACTGATCGTATATTAGTATTTGATTTATGTTAATGAAGATGATAATTGGATGATAGTGAAAAAGAGAAGGGGAGCCAACATAAATCGCTGCAGGGGAAGCAAAAGATCAAGAGGGTTGGATCCATTTCCTGTTAAGTTCCTCGGGAGTGTTTCCATTAATTTCACTGAGCTTTAGCTCTTGTCCTTAGTGAAAAAAAAGATACTGAGGTTCATTAGCAGCCTTTATTAAATAAAACTTATTACCATAAAAAGAACATTCCCACCTTCCAAAGAGCTATGTGGAAAGAGAAAACAGGAATTTCTTGAAGGTTATTGTGAGGTTTTTGCTTAGTATTTTGTTGGTTGGGTGAGTTTTTTGTGGATTTCTTTTTTTGTTTTTTTGATTGCTTGTTTGCATGTTTGGTTGTGTTTTAATTTGTTTTAATGCAAATATTTTGAAACCAAATTCTTTTTCCTCAGAATTGCAGAAATGTCTGTGTTGCAAAGGGTCACGCGCTTTATTTACCTGGGTAAGAATAAGAGGCTATGAAGTTCCCATGAGCTGAAGGAATGACTCAAGTCGTGTTTCTACCTCCTGGACCTGATTTCATAGTTAATATGTTCCCTGACACGTTACTTGACTATCAACGTGGGTGTGGGTATGATCGGGAGCAGCCGTGGGTGTGAAGGACAGAGGAGCCATTCCATTCACAGGAAGAGATCTTCCTCGCTGTGGGGATGCTGACTTTGCCTTGGCACTTCCCCTCATGGCCAGAGAACAGTTTGATTCATTTCATATACTAGTATAGACACGCCCTGTGAGTTCTGAAAACTAAGCATTTTACCATTTAGGAGGCTTTTCTGCATTCTTGCTGCCAAAACTCCTGCTTGTTTTTAAATTGGCGTAACATTAATCATTTCAAGATAGGAAATGCTTTGCCAGAACTGAAGGTAGTGTCCTCTGACACAGCGCTGATTATTTATTTTGAATCATTTTCAACATTGCTTCTTCCGTCTTCTGCTATGTCAGCCTTTACAAAGTGTCATTTTTCTAATAAATTAATTTATTATTTTCAATTCCCTGAAGTAAAATACGAATAGGGTAGAATGAAGCAGACAAACAAACAAACAAGAAAGGATGAAAATTGAAAATTGTTTGAGAATACATTTTGAAGTAAATGGATTTTAAAATACCCTCTTGCTCACTTGTAAAGCAGTGACAGCTCCAGTATCTCAACAAATACAGAGCAATTCATGTTGTAAAATAACAGTGGAGTTTTTATATCTTCTAGGTTCATGGGTGGAAAGGGGGATCTGCATGATGAGGAGTTTCAGGGTGTAGAGAGAGGGACTCTGACCTGATATTACCTCTCATATTACATGGTGAGTCATCCTAACAGAGACAGTGGAACTACTTGGCTTTTGACTTGAGGGAGGGAGGAAAGAAGGAAGGAAGGAAGAAAGAAAGGAAGGAAGGAAGGAGAGGAAAGGGAGGAAAGAAGGGAGGAAAGGGAGGAAAGGAAGGAAAGGAAGGAAAGGCTGTCTATTGCCTATTCCTCCCATAAGGAATAAGGCTGCAGAAAGGCCATAAAGCTGCCCTCCTCTTGCAGCAGCTAAAGCAACAGCTGTGCATTCCAGCTCAGACAGGTATTCTCAGGTCCCATTTCAAGGGAAGCAAACAATGAAAAATTGAATGAAGCAGGCGAATTGGTGAGAGAGAATAATGGAAGAAACAACATGCAATGAGGCAGAATAGTGCTGCAGCTGTCTCTGCTTTGTCTCCTTTTTCCATCAGCTGGACTTGAGGAAGGATGTGACTTAGGTCTCAGTAGGATGGTAAAGGCTAAGCATTATTTGCATTAATGTTTTTAAATGCCTATCTCATTTTCTGTTTTTTATTTTTAGTTGACCTGAGCCTCAGATTCTCAATGATCTTTTTAATATCTGAGGAAAATAAGCAAAGCACTTAGACTTATATTAGTATAGATGAAAGGTCTTTCTTTGGATTTTTATTTGTTACCTTTTTGTAAGTATTATTTTATCATTTATTTTCTCTTTTAATCCTGTTTTGTTTCACTTGGCAGCTGAAACAATAGTTTCTAGCTACTGGCAAGGAAAACAGATGAGCAAATATTCTGTGTCTTGAAGTTAAATGCATTGCTGCAGCAACAACCCTCTCCAGCTTTCCAGCCACCATGAATCCTGAGCCTACTCTTAAACTGGTAAGTCAGCAGCCATGCCAGCACAACACATTGCCAGAACTGTTCAATCAGGCCAGTCTATATTGATTTATTTTAAAATATATTCAGCATCAGTTCCTCTGTTTTCTGTCAGTTAGCGATACTGTCACTGCTTTGATTCACCACCCCTTCTACTGCAAATCGTATGAGCACATTATCAAGCAGCCAGTGCACCTAGGTTTTGAGGCTGACAATACAGGATCAATGTCCCAGGGACTCAACCCTGAATTTCAATAATTCAATTAAATTCCTTGAATACTGGATTCAGCCAGATCGATTCCACATTGCTTGCATGTTCACGTACAAGACATCCTCCACAGAGAACCTGCATATAGTCCCCTTGTCGGTGTATAACAAAGGGAAAAGAGAAGATATTGAACTGGAGGAAAGATAATCAAGCATTGAACCTGCTGAGTCTAACAGTAAAAAAATTTGCGGGCGGATTCTGCAGCAGCTGAAGCCACTGGAGGATACTGTATGTAAAATTGGGGTCCTATTAAAAATGTATAAACATATCCAGGATTAGGTTTTAAAGCTATTGCTATAGGTATGAAATGAGCTTAACTTAGAACTCCTGGGCTTCCTCTAGGCTCATTTACAGCTAACCAAGGGAAAAAATAAACTCTTTTATTGCTTGAATAATTCTATGCTACCTATAACAGTAGTTAATAGTTAATAAGGATTTATGCCTCTCATAACTGAAAGGTGTGTCTAGATTCTACAAGTGGAATATATACAGATGCTAGAAATTCATTACCCATACTTTGTTCACAAACAATATAGGAAGAAAGAAGAAGAAAGAAAGAGTCTACGCAAGCCACAGGTTGTGACTGCATAGGAAGATTCTTTAAAGAATGCCCAATCTTCCAGGCCCAGCTCCCATCTGTGGCACTGCTCCTTTGGATGCAGAAGCCTACAATACCCTGCATCATGCATGGTACCCTGCATGAATTCAGGCCAGGTGTAGGTGTAATAAACTTCCTCCCACCTAGCAGCAGCTAAAAATCTATAACTTCAGGATGTGCTGACTAGTGATAAATGCTCCTCCTTAATCTGCAGCTGGAAGTTTCTTGGGACCCTCATTACTTCTTGGTGGATGTTTGTATAACATCCAGAATGAGAAGTTATGGTTTTATTTTAAGCCTCTGCCCTTGTGTAATGGAAGAAGGTAAAATAGCAGTAACTGATAGTAATAACTCTGTGAAATCAACTTCCCAAACAACAGAAAGTCTGTCATGTATATGTTTTGGAGAGGATATTTGTCCTTATGGCCTAATTCACTGGCAAATTTTCATTTACCACTAAGGGACAAGTCAGTACTCTTTTAAAAAAAAATTACTAGGAACTCAATTAAGAACAAATTCCAATTTTTTCTTATTAATTGTTATGAATATTGAACACTTAAGCAAAACATCAAATAAGGTTCTGTGATAAATGGTCCATATAGGACGTAGCATAATAATACCATGGAAAATAGTAATGTATAGGACTTCCAGTATCAATAGCCAGCCCTAGAATAGCCAGCAAAAGAAACAAAAAATCACTTTAATTTTTAAAGGGGAACATTTTTTATTTAATGAACTACAGCCATTTCAATTTCATAGTTTAGGTTCCTTCATAACTATTCTATTTCTTATTATTTGTTATAGTAGCAGACAGCAACCCATTCTGAGCTATTTCACAAACACTCAGAAACCTCCCAAAATTATTTTTATAAAACATAAATGAGGATCAATGAAAGCTGTAAAGTATAGAGGTTGGAGTGCATATCATTATGAGATGGGTAAAAGCATTTGCATAAACAAAAATTAGCAGTGTTGGGTAAAACAAACTGTGTAATAGTTTCAGCTTAAAATTTCATTAACATGATGAAGGGGAGTAGTATAAATAGATGGCTATTTTGTTCTTTTCAAAACAAAAAAATATTTTAAAAATAAATTCTTATTCTTTTTTGTTGACATCTTCTCAAATCAGAGTGAATTTTTCATTGACAATATCTCATAATTTTAATATCTTTTGACAGTGACCACCTTCCATCTGATTAGCTGGCTTATGTAGGATAAGCCTCCCTTCTATACCCTCATTCACCATACAGTTTTTTCTTTCATTTCAATCATCTTATTTGTATCCCACAAACTGAATTCTAATGTTAATGCTAGTAATAATACTTGTTTGAATACAATTTCAGGATCAGTCCTCTACTATGGCAGTGCAGTGATGGTTCATTATACAATATGCTTGTGACACAGAAATGTTGTCCTTTGTGGCTGAAGCAGAGCTAATCCAATTAATTTGTTCATGAAAGCCAAGCTGGTTTTAAAACAGGGTCTAGCACAAAGAGGAAAGGACAGTTTTTTATTAACTTTCTCCTTTGTCTCAAGACATATTTATTGCTTTCTGCTCAAGCAGAAATAATAAAAACCTAAGAGTACAACAACTTGCATGAAAAATCTTTCAGCTCTTGTGCATGTAAATAGATTGGACTTTTGATTGAATACACTCTGTGCATTTCTTAAGGCTCAAACTTTAAAATGCCTAATTTGGAAAGATACCAGTATGTGCAAAAGAGTGACTTTCATAATGCATGGCAGCAACATTATTAATTAAAGCAGAGGACACTGCAAGGATATGTCAAAGCAAAATAACCTTCAGTTAGCAGAAACAGACTGAGCTATAGGTCAATTTTATTGTGTTATAGAGCAGACACTGTTTTTCACATTGTGTTACCGGAGGTACCAGTGAGATACCCAAGGCAGGTTTTTGCTAAACAGACAGATCACCTAGAAAGCCTCAGTAGTCACATATAGAAATTATGTGATGGATCAAGGATATTTTCTTTTACTCCATTATAAACACTCTCATACCAGTGATGATGGTCTTTATGTGTCTCTGAAATAAAAGTTGAACCCAGCAAAATGGAGTAAAAGGGTGAGTGTATGTTTACACGGCACAGAGACAACATGTATTAGCAATTGCTCTGCTGGGAGAGCTGTGAAGTTGAGCTGCAAGCTCACAGTCATGGAAGATACTCCCTTTCTGGGTGCTGAGCAGACCCACTCTGACTGGGCTGAAAACCTCCAGGAGGATGCTGTTGGTGAAAGTGACTTTTCTTGGTCCTAAAAATAAAGACATGTTTGTCTGAGTGTCTGGCAGAAATTTCCTTCCCTCCATGTTATGACATAAATAGTCATTAGCAGGTTTAAAAGGCTTTACATACTCTAGCAAGGTAGGAGACAGCAAGGTAGCTGCCTCAGTTTAGAGTTGTTCAGGAGTTGAAGTAGTATTCCCAAAAGTATTATTGCATTCAGAGATGGGGTCATTCTCAGAGAGTTTTATTGTCTGTCTAAAACAGCTGCTTTGAGAAGTATTTGTCCAGTTATGAGCAAACTGGCTTCTCTAAGACTTGTCCTCCTTGACCTTTATATATTGCAGCTATAAACAGGACAGAGCATCTCTGGGCTTTATTTGCCATGGGTACACCGATGCTCAAATACTTAGAAAACTTTCAGCAGAATCTGCCCTTCTGTTGAGAACACATTTCTGTCAAACAAACCAGCTGTTCTGAGTTGTTCTGTGGCACTGACTCAAAATGCAGTCCAGTCTGGATTGGTGCTAATTAGCAGCTGCTGGAAACATTGATTGGCTGATACATAGCTTTCAGGGAGAGTATATGCAAACCCACAGTGCAGCCTGAAGTATGCAAGGTTCTGCTGTCTGGACGATGATGTGGAGTCAGGTTGCTTTCTTATTATGAGCTTTTGACCTGTACTGGGTACATTAAGTAAATATGATCAGATAATCCAGTTGTAATACTCCTGTAGACTGCTATGTGAATAGCCCAAATCATCTTGGTTTGGAAGTAATAACAGAAAAATAAAACCCTAGAGATCATTAGGTTGCCTATATCTGGGCATGATACTCCAATTAGAAAATTAAAGGAAACAAGGTAACATTCTCGCAATAAAATGATGACTTAATCTGTCTGTGGAATATGAATATGAAAGTATTGACTTGTTTTCGCAAGTCATAACCAGAAACATGGCAACAATGTGGAAGTTGAGGGATATATGAGATACACAAGCCTCTGGCTTTGTGATGGTGCCACTTTTACTTGATGACTGATTGAGAAGACTGGATCAACAGAAGCTGCTCACCTATTACAGGTGGGCATTGCTACATATCTTGTAGGAGACTATCTCTTGGGGGGATCTCTTCAATACCTCTGTGTATTTCTCTTGCTTGGCTGAGATCAGTGTGTTTTAGATGAAGTGCACAAAGTGACAATTTTGTACATACTGTACAAATGTTTATCCAACCCTACAGCAGCCCTGTGCAGACCCAGTCCTGCATGTGATTCTTTCCTCTTGTGCTCTCTGACCCGTGTCACTTGCTTTTCACTTGCATTTCTGGCTGAGGGTCATCAACCACAGGTGACTGGACACGCATTTTCTCAGTGTCTCAACAGCAGCAAACTTGTCCAAATTATACAGTGATCAATTTTCCAACAAATGCATCCCCTTCTCTCCTTCTTTGGTCAGGTTATGCTTAAAGCTATTGTCTCTGCTACTAGCCTTCTTTAGAACTGCAGAGATAAATACTGAGGTGAAAAAGCTGAGAAATGTTTAAATGGTTATCCTGGTACACCTCATCAGCGTTAATGAGGTAATCTTATTTTATATTTCAAGGAAGGTACTTTCCTCTTGATTCACTGTAGGTATCTTTTTTCTCTCTTTTTATTTTTTCATCTATAACAACATCTTAGGTCACTCATGTAAGATTTTTGTGAGCATCTTTACTGTAAATATGTTTCCCTGGATCTACAAGTTTGGGTTGAGTAAAGAATATATTTTAATATATTTTACTGGAGGTAGGGCTTTCAAGTAGAAGAGGTTCCACCATGTTGCAAAAGAAATTCTTCTACCAATTGATAGCTTTATTGTTAAAAAATCACTTCTTACAGCTCTAAATTTGTCTTGATTAACTTCTAAACCAGTGGAAGATTTTTAAATCATTCTTTGCTAGCCAGAAATTTATCCCTGACATGCACAGTGATCAAACCAACTCATAATGTTTCCCACGTACATTAACAAGACTCAGCTCTAGGCTCCTGGGAAAAGTGAGATTTTCCAGGTCTTAGGTAGCTATTTTATATCTTTACCAATCATTTCCAATTTATAAACATCCTCTTTTGCAGCCAACAGAGTTTTTATAAATATATATTGTGCTATTTTATTAATATTATTACTAGTTATATATGGTGGAATAGTTTGAACTTCTCACTATTTTTTTTTTAAATTTCTGAATATACTTGGATGAACATTTCTGAATACAGCTTGGCCTTTTTTTTTTTTTTTTTACAAGGAGGTCATGTTGGAAACGCTGTCTATTTATCACCTCAAAACCAGCACTTTTTCAAAACTAGTCCTTCCTTCAACTCTGACCTAAATTCCATTTTCACAGATGCTTGTCCTTAAATTCAATTGCTTTAGAAAGCATGATGCTCAGATGGTCTCATCTTGCTAAGTGAACTTGATTGCTCTGTCAAACTGACCTGTTCTTATCCCAATTTACCACTTTACTGGTTTTGTGGAATCTGTAGACCTTACCATTATTGAAAATTTCTTCCAAATCATTGGAAACAACATTGACTAGTGTGGAGGCAAGAAGAGATCATGGTGAGACATGACTAAAAGTATTCCTATTAGGTGATGATTATCAGCCAGTTTTAATTCATTGTATATATACCACAATGAATTTTTTTTGTTATATATAATTTTTTTTATTCAAAATGTGATGAACTTCTGGGTCAAATTACTTAGATGACTTTGTCATACTTGTGATCTCAAAAAGAGCGTAGCTCCTCTCAGTGAGCTCTGTTTCCTCTTAAGCCCTATTGATTAGCATTAAAGGTACTATAATTTATTTTTCATCCTGAATGTACCATATATCCATCCATCTGTTAATGCTCCTCAGTATGCCTTTGTGGGGTTTTGTCTCCAACAAGCTGATTCTAGGTTGAGATCACTTTCCCTTAGGTGAGTTTTCAGTGATCAAGTTGTAACATGGAGCAAAATTTCAGAGGAGAAGTAGAGTGTGAGGGAAAGTAAGAACTGGGTAGAAAGGTTACATGACAGTGTATCCAGCACACTGCCTTATTTTCATTTTGCTCCTTGGTGAGTTGTTTTGTTTGTTTGCTTTGTTGTGAGTTTCTTTGCTTGGTTGAAATTTTTTTCCCCTGTTAAATGTTTTGTGTCTCTGGTGCTCTGAACTGGGACATGTGTGGCATTTCAGGATTTTTTTCAATAATTTTTCTAGCTCTCAATAGCCCACGAGAGTAGGTACACCAGTACATGTGAATAGTAACAAACTTGCAAGGGAATAATTTTTCTTCAGGTACTGTGAGCTATATCATAGAGGTTTCATAGCTTAATTAAAGCATTCAGTACCTCTGCATACTTTTAACACCTTCCCAGCCCCAATTATCAATAAATACTACAGGCTCTTATAGGTTTTCTTTAGTAAATAATCTATAAGAAAACTGAATTCAAGTAGTGTTTTAGGAGTTATGGTACAAACATTCAATTTTAAAGATGTTTTCTTCACCCCCAGTGCCCAACTCTTAATAATATGACCCCAAACACCACCTCAAAATGACATTTCTGTCTTAGGAAAGCCAAGAGCTACATATTGCTAGAGGCTGAGAAAGCATATTGTATGCTTGACCTATTTTACTCTTTTCTATTGACATCTGTTGCTGGCCATTGTTGGAGATGAACTGTTGTGTATTTAGTTTAACCCAGTTTATTTTCCTAGTGGTCTACATTTTCCAATAAGTAATGCATATTCTTTAGGAGTGCCAGCATATTAACTTTCTTCAACTTGGCTGCGCAAGTCTTTAAGCCCTGACCATTCAGGCTAAGCACTGTAGCACTAAGGTAAATGGTAAGGTAAATGGCTGCATGTTGCACATATTCCCTTTTTCTGTTGCTACAAATACAGAAACACCCTACTTATATTGTACATTTCAGAAGTCCATCTAATCTCAAATATACTCAAAATCTCTTCATATTTCCACCACACAGAATAGCTGTCATTTTTTCCGTATGTATATTTTCAGAGAACAGCAAAGTGGTTTTGAGATAAAAACATAGAAGGTAGAATAAAATTATAGAAGACGTTATTTTGTATTAATGGAAGGTATCATTAGCTTCCAAGTTTCATAGAATGCAATCTGAATAAAACACATGTTATTGAGTTAAAAGCAGTAGTACTTATTATACTGCTTTTACCATCCTTCAAGATCTATGATTTTGTTCAGTTTAAATTATTTGCTCATGGATGTGCATATGAATGCAGTGATACCCCTAGGCCCATGGTTTGAGGACACTTCCATGTGTCACCTAGTGAGACAATTGTTATGAAATTCAAGTCACCAACAAACAGACTTTGAGACAATTCAGATGAAGAAAGGCTTCAATTTGGCTGTTTAACATTTTTGTTTGCAGTAGGAGTAAGCCCATCTGGTACAGTTCACTGTTCTTGTGCTACAGCCATCTGAAAACTGAAGGAAATTTAGTATGAGTTAAATGGATCTATAACGGAATAAAACAAATAATCTAAATTCTATTTTCTATGTCACTTGATTGGAGATATGCAAGCCATCAGATACAAACACACTCATCAGGAAAAACCACCAAATCAATAGAGCACACTTTAAAGGAAATGTAGCAGAGTCACTATCTCATAGTCCTTTGCAGTCCATACTATTGGCTTATAATAATACCTTTAGTACTCAGGCATACTGATGTAAGAGTGTAACATTGCCATGCATCTGTAGGTACCCAGGTGTGGGCACTGACAAAAAGAGAAGCCTTAAAACAGCAGTAGAAACCACAGTCATACAGTGAAATTGCTTTGTCAGTAATTTTGACTGCTCCCTTTAGAGAAAGGAACATGTTATATTCATTCTTTCCACTTTCTCTCAAAATATTTTTTCAATATGCTGCTTAGGAATCAAAACATGTCCAGTTTCTACACTCTGCCTTCAAAAGCCAGAATGGAAAATGCAGCTGGACATTCAGACCTGCCTCTCATACACACTGAAAGTGCCAGCAGAACAATTTCTTCACAATATAAGGATGTGGTTTATGTCTCTACTATCCTACTTTGCACCAGCAAGCATGCTGTGCTGTCCTTTGCTTTCATGCAAACTGTAATCTATACAAAATTCTCTGTTTTCATATTGATAACTGAGGTACCTGTTTACTTCAAGCTTAGAAGGAAGTAAAATAAACAATAGAAGTCCATGAATATGAAAGCCTGCACACAGGCTTATTATCCTTCCTAGAAGCCTCATACAGAGTTAAAAGTGTGGCAGCCTGGCAGGAAGACAAGAATTTTTAGCTGTGCTTAATATAATTAAAGCCAGTCAGACACAAACATGAGGTTGCTGTCCTGCAAATTGTTATGCACATCGATAATTACAGAATTATATATGAATATATGTCTGTGTTTGTATCAAACCTACAAGCTGCTTCACTGAAGCCAGTGTGGATCTATTTGTATGACTAAGGTTCAGCTCTGCAGGTCCAGGAAGAAAGCATTGTGCTGTATCTTTTATTGATAGGAACTATGAGACATCTTTGTAATTTCAAAACAGCCTGTGGAAGGAAAGCAGAATCTATCACTAGCCAATACCAAATTTCTTTTCTACTTTCTTTTTGTCTCTTCTTTCAATCTTTCCAAGGCAGCAGGAGAAATCTTAATTTGGTACACCACAAAGAACAATATATAGAATCTGGACTCAGAGATTATTTCCTACTTCTGTACCCATTGCAGAATGGATCCGGTTGGACAGGAGCACAGGAGGTCATCTGGTCCAACCTCCCTGTCCAAGCAGGACCATCCCAGAGCACATGGCATGGGATTGCAGCCAGATGATTCCTGAATATCTCCAGTGAGAGAGACTCCTCAACCACTCTGGGATTCTTTTTTCAGTACATGGACACCTGCACAGTGAAGAAGTTCCTCCTCATACTCAGATGGTGCTTCCTATGCATCAATTTCTACCTATTGTCTCTTGTCCTACTGCTTGGCACCACCAAAAGAAATCTGGTCTCATCCTCTTGGCACCCAGCCTTCAGATACTGGTAGATATTGATGAGATCCCCTCTCAGACATTTCTTCTTGGTGCTGAACAGGCCCAGCTCCCTCAGCCTTTCCTCACAGGAGGGATGCTCCAGTCCTTTATTCATCTCTGTAGTCCGACACCAGACCTGCTTCAGGAGCTCCATGGACTGAGGAGCCCAGAACTGGACACAGCACTCCAGATGTGGCCTCATCAGGGTTGAGTAGAGGGGCAGAATTTCCTCACTTAGCCTGCTTGCATGAGCTTCCTAAAAGAAGAAATTCTTATTCATGGCTTGTAAAAGAAAGAAATTGTTAAAAAATTTACTTCATAGTCAAATGTAAAGAAAAAATCAAGATATTCTGGTTATGCTGCAAAACGGAACTTGACTCCCTCTTACTGGTAGGGCAGTGTCTGCTGCTCTCAAAAGCATGGCTTCTTTTACACTAAGCAGTAATTTTGTAGTCAAAAAGCTACAATAAACCTCCATCAGCTTAAGCACTCTAAGATTCTTTTCTTCACATTTTTTGCTTTCTTTTGCCTTTGGAACATTGCTTCCTAGTTTGCAGAGTAGCTCAACTCTGTCTACAAAAGAGATAGAAACAAATTAAATATGTAGAAGTACCTTACGTATCATGCAGGGTTTCAACACTCTTTAATAAAAAAAGCTTAATTAAACCTGTCTCACTTCTAAGACAAGTTTTGCTGTGAAAAATGCTGCTCTCCTAAGTAAGTGTCTGGGTGGTTTTACTTTCCTTTTGGTTCTCAATGTTTGCTTCCTTCTCAAAAGTGTTGTGATGTTAAATTTATTTTGTAATCAGCTATAAAAGTATGTTATTATTGAATAGAAAAAAATGGAAATTTTCCAATTCTGGAATTGAAAATTTTAAACTGTAAGTGGTAATGTTTCTTTGAGTTGCAGTAATTCACTTGTGGGAAGAAAAAAAATTCTGAGCTCTATGTAATATTCTGACATTCGCATTTAATAAACTAATCATAAATCACATAAGAGCTACAAGTTAATAATTATAAATTATAATTTTTAAGTAATCCAAAGATTTTTTTAGCTGTTTACGTAATGTGTATCTAATGACTTAGGGACCTGGTGCCTGACCATGCAATCCTAAAATGTTAGATTTAATTATCAGAATTACAATTAAATCCAACAATTTATCTTGTTTTTTAAATAAGAACTCCAGTTGCTTAGTATTCAAATGCAACATTTTATATTTTATCTTTTCAATAGCCTTTTGCTGAAAGAGTTAAACTCATATATGACTAGAATAAATGCTAGACAGATACTGCTCCCAGGCAAAAGAGAAGACAAAAGAGAAAGAAAATAGCAGAAGGAAACAGAGCACCTGTATTGCAAATGCTTAAATGAGAAATCCAACTAAACATACAAACCATCTGGGCTTAGATCACTTTCAGAGAGAATTGTAGGACTTTCGTGGTTTTATGGGTTCTCTGTTATTCTCTTACTCTTGAAGAGTGATATCACTAGTGAATAGTGCCATGTTCTGCATAAAAGTGTTCTTGTGTAATCAGGTTTTGTCCTTTCACTAGTAAGGATTTGTATAAAAGTAATGACATTAAAATTTGCAACATTTCGACAGAGCTTCAGTCACCTCTAAGTTTAACTGAAAACTAAGAGACAAAGCACCTCTGAGAACAGAGTCTTGCAATCCAGAGTAGGAAGCAATTACTAAAGTATAAAATTTCTTGGACATTTCTGACAGGTTTAGCCCATTATTTACACATTAATAATGCAATATACAGGTAGAGGGGGGTTTTGTTGTTGGTTTTGTGGGTTTTTTTGTCTTTTAAACATGTTTTTTATTATTAATCTCCATTTATCTCCTGTATTGAAGATTTTAAACAAGGGAGCAAACAAGTAGTGCCTGAAGACAGATTCCAAAGTAGTTTCCATTAACTTAAATGGGATTTGGTGGAATTTAGAATTTCTTAAAGTCAGACTATTTCTTTAGTATGTTCTGTGAACCTAAATTTACACTTGCACTTATGAAAGTGTTGTCTCAGATACTAAGTTTGCATTTTAAGGTATTTCTGTGAGTTAAGAAGACACAAGATTAAGATAATTAGCCAGCATACGTCTTTTCACCAAGCAGCTAGGCTAAGCAATCTTTTAAGGTTTTTCCTTCAGGAGGAATGTTTTGGTTGTTTTTTCCTTCAACAAATGGTCAAATATGAGAATTTAGTTAACTGAAGATTTATCAACAATTTTAAACCTTTTTGTCTTTACATCTTCTTAGTGCAAAACATTTTACTTAACTTCAAAGGAGAATTAGTAGGCAGTGATGTTTCAAGATTGAGATGTAGACTAATTTCCACCATATGGTGTTTTTGTTTTTATTGCCATCTTTGGAACAAAGGGTAGAATTTCCTAATTTGTTTGGGGTTTTTTGAGAAGATTTAAATGGCTAACTTAAATCCTAGATGTTCTGTTATTTTTTCCCTTACTTTTTTTTTTTTTTTTTTAGTAGCTTTCACATATTCAACACTGCATAAAAGACCCATTTGTAATTATGTGTAACCTTTGTAAAGCCTCTGGGTAAGGTCTGCTCATTAATCTTTAACCTGACTAGCCTTGGGGGTGGTGAAGTTGCTGCAGCCATGTATTAGAGGCCCAGAGACCACAGACTAGAGGTACAAAAGGGATAATTAAGTGATCGTATGAAAGAAAAGCGAACAAAACTAAAGGGATAGGAAGATATTGTACATGCCAGACAGCAGTAAGGACAAGGGAATGCAAATTGCTATAGATAAAAATCAAAAAATAAAGGAAGGAGGTAGTGCCTTTTTCAAAACAAAACCAATTTAATGTTCTCATTTCTTAGTCAAGCACGGATAGCCTTCACTAAATTAGGCCTCAAACATTGTAGTAATCATACAGCACAGACACAGGGTTAGTTTTTAATAGTGAGTCCCTATTTATATTTTTTGTTTGTTTTAATGAATAAGCTGCCTCACAGTAACTGTAAAAGGTGCAAATTATAATATCTCAGTATGTCTCAACAAAAACCGGCACCTGGACAAGTGTGAAGCTGTAACTAAGGGAAAAATATTGCCCCTGGCCACCAGGCTTTGAAGAACACCTGACTGCTGGGCAGGTGCTCTGTGCTGATCCCAGCCCTCTGTGGGCTCACAATGTAAGTGATCATCAAGGGTCTGAGATGTGAAGCATTTTTGGGAAAGGAGACCGGGCCAGAATTCAAAACACTAGCTCTGATGAGGCTTTATGGCTTTTCCAACACCTTGATAGGGAATTCTTTGAAATTGTGAAAGCTATTCTCTTTGCTGTTCCTAAAGGACAATGTCCTGTCATCTTTTGACTGCATTTTGAGAAAAGCGTCTAATTTTAAATTCATTAATTATTTCATTAAGTACAGGTTTCGTTGAGAATAAGTCTCTCCATTTGATTAGACGCTTGCCTTGGCATCTTTCTCAGTATGATCTCCTCTGACCAGTCTCTAAAATGCTGGCATTAAGTGGTGATTTTTTCCCAGTTGCCTGCAAAAATCCTCATCATTCTGTGAAGATATTTAGACTTGGCTTCAGGGACTGGGTTTCCTTTAAAAAAAAAAAATCATTTTATGCTTCTGTAATCCTTCAGTGTGTTACTGAGTACAAGACTCTCATGCATTCATAAACTGATCAGATTATAACCAGTAAGTTATAATCATCTGCACTGGGGAAGGATGGAGTAGGATAAAAAACCCAAGCATTATCAACTTTTGGGATTTTATATCCACTTTCAAAACAAGTGATGATTACTTTCCATATGGGTGAAGCTGTTTTTATCAAGAGGTTGCATGAGAACCTGATTTTTCATTAAAAATAAAAATTGATTTTTAAAATAGCTATACTTTATGTTTTAAAAGAGATAGCCTTTATGTTTCCATAAAAGTGAGGCAGCTGTTCAAAAGACCCAGCATGGTCATCTGTACCTCTGCCCCTGTGCAGGAAAAAATCACTATTATGGGCATGTAGTGGTAGGACAAGGGGCAATGGCTTTAAATTGACAAAGGGTAGGTTCAGATTGGATGATAGAAAAAATTCTTTGCTGTGAGGGTGGTGAGGCATTGTCACAGGTTGCCCAAAGAAGTTGTGGATGCCCCATCCCTGGAAGTGTTTAAGAGCAGGTTGAATGGAGCTCTGAGCAACCTGGTCTAGTGGAAAGTGTCTCTGCCCATGGCAGGGACACTGGAACTGGATTATCTTTAGGATCCCTTCCAACCCAAACCATTCTCTGGCTCTATGATTCCATGATCTCCAGCATACTGGAGCTGTAATTTTGACAGTTCTTGCTAAAGGAAGGTCATATGCTCAGTGAGGTAGAGGCCTATTAGGAACTAATTCTATATTTGAATATGCATCCAGGTGACTTATTAACTTTTCAAAGTTGATGTATATCAGGAATCTTATTTTAAATTCTCAGTGAAAATAAAATACTTACACTCTAAAGAGGAAAAATTGTAGACGGAATTGTGTTCCCACTGTACCTCTCTCTATGTGTTTATCTAGCTAATTATGTATGTATGGGAAAGTATAAAAATGTTTGGAAAAAATAAAGAAAATAATCATAGTAGTGAAAAGAATGAATTTTCATTTCCCTTTGTCAAGGGCAAATACTATAATTGCAAATATAACTAAAGGTCCTGTTAAAAAATGCAACAGAAATATTAATGAGCTAGTAGAAGGAGACTTCACCAGTTTGCATAGGATGGCCTGACACACAGTGTGGAAATAGTCAGCTTTGCACAAAGAGTACATAGAAAATCTAGTAAATCACACACTTCAGTTTGACAATGGTAGCAAAAAATAAAGGCTTAATATTTTGAATTATTTTCTTTCTGTTTTACGTCTTGCAAGAGGCCTAGCTAACTACAGTAAGCAGTCTGAGGACCAAATACTACCTTCTTTGTTAATGGTTGAAATAGTCTCTCTTTCTTAAATAAATATATAGGTTTTTTAAGGCCACCACCCAATGTTTTTACGATCAAGATCTGAAATGCATATTAGTGAAGCACTCTTATTATGACAAAGTGATGTGAAAAAGTAGAATAATAGGGAAAAAAGTAAGATTTTGTACAGTAATTTTAAAAAATTTCATTACAAATGCAAACCTCATATACTGAGAAGTATCCAGCTTCCTTGGTTCTAAATGAACTCCAAAGTTTGTTGAATGTAGTTAAATAATTAAATCAGAATAAAACCAATTTAATAACATAGAGAATCATGCCTTGGCTTGTGAAAAGATCAGTGTAAATAGGAATAACCTTTCTTCTCCTTTCTTCCCTTAACCCAGCACTTTTCATTCCTTAATGAGATAGAGTACATGTGTAGGACCTACTCATAGGATATGCTTATCTTTCTCAGTCCTTCAGGGCTCTCAAGAGGAACTAAATCAAAGCTAATCAAACAAATTCTCACTAAATTTAACAAATAACTAGGAAGCCAGAATAATGGGTGCAACCAATATGTGAACTTCAGATATAACTGTAAAACAATTATGGGAAAGAAAAGTAGGTCAGAAAAAATAAGGCAGAAAATACTGCGTTTTAAATGCTGTATTCATTAGCTGTCTGGGTCAGCTACTTTATCTCTTTCTAATCATCTGTGTAAATAAGACTAGCAATGTCATATTCTTTCATTCCTGTGCTATGCTGACAATTTTCATTGCTTAATGAGATCGAATGTTTCTGGGTTCTACATATGTATACTCATTCTCCTCAACCCTTTAGGGCATCTTCCTTCCCATGATGAAAAAATTGTCAAAGAATAATAAACAGTTTGTAGTGAATTCAGCAAATAAGTACGATATGCACGCAGTGCTTTAAATTTTCAGTTATAATAAAGTTATGCTTGAACCATGCAACACAGATCACTGCTTGAGGTGCAGAGTGTTACAAATCAGTGCCCTGGTCATTTACCCTGAATTCTACAGTGTTGGCTACTGTTGGATACAGGATATTGGATTTAATTAATGTTTCTTTATTAACACAGTGATAAATACTGTGTTACCTTAAACAGGAATAGTCTTTTTATCAATATAAACAATTGCTTATATTGATACATGGTTATATTAATAAATGGTTATATTGATAAAAGCTTACATTGAAGACATTTTAAATGGACAATATTAAGCCAAATATAACAGTACTTGCCTCTGCGCTTTTCCCACTTCCATGCAAAGCAGTTTACTCATAACTTTCTTATAATTTATTTTCTTGCCTTTCTCAAAGTAGTTATCTCACAGATAGAGCAGCTCCTTTGACTCACAGTCCAAACAATTGGAAAAACATAAAATATCATCCTAAACCAAGAATCTTTTCAGGACTCTGGGGTAATGTTCCTAGAACAAGTTAAGGTCAAGATGATGCTTTATTTGCTTGGGATGGAAGGGAAACAGAAGGCAAAATATTTAAACTGAGAGGCAGACTAAAATAACACAGAAATCAGTCAAATATCCAGGAGTAGCAAGACTGGGATCACTCAGAGTTTAATATTTCCACATGGATAGGCATAATCCTTAGGAGAATGTAGAAGAACTCACTGTCTAAAAGACATGAATATCAGCATTATGGAGATGCTGATATTATTATAGAAATGTTGATACTGGGGAGGAAGAGAGGAGCTCTTAATCTAGCAGAGTAAACCACATACCTTAAAAATCATAGAAAATGTGAAAAAATAGATTAATTTTTTCCGTTCTAAATATTAATTCCTGGAAAGTGTCTGTAACTCTCTTAAATACATTTGGGGCAATTTTGCCAGGAAAAAATACTTCCTGCCTTGGAGTTACCAATTGTATACAGTACCCATGTAACAGTTCATACTGTTACATTTTTAGGTTTCTTAAACACTGTCATCAAACGCTGACTGGTTAATTTGACATCTGTCTGGAACATGAATGTCTTTTTGCTGTCCTTAGTCTACATTTTAAATTTTTTTTCAACCTTTTTCCATTCACATAGATTAGTTAAATATATAAAAAGAGAATGCTTTGTCTCTGATCATGCTAATTAAGTTAATACATATTTCACTATCACATTTTATATGTACCTTCTAAACTGGTTTTACCCACTCACATGCTTAATGACTGTGACTCCTAGATCTTGACCTAAATTCTCACTCGGGGTTTGCCTCCCTCTGGTTATTTTAGCAAGGTGATGCAGAAATCTGACATCTCCTTGTTAGATTGCTGCCAGTTTCAACTTTACAAGTCCATGTGTGATCTACTGTCCTGCCCTGTGACTGCTTTCACCCCTCCTCTTTTTCTCCTGTCACTGTCATCTCCATCATCACACTCTTGATCACTAAGCTCCATAAATAACCCATTTATTCTCTTTGAGACTTTTTTCTCTGTGGATTTGTACAGGTGCACTACTTCCAAAGGTCTCTGTTTTCCTCATTCAAATAATTTTCACACTGTAGATTTCATTATGTCTACCTTTAGGAATTGGGCATCTAAGCTAATCCTAGCCATCCTAAAGATGTTTTATAATCATTGAGACAAAAAGGTATATGCAGAAATAGACTTACTTTTATCTTAAATGTTCAGGTTAGGTTTAGATTAATTACCCACAAATAGAACTTACAGGGAGTATTAGGTCATTTTCCAGACTTGGAAATATCACATTTCTAGATTTAGAGCATAAGACTTCTACTCCTTTTGGAATTTTGCTCAGTTAATAGCTGTTCAACTTATTCGTGGCTATACTTCTTAAAATTATGGTAAATATATCTGTTCCAGGCTAGCAATATTGTTGCTGTCCCTCCTCAGCACAACAATCCCTTTTCTGTGAACATGGGAGGAATTTTTTTGCTGTTAGATTTCTTTCTCCAATGCATTCTCTGATTTTGACTCCTTGACCATAGGTGAGCCAGAATTATGTGTTGCCATGGCTGCGGTGATGACATGAGTTCAGATAGGTGGAAGACATAACCAGTCAATAATATCTTTCATCCCCTGAGTTTACTCTGGACCTTTGATATCTGGGCAGCTATGACTTATAACAGCACACTCTATGTAGTTGACAATAGGTAAATTGTTTTATTATTTAGCACTGATAAATTAAAACAACATATAATGCATATTAATATTAAAATAACTTGTTAAAAGTATAGGTTGTTCTGGGCAGTTGGGTGGTCAGGGATGTGGAGAGAAAACTGTCTGAGCTACCTGGTTCAAAGATTGCTGGCATGAAGTCCAGCTGGAGGGCAGTCACCAGCATTGTATCCCAGGGCTCAATATAAATTCTGTTTAACACTTTCATTAATGACCAGGATGATGCTGGGATCAAGTATGCTGCCAGCAAGTTTGCAGAGAACACAAAACTGGGAGGAGTGGTTGATACACAATATGCTTGTACTCTTATCCAGAGAGATCTACTCGTGCTGAAGGAATGGGCAGATAGGAATCTTAATGCAGTTCAGCAGTCTTGCAAGCGGAGAGGAAAAACTCCATGCACCAATACATGCTGTGGGTCCACAGACTGGAGAGCTGTGCTGCAGAATAGGGGGACCTGGGGGTCCTGAGGGACAACAGGCTGCCCATGAGCCAACAGTGTCCAGACCTAACAGGTACAGTAAGAGGAGCGCTGCCAGCAGACCAAAGGTGGTGAGTCTTCCCTTCCACTAAGTGCAGGTGAGACACATGTGGAGTGACTGGTCCAGTTTGGGGCTTCTCTGTATAAGAGAGATAAGGACATGCCATAGAGAGTCTAGGGAAGGGCTACTGAGGTGATTAGGGGACAGAAGCCTCCAGAAGCCTCTGTCATATCAGGAGAGGCTGAGAGTGCTAAGTCTGAGCAGCCTGGAGATAAAAAGACTCAGGGGATCTTATCAATGTGTATAAACACATAACTTGAAGGAAAAAAGACATAGCTAGACTTTAGTCAGTGGTACACAGTGACAGGGCAAGAGGCAATGATCATAAATCAAAACACATGGAATTCCTCTGAACAGAAGAAAACACTTGCTTTTACTGTGGCAGTGCTCAAGCCTAGAGAGCTTGTATACTTTCCATCTTTAAAGATGTTGAAAAACGTTTTAATCATGGTCCTAGGCAACCTGGTCTTTAAATATGCTGGGGATTGGATTAGATGATCTGCAGTGGTCTGTGTCAACCTCAACCATCCTGTCTTTCTGCAAAATTGGAGTAGGATTTATTAAGTATAATACAAGTAATACTTCACTTGCCACGAAGGAATAGGCCATAAATTATCATATATTAGTGATATTTGGACATTTAATTTTTGTTGCAATTCAGATAAGTTACAAAGTTCCTGAAGTGATAGTGTTAGAGAAAGTGTCAAAAATGGTTTGTGCAGGATGGTTTGTGCAACACCACTTAGAAAACTTGCATTATTTTAATTTTCGGATACTTGATATATCCAACATAGTTATTGATGCACATGCTTTTTTGAATTGGGGCTTATATCTTGTCTTCTGCTAAAGGAGAAATGGACAAATGTGATTTATAGCTGTTATTAATGATTTGGAAATAGATCTTTTGAGTTGTGCATGTCTTATTCAGAGCCTGTTACTGTGGAGAGATGTAAGTGATAGTCTGGAAAAAATTCTGTCAAATTTGTTTCTAGTGAAGCAGAAATGCGCATTTTACTGAGTTTTCTTTTTATTTATAAATTTGGAACACACAAGTTGGCATCATGGCGTATGCAAATGCATAGCTGCTACTGTTAGCAAACACACCTAGGAAAGAGAAGACAGAGAGGAAAATTACAGATTCCTTACAAGGACAGATGCTTCCTCACAAAGATTGAAGTGAGGAAGGAAGAAGAGGCTTTGATCTCTTCTCTCTGTCGACCAGTGACAGAACCCAGAGAATGGCCTGAAGTTGTGTCGTGGGGTTTAGGCTGGATATTAGAAAAAGGTTCTTCACTCAGAGGGTGGTTTGGCACTGGAAAAGGATTCCCAGGGAAGTGGTCACACCACCAAGCCTGACAGTTCAAGAAGCACTTGAACAATACTCTCACACACGTGGTGTGTTTTTTGGGGTTGTACTTTTTAGGATGAGGAGCTGGACTTGATAGTCCTTTTGGGTCCCTTTTAGCTCACATTTTCTATGATTCTCAGCTGCGGCACAGAAGTTTTTATTTACATCCTAATTGGTATTTAAACACCTAAGATCATATCTAAGGACTGGATTTTGATCATAATCTAGAATTTATTGTCTCCCATCCTATTTTACTTGTAGTATGGCTATAGATGCAACAATGAAAAAAGTCCTTTCAGAACTAATCCACAGTCTATTGCAAAATCATTCACATCTCTCATCACAGGTTTGATGTTTATAATTAATCATGAGCAAAAGAAAACATATGCTTAGTGCAAGGTCACTTTGAAATTGGATCTATACATACTACTCGCCTGTGATTTAATGTCTCTGGCCCTGTGACCCTCACCTTCCCTCTGTATGATCTCTGACTACTTGCATTGTTTCACAAATTAGATCCTGACTCCTTGAATGACTTTTTTCCTGTCCTTGGACAATGTCAGTGTTTGATGCTACTGAGTACCATTATTCTGCAAATGAATAGAAACAAGAATATCAGATGGATATAGCCTATGGTTTGAAGCAGAACAGTTCAGGTTCTGTCTGGGAGAGGGTTCATGAGCTTTGTCTTTCTTTGTGCTCTTTTGGCCTGGTCTATAAATCTTTATTCATGTCCGCAGTCTTTATTCATGTCTTTTCCTATGCAAGATCTGGGTTGTAGCACACAAAGTTGTAAGTGATTTAAGAGGAACTGCTGCTAGCCAAAATTTTTTGTTATTTGGATGTGAAGTACAATTAAATTAAGATGTATTTTGAATCTTAATACTTAAATCGGAGCTTTGAATCTTCCTTTCTCATTTTTTCTGATGGTGGGTGGTGAGACCAAATAGGATTTTGCCTTCTCATCCATCAAATTGACCTCTTCTAATTAATGAGTGTGAGAATCTACAGAACTTGTGACTCATGGGAATGTTTCATTTATTGGTGCATATAAAAGCATTCACAGAACTACAGCATCATTCCAGATGAACTTAGGTGAACGTTTGGCAGAAAAATTCCTCTTAAATGAGAAGACCAGAACAGTACCATTAAATCACATCTCCTCTTCAACACTTCTCTGCAGCCTCATAGCTCATTGCATTTTAAAGACTTTGTGTTGCTGGACTTGATTGAGCACAGTACAGAGGCCACATTCATCCTCTGTACTTCACATACATAACCAAAACAATTAAGTGAGAAGTGTGTTGTCTTTTGCTCTGTCTGTGGGCAACCGAGGCAGGCATTTCTAGACGACAATCTAGACTTTAGGTGTACTAAATCACACTCTGGCATGGCCTGTTCTCTTTATATAATAAAAATTCAGGTTAGGGTGATGATGAAATGCTTGCTTCAGCTTTACATGGATGCCACAAGAGGTGCACAGCTAATAAGTCAGTGGAAGTCATCCTCAGATCCTTTTAAAACCCCAGATGCTGTGTAGTTACAGATGTTGGGAACAGATGTATGCTGTCCATCAGTTACAGATTTTGGGAACAGATGTGCATTGTCCATCAGTCAACAGTGTTGACTGCCAGGTGGAGCATCCCACATTGCCCTAATGGAGATAATGCATCATAATGTGACAGTAGCTAGCCATGAATGAAGAATTCTGAAAGCTGTTTATACCTTCTCATGGTACAATTTTATTCTAATTCCTAGTGCAAAATATGTGGTTGAAATTCTCACTTGCGGTACTACATCATGATCTTTGCTGGTTTTAGCTCTCAGGTCTTTCCTCTTGTTGATTTGCCTTCTCCATATCTTCTACAGCTCAATTCTACATTAGCTACATTCAACATCTACTTTAAATCTGTAACCTAGACAGGCAGAATTCTAGCTATCACAGGGGCTTCCTCTTGGCATATTTTGTTCACTGAGTGCTGTTCAGAAAGGTGTGGAGTTTTTTGGTTTTATTTTCTTTTGTCTTGATAGTTTGTTTTAAATATTGAGTCAAATATGGAATTTATATTGTTTGTGATATAATTATTTATTTATTATTTGGGAACAGTGTGTACTTCAGACAGGAGGTCTGAATAGGTATTGAGAAAGGCCTTCTTATCTTCTTCCTTTAATTTTGCTTTTTTTCTTTTTTTATCTTTTTTCTTTTTTTTTTTTTTTTTTAATGAGTGCGGGGTTTGAGGTATGCTTTTAAAAACTGTTATACTGATTGTAGAAAATATTGGTGCTCTTGTAGGTGAGAGCAGAGAGAGTTATATATTTTTTGCTGCTATTTACTGCAAAAGTCATCAGAGGTCAACATTCATCATACATGTAGGAACAAATTGTGTCATTTAGGGTATGTTTACACTCCTGGGTTCAGGTAAGTGCAAGAACCTTTGTTCATGCTCTGAGTTACAAGTAAAAAGAACCTTTGAGCTCTGGTCTTCTGGCTGAATCAGTAAATCTTGCCTCTCCAAAGGACTTATTATAACAAGGTTATATTGCTTCCGAAATGAGGCTGAGGTAAGGAGAGTGACACGCGGTCATAAGCGTCTGAGAGAGCAAAGTCCTTAGGTGCCTCTAGTTACTGTCAAAGGCTGAATTTTTGACACTACATACAGTAGTCCTGCAGCCCTGTGTTCTTGATATAGCAGAATTTATCAAATAGATATGGTGAAGGAAGGAAGGAAGGAAGGAAGGAATATAAATATAGATTATTCAAGGGTTATGTACATGAGGGTCATACATACCATACATTTCGATCCTATAAATCACTGATATTTCTGTGAGTTAGAAACAACTCCATGAAATCTGTCCCGTAAACCACAGGTAATCTTTTGGCACTCACCTCAGAAGAAACTGCTGCTAGAGTCTGGAAAAGATCTACTGGTTTAAATAAAGTGTCATTCTCATATTATACGGAAGGTTTTAAGAGCAGCTGCTTTATCTCATTTTCAACAGTTCTAACAAAAGTGACAAATAATATAACAAGACAGTAATTCCCATGAAACCTTTTCACATTGCTAGCTTTCTCCTTGACAGTAAAACCTAAGTGGGAAAAGCCCCCATCAGGTAGCAGGTGCTCACTGAAGGATGTGAGTGCACAAAGCAGTGTGTGGTGATGCTACTCCTTTCAGTTAATTGGAGGGAATAACAAGCTGTTAAAGTCTTCATGAAATGATGCTTTGACTTGGCATTTTTCCCTTCTTTCAATCATGCTAAATGATATTTAGTTAGATGGGGCCCACAGACATGATGAGTCTGTCAGCACATAACTTCCAAAGTACAGCATAAATAATATTTTTTATTGGACTTAGACACAAATAATTTATTTCTTGTGCATGGTTAAATGGCAGTTGGTGGTTTGATTTTGGCTATATGCAGTTAGTACTGTGGCCAGCATATTTTTCAAAAAAATCAAAAGAAATTTTAGTCTAACCATTTCTGTAATTACAGTGTGGACTTCCCTAAAGAGAGAAAAGTAAGTGTTTCAAGGAAGAAAGAGACCAGAAAATGCTTCCATCAGGAAGTTCTGCCACAGTAGAGATGGGCATCAGAGGTTTCTTTTCTCATACCTCTTCCTCTGTGTCTCAGTACTAAAGTCTTCCTGTCAACTTTTTCTACTTTTATTACCCTTAAAGGAATGCAGCAAGTGGATTAAAAAGGTAGCTCACACTGCCATAGACCTTGACCCACTAAATTTTGAAAACTTAGGGTGTACTTCAGAAGGGGCCCAACTAAGGTAATAGAATCCTGAAGTTTCTTTACTTCTGATGCCCTGGCCATAGTGGTGACTAAATGCATTGTTCAAAATGACTTCAGGTTATATCACCTGGAGATCATGTACACTGGTTTTAGACTAAAAAAGTAGTCCTAAATATGAAGCTCATAAATATTAGTTATTTATAAATTATTTAGCAGAAGTACCTAAATTAGATCAGTTTTCTTCACTGCATGTCACCAAAGAATAACTGGGGTCGTCGACAGCTGAAAGTCTCCATTCACTCTGCAGGCAACCTGCACACTTATACTAACTTAAATGTCTGCTCTGAAGGTCTGAAAATAAGTGATTTAAATGTCCTCCCTTGTCCCTGGAAATATTTTGTTTTCATTAACACTTGCATCTGAATTAGAAATACAGAAAATCTTGGTTGATTTTAATTATTCACATGCTTTATTTTCAGTGTATTTTTAATTGTTGGGACAAAACATTAGCAAGGATTGTAACTAAATGATGTAAACTGAAACTTGGTGGAAAGATTGAGAACTCTAAAAAGACAGAAGAAAACTCATTGCACTATTTCCTTAAAAATTCTATATTTCTTACTAATAAAAGGAATAATTTATCTTTATAATGATATAAATAATAAAATGATCCCTCTTATGTTCACCAAAGTCACTAAGCTGGAAGGTGCTGTTAGAGACTTATTTGCATAGTTTATAAAAGCTTACACTAAAAGAAAATGAAAATCACATGTAATTATTCCTAAATATTCTTATTAATTACAGTACACCTATTCAGAGTTAGATTTTTGTTGTTTTGCATTACTTAGGAAGAATTTGAATTTTGGTTTGAATTTTCATCTCATAAAGCTCTTAAAAAGAAGGAAGGAATCAATGGAATTCTATAGTACACAAAACTGAAATATGTAGGACAGTCAAGTACAAGCATCTGCCTCAGAGAACAACCTTCAGCAATAGTTCAGGGGACTTCTAGTCACATTGTATGCTCCCATTTGGCATAAACGATGGAATACCAGTGGCAGGTCACAGCTAAATAACTTGTGGACATGCTTGCCAATATGGTATGTTTCAGAAAATTAATGGCAGAATATTGATGCTAAGAGAGAGTCATTAGATCATGTACTCCCAAGAGAGACTTCAGTTTTCAACTTTTGGTGCATTTTCACTAAGGACATAGATTTTTCAAAACATCCTTGATGCTGCATGATAAAAAGTATTCAAGGAGATTTTTAAGTTTGTCCTTAGTCCATATATTTAATATATTAAAGCAGGTGATTTCAGGATAGCTGCTAATCCACCAATTTACAACTTATTATCATGTCAAGAAACTCAACAGAAAAATACACTGGGGAAGACAGATTATGAAGAAAGAGTGAAAAATAAGAGAATGGGTACCACTGGCCAGACACTGGTTACTAGAGGATGCAATATCTGTCTGCAGTCAATTGACTTGTGTAAACACCTAAAATGCACAGGATTTGCTTAGACGGGTCCAAGGGAACATAAATAGGAACTACTGAATGAAAATTAACCAAGAAAAATGCAGGCTTTACATCAATGAAACTTCCTGTGAGGTCTATCAGTCCCTAGTAATCTCCCTGAGGAGGAACTGGGAGCCCATCATGCGAATAATTTAACACTGTACTGGATAAATCACTCAAGAATATACTGTAGGAAACAATAATGTACTGATGGATGAACTACATGCCTACATTGCATGGGGTTCTCATGGATTTGAGGACCAGGCTGCTCAGTGTGTGACTGGACTATGGTCTAAAAGGCTACATCAACTTTCCACCCTGCAACAAAAAGCTCTTTGGGTCTCAAAATGCATTCACTTGTTGTTTTCCCTTCCAGCATAGTCCACAGAAGGAGAAATGTCATCCTCAAAGTTACTGCCTTTTTTTTTTTTTTTTTTTTTTAATCTCTTGATTCATATAGTGTTAGATTTGTGAAATGTATTGTGGTGTCAGGTTATTCATGTCGTTAATATTTTAACAGTTTTACACCAACTCAAAAAAGCTGATCCTCCAAAACTCAGTAAAATTCAGGAAAAACAGGATTTAAGGACTTAAAGGGATTTTTAGAAACTTGGTAAAGTTCCAAGGTATGTCCTGGACTTTCCAGGGCAAAATTACCTATCTTTTTAATATTGCCAGCTCTATGGCTCTATTATGGGAATTCCATTTTGCATGTTTCTGTCTCATGGGATTTATATTTATCATTGTCCTAAAAACATTTTGAATAACTGTAGCTTCCACCCATTGTTTTCTACAGGCAGTACATACCTATAAAGTTATTTTAATTGCTAATGTCTATTAGCAAAGGTGTGTTTGGACATGGTCTAATTTAAACTATAAACACACTTCTAAAATTCAGTCCTCGTCAGTCTTTTAGTAGAACTAAAAGTGCAGTGTATCCAACTTTCAAATAAAGTGTTTTTCAGTAAACCAAATATTGCAATGTTAGAGTAGCAGGATTTTTTGGCCTGCCAAATGTTCTGCATTTTTTTAGACTAACATGACCACTGGGGAACACATCAAGGATGTGTTCAGTGTCTTCTGCTGCAGTAATGGCAGGCTGAAAAGATATGATTTTATGCAGACTCAGGGAACAGTGACTGCTGTGACTGGGAGGTCAGGCCTTGCAAATAAAACAAGCAAACTGAAGCACCACCAAAGCATATTTGCAATTCTAGTTTTGGAATACTTTTGGGAAGCAGTATAATCACAATAAGAAATATGTCTTCCACCTTGTAAAAGAAATAGATAAAAACATTGATTGCAGAGGGTACATCCAAAACCCCCAATGCAATTTAGTTCTTTAGTATAGCATTATGTGTGAGGAGATTGACCTACATATTTTTCAGTTATTAAAGAAATTTCTATCATTTTGGTACGGACTGCTTTCTCTGGATGTACACTGCAAATGGAAGAAACAGATTACCAAAAAATGGACAATGGGTTGCTTTCTAGCATATGACATGGGCAGATAAGCGCCATCTCCAGGAAAGCAGGGCTCTATCACATCCACATGAAACAAACTGGGAAGACAAATGCTATCACTCCAAATTTCTCCCCCTTTCTCCTTCTTTCTTGCAGCTTTTCTTGCTGAGCGTGATGTCATATGATCTGGAATATCCCTTTGGTCAGCTGGGGTCAGTTGTCCCAGCTGCGTCCCCTCCCACTTCTTGTGCACCCTCAGCCTCTTCCCTATCAGGGGCGGTTGAGAAACCACAAGTGCCTTGACGCTGTGTAAGCACTGCTCAATGATAGTAAAAATATCCCTATGTTAACAACACTGTTTTCAACACAAATCCAAAAAATAGCATGATATAATTTTCCATGAAGGAAATGAACTCTATCCAAGTCAAAATAGTACATCACTGTCTTAAATACTGTACCAATTTTGAAGTACAGTGATACAGTAAGGGCAGATATAGCAAGAGACAGTCTTTCTCATACTCTATAGGAATTACAGGAATTAATCCTTCCAGAAAATACTCTACAAATATCATGATTCAGTTTTTAAACCTTCATATTATCCTACAAACTGGTAGTAGTTTTGCTTAGATTTTATTATTACCTTCAGATGAATTTGTAGCATGTTCAGAATATTCAGTAAAACATGACAGATTTTCTCCAAATTTTCTTCCTTTTTGTCAGAACTTGGCAAAACCAGTAACTTTCAGTATATTTTCATCAAGTAGTTACACATTTGAAAGTTCAAGGATATTTCCACTCATGTTGTTTAATTTTGTATTTTACAGAAAATAGAGCACAGAATTGAATGATATAAACAAAATTGAAACTGCTTATGTTTAAAAAAAAACATTCTCTTTTTACAGAAGAATTTCTTTGATTTATTTTCTTGGTAGATTAAAAAAGTTTTAGAAACTGATATAGGCGTTTCTTTGCCCTAGTTTTTCAAGTGTCTTTTAATGGTTACAGATCTACTTGTAAAACTCCTTCCTGATAAGGGAAGAAAAGTCTATTTCTATAAGCAAGAGTTTGCAGGGTCAAGGCTTATAGTTATAGTGGAATACTCAGGCAGAACTAAATAACAAAGAATAAAGTGAAAAGCACCAATGAAAAGCACCAGTAAATTAAAATAAAGCTGGAATACACTCAATTAGCTAAATTACTATTGATATCTGTCATTATAAAGTACCCAGGGCTGTATAATTTTCTTCTAATCCCCTAAATGCGCAACTAAGCAAGTGAAAGGACATATATTCTTACAACCCCCAGTGGAGACATTGAGATTATGCATGCTCTCACTAATTTAAAGAGGAACTTTCACACTGGGATACATTTTAAAAAGAGAACATTTAAATAAGAAGCAATTTAGTCTGCCTGTAATTGTGTTCCCCTTGCTGTTATTGCTAATTATTGAAGATATTTGTGCTTGAATATGTGAACTTCTTTATTTTTTTTTTTTAAATTTTTAACAACTCTGTTTCTACTTTCACTCAATCACAGGATCAGAGTCTTTCTTTAATGTTTTGGTTTAGTGGTGTCAGTGTGGTGAGGTGACCTTTTCTGCACATCAGTTGCCCACCAAATCCACTCTAACCTTCCCCTCCTCAGCTGTACAGGGAAGAGATAATATAATGAAAGGCTTATGGATCAAGATAAGGACAGGGAGAAACCTCTCACTAGTTGCTGTTATGGTAAAAAACAGACTTGGCTTGGAGAAAATTAATTAATTTTGTTATCAATTAAATCAGAGTAGGGTAATGAAAAATAACCCTAAATCTTGAAACCCCTTCTCCCACCCCTGCCTTCTTTCTAGGCTCAGCTTCACTCATAAATTGTCTGTCTCCTCCCTTCAGTGGTGCAGAGGGATGGGAGTGGCTGCTGCGATCTCTCATGCTCTGAGAATTAGTGAATCCTTTCTCTCTTTGTTTGCCCCCATATAAAGACTGGGTGCTTTGTCGCTGTTGTTTTATTAACTCAGGCTACATAGATGCTATTGGACTCAACAGAGAGGCAATTATTTTTAATGTAGAGTTAGCTAATTATCCATTGGCCGTTTCTGGTATTAGAACAGTCTGGTATAAACTTTGACCTCACCACAGTGGCACTGAAAAGTGATGAGAAATACATTAAAAATTACTCGACTTGGAAACATTCATCCTTATTTAATTCTGTAATTTGCGTCTAATAAAAAATACCATCTCTTTTCTCCATACAGACCAGAACAGCAGAAAGAAAGACCTTGTGATGAATACAGCCCTGTTATAAGAATGTGGGTTTGTTAACATTCTCATCCAGACCATAGACAGGCTTTTTTAGTTTTTTTATTATAATGTGAAGTGTGAATTTTTGAGCATGGTGGGCAACCAGTGACTCCTCAGCAGTTCAAGAAGAATTCCCATGCTGGGGATTCATTGCACAATGATCAACAGAGAGGTCTTGGCTCAAAGTTTCTGAGTGAATCAAAGTCCCAGCTGTGAGAGAGTGTAGGGTCCTCAGAATTATCAGGCCAATGTTACCAGGTTACCCTTGTCCCCTGGCACGTGCCGGTCCAGTGAAGACTTTGCAATTCTTCAATTGTGAATTTCTCCCTCAGTTCCCTCATTACTATTCTGAAATGTGGGACGGATATTATATTTTTCCAGTCATATGAGGGTTTTCAAATGTGGTTAATAGGATCAGAGAGCCTGGCTGTCCTCCAAATTAATATATCTGACGGCTGAATTTCAGAAAGCATATTTTTAATAAAAGATCCCAAATATTTCCTAACTGAGTTAACAGATATAGGAGTATGCTAGCATGCTTTTAAAGACACAGGCACTCCACTTCTCAGGCAATTACATTGTCTTTTAATAAATTTAGTTGTTCATCCTGATACATTATATACATACTTAAACGCTATACATCTGAAAAATTTCTCAATACATTTTTTGCTAAAAATAATAATTTAGTAAATCACCACATTTAAGTAAAGACATCTCATCTGGCTTTAGTTTTCTGCTACATTAGCCTCAGATCTGGCCCTTAGATTATTTCTTAATACTGCAGCTATTTTATGCTTCTGGTAATGTGGCTTAGCAATTACATGAACAAGGTAAATAAACAAGAATTAGGGAATGTGAAATGAAAAAGTTATGTGGTAGTAGATTAGAAATGGTCTGAAAACATTGGTTTTATTACAAATCAGGAGTAAACTGGATAATTTCTTGCTATATTTAGAAGTCCAGACTAGATATGCTAGATATAGATGCACTTAGATTGTAATGTTCTGCCACTGAGGCTAACTGGCAAGGAATAGCTAGTATTTGCACTAAAGTCTTGTAGCCTCCAAGACAGGATAACTGCATCCAAACTACCTATTGGGAATGGTCTAGCTTTGGAATGATTAGCTTGTGCCTAACTCCCAAATTGTGCCTGGGAATTATTTGAAAGACCTCTAATTGGTACAAGCCAAAACTGTGCTAGCAACTGTTGTAACAGCTTAGCAGATGATGTAGTTCCAGTTTGGGAATATTTTTCTGGCTCTGTTTAGTTTCAAACCACTGACATAGTCTACAGATGCTGAAAACATAAATAGTTAAAAAAAGTGATTCAACAAATAGAAAAGAGTACAAAGATATAAATAAAGTAAGGAGTACATATTATCCAATTCAAAAAGGAATTATTTTTAAGCCAGAAAGAGATGAAGACTAGAAGGATATAGCTAAATGCTTACTTTTGTTTTATGTTTGTCCCTGGGGATCATTTCTTGGTTACTCTCAAGACCAGAATAATATGGTGCATTAGAAGAAGCAAATATTTGGCATTTTGTTCAACAAATGCAGTGGCAGATACAAACAGTGGTTAGTGGTTAAAATGAAAGTTGTTCTGTGAAAGGGGACTTTCTCAATATCAGGGCATATATTAGGCAAGAGGACAACATGAAGTTTAACTTTGAAAAAAAGCAATCTATCCTAGACTCTTGGGAAATTCTGCTTGTGGGTGATTTATTGCATCCAGCACGTAAGATTGTGGAGCCAGGCTGATGTTGCAACAAAATGCTGGGAAAATGAATTGTACCTATGCCATAGGAACAGAGCAGGAGACAAGATGTAGTAGGTGGTGTATGAGAGGGAATTAAAGGTTCATGGCAAATCTATGCCTGGAGCTCTAGAAAAGCAATTACAGAGGTGAGCTGATCACTTCCCCTCACAGATGAACTACTACAGCACATAACCTTGCCACTCTAATACTTTAAGGAGCAGCTGTATGGAAAATATGAGATAACAATATCTGGTGACTAAAGATATACAAAATATACCTAGTTTTTCAAAATACTGGCATTTAACACTTAGTCAGCCCTTTGAAAATGTAACAACTCTGGAAAGTGCCCTCTTGGAAAATCCCTCTGACTGTTTACTCACATGTATATGTATGTGTATATATGTGTGCACATATGTATGTATATCGCTACCTGTCTCTCTCTATGTAAAATTTGCAGCATAATCCCCAAAAAGTTAACTGATGTAATATAACGTGTTGTGAAAGGGTGGAATATTGTGCATCCCTTGGAATTGCAAAGAGAGCTCCAGATAGCATTATTAAATTAAACAGTTAACATCTATATTTTAAGGTAAACGTCAGTTTTTCATGTTAGATATGTATTTGCTTTTAGATAGAGGGCTGTTTATTTTCTTACTGATGTTCTTTTCTATATTTCACCATTTAGTTTTCTGGTGAAAGAAAGTATCCTTGTTCTGCAGCTACAAACACATCTGTATTTTTGTGTAAAAGACACTGCATGCAAAAAGACCCATCTTATTGAGGGTTCAAAATTGCAGATGAGTCCATGCCAGAGGCCTGATTCCTCTTCGTCACTGGTGTAACACTCTTAAACTCAGTACAGCTCCACTAACCTAAAATGTGTGCACTTGTTACTAGAACTAATCTCTCAAATAAAAAGTGTCACTTTATGATTATTGTACTTCCAAAGGTATTTTGTTAACTTCTTTGATAAACAGGCAATGTATTCACAGTTGATAAAATGGAGAAGAGCAGTAACATTCAGCAGAAGCAGACTTGTCAAGTGTAGATATTTTGCAAATTGCACATTTATATCCTGTGTTGTATCCTACATATCCAGCTTTATACCACACAGAACCTAAGTTTGCTGTTCTGGATGTATCACCCTTTGAAAATGACTGTAAATTATTGCTGTGTTTACCTGTCCTTTTTAAACTGACAGATATGAACAGATAATAAGTTGTTGTTCAGGGTGTCACAAGTGTTACTAACAAACCAGAGGAAAAAAAAAAAAAAGCATTGCTTTCAGGTAGATCAATATTAGCCTTCATCCCAATTGCGTGATCTTAGTTGTTGCAGGAATGCATCAGTAACCACTTGCAAGAGGGACACTGCACATTTATTAAATCTTGGAGAGCACCATTGCAATCAAGTAAAACCCGAGATCCAATGAACACTTGAAACTGTAATTTCCAAATATCTTTCTTTTCTTAATTGAGTTTTGTTCTGCTGACAGACTAATGCACCCTCAGCTGAATTTGAATAGGGTTGCTGCAATAATCAGTGATTCCACTTGAATGAAAAAACCTGCAGCCTGGCTCTCTGTGTGGTTATGTCGAAGAATGTCTCTCAGACAGACCTGACTCCTACTTTTCCTAATTAAAAGTGGTAATAACTGTTTTATTGGATCTAAATTACACTTTTATATGACAAACTTAATTTAAAGTGTGACCTATCAACTTAATGACATTTTGAGGCTGGGCACAACTATATATAAATTAGAAGAGAGTGAGATGCTTTGCAATAAAGAGGTAAAGTGAAGAGGGGAAAAAAGCTCCAAAATACTAATGAAGGATAAAAGCACATCAAAACATTGTAGCTAACGAGGTTTGCTGTTTGGAATGGAATCAGAGCTATCTCTGAGAATATTGCTTATCAGGCTAATGGCTAATATAAAATATATGCATCTTTGAAGTTTCTGATAGATGTGATTTGATTTCTGCCATATAAATACAGGAAGTTTTAGAACTGAATTTTTAAATAAAGAATGAAAAGCTTCTCTTAGTTTTAGAATTCTAGCAAGAATTTTTAGAATTCCAGCAAGAATCTCCTTTTTTCATGTGCTTTACATCCACAAATCTTCGAGCACTTATAAATAGGTATCTGAGTACCCTCATCCACATTGTCCAGATGAGTGAGCTACTGAAATCTTGATGAATATTGGGAGTGATGCCAAAGAGCCTGATAATGTTACATCCAAAGAGGGATCAAGGTAATTTGTAGGGAGTGGCATCCACCACATCTTCTAAAGAGCAGAGGACAAGGACATTGCCTTTAAGAGTTAAATCTGTAATAAGGATTCTGCTAGGTTGTTTTTTCTGCAGAAGTTGCTATTTTTCCAGCTATACATTGATATTGTATCATCACTAGTGAATCTTTTAAGATTTTCACAGAGTTACAGAGCAACTGATGTTGGAAGGCACCTGTGGAAATCATCCAGTCCCATCTTCCTGCGCAAGCAGGGTCTCCCAGGACCTGCTGTGCAGAACCATTTCCAGTAGGGTTCAGAATGCCTCCAAGAAGATTCCACAACCTCTCTGACAGTGCTCAGTCATCTCACAGTAAAAGGGCATTTTCTTCTGTTCAGATGGAATGTTTCAGTTTGTGCTCATGACCTCCTGAAGGAGGCCTGAAGGAATGGCCTCCAATGGTCTTTTAAAAGTACAATGAAAACTGATGCATTGTATGTATCTCCCTGGGAAGACTAAACTGTCTATTTTTTCTGTCAAAGACAAGCTTCCTGAATTTTTCAGGTAGATTGAAACCATACAGTCATGAATAGTAGCTGAGGGAAAGTATTCTGGAAAGTATTGTCAAGAGAGAACTAAGTTTGATATCACCTTATTCTTGCCATAAATTTTGAGCTTATGTGGGAAGGACTTATAAATTCAAACAAGCAAAAGAATTTTATTCCTGCTATTATCTGGGAGTAATAATTATGTTATTTGGAGAACAGAAATGAAACAAGTCCCTTATAGTGACACTTGGAGCTTGGAGCTTGGAGTAAAAGTTGTCCCTTACAGAACTTGAGGCCTTTTTCTTCTTTAGTCAGACCTTGCCTCCTCAGCCAATCACTATAAAAACAATAAGCAGAAAAGAAAAAAAAAAAAAAAAAAGAAAAAAAAAAAAAAAAAAAGAGAACGTACGTGATTTGTTTATGGTATCTTGATAATCTGGAATCTATTTTTCCAAAACTTGGAAAATATTTTTGTTACTCTTTTTTTAGCTTGGGTGCACATAAACATATACATTCATATAAAATACAGGGAATTATCTCCCAGAAGAAGACATACTTAAATTTCTTTCCTCTCAGTATTATCACATGTTGAACAAGCTTAGTTTATCTGGAGGATAGAGCTGCAAACTCTGGAATCAGTGATTACTTTCAAAAACTCCAATGAAACATCATGTCAGCCTCACAGCTCAGATCACACACATGGCCTGAAATATCTCACCAATAGCTCTTTTTTAGCTTGTCTTGAACAATTTCCTCTGGAAAAATCACCAAGTTCAAGTTCTCTAGACTTGCTTCTAAAGCTCTGACATCTAAATCCCCCTTTAATAACAACAGTTGTTCCAGACATCTTGGATTGACTTATGACAAAACAGAAATAATTAATACTCTCTTACTGTTATTACTATCACTGTAATTCAACATGAGAAAAACATCATTAGAAGAATTTAAAGGCATCAGAGGGATACGTAGTAAAAGACGTGTGACTTCACAAGTCATAGATAAGATGGAAAGAGGCACTCTAATAGATTAAATTTGTAGTTACCAGTGTGTTGCTGCTTGCTATTTGAGCCTCTAAAGATGTCTCCCTATCTTAAATCTGCATCTTCAAAAATCTCCTATGAAAAAAATAAATATTCTTCCTTTAATTTTATAATGGACAACAAAGGAAGAGGTATATACATACACAGTGTTGACGTGAACAACACCTTGCCTGGGTTTGAAGGCAAATGTGCTCGTTATTGGGATTGTCTTCAGGTAAATGCCATGGAATATATGCTGCTGGGTGTTTTTGATGGGGGAAAAAATCCAGGAGTGTTTTCTAGTTTTAAGCACACTCTTTTTTCCTAGATTCCTGGGTTCCTTTCCAAGAAATACAGAATTTCAGTATGTCTGAAAGGTAATTTAAAAAGTTAAAAGTACAAATAAAAGTATAGACTTCATGATTTAGGACTTCTAAACAAGGAAGACAATGCCTACAGCACTAATGTGGATTGATTCAAAGGTCTTCAAACCAATGGTAACACTTTACACCAGAAGGAATATACTAATTGAAATAACATTTGGGGGTTTTAGGGTGCTGTAATCACTGTTATATAAATATTTGGGGTTTTAATATGATTCTGTTGTGTCGTGTTGTCTTTTTTCTTTTATTACTTGTTTTCTTTGATTTCTTTTCTGAAGAGGAAAAGAAATCAAACATTACCCCACAATATTGTATAGAAAAGATACACATTTTCACTATGTTCATGAGCCTGAAGAAATGACAAACTATGAGTAACCTGAATTGTGGAGCTTAGTGTGTTTACCCTAAATGATGTTTGAAGATTTCTCTGGGAAATTAAAAAAAGGTTTACTTCTATTTTTTTCTAGTTTCAGTGGGTTTTGACAGTTTTTTTACACAAGTATAGGAAAGTATGTAAATTCTTGTGTATTAAAATGAAATTATCCATTCCCCCCACAAATTAACATACTCAAATGTCGCCAAATGACTTTACATTGATCTCTCCAGCAAATGAAGGATCATTTATTCTTATACATAATAAGACAATCCTAACAGTAGGATGTTTGAACCCACTGATAAATCAGGAAACAGGGAAATTTATCAGAAGAACTGTACCAGTATAAAGTGGAATTTGTATTGCTGTTCATTACATAAGCAGGAATCCCAGCTACCCAGCTGAGAAAAAGATTGAAAATAAAATGAAATGTAAAAGATTTTCTTTTCCTGGAAAGCTTTGAAGACAAGAAAATGGAAAATAAATATGCATATTTTTCTCTTTCTTTGTATCCTTCTCATTTATATGTTTGCATGTGTAGATAGAAAGAGACCAGAAGAAAAAGAGTGAGGTAACGTGGATAATATCACACTTTCTTTAGTGCACTTTAAGGAGGGCAAAGCTGGAATTTGGTATATGCAGATACTTATGCTCCTTCTTCCTATACATAGTCCTTGGGAATAGCTCAATATAAAGGAAACACAGTTTCTACTTTTTTTGGTGTCTGGAATTAAAAGCCCAAAATTAATGAGTGGTGACTGACCACTCAGTCGTCAGTAATGATGACAGACTGAAACTACAGTTCTTTACAGAGAAGCTGCTTAATTTCAATGCCCTTAGTTAAGCGAGAGGAATCCCTTGCAGACTGTTTATAGCCCGCAGATTTGCAGTAGGAGTCCAGTGGATTAGCCTTTCCCAGTTTATTTGTATTTCCAGTTTGTAAGCACCTTTTGCTATTCAGGCAGCTCTGTTGGAAGGAAGCACTTTACTCCATTCTTGGCTTATCAAGGAGGCAAATCCTATGTCTCTAAGCATATATGTGTGTATATAGTCCTTTTAACATATATGAGTATGTTTGTATTGTGCCAAGTAACTTTGACTTCTTTTTTTTTTTTTTTTAATTCCAGATCAATTTCTACAAAATTTATGAGTAGGAATTGCCATATAGATGTATTTGTGTATGTGTGCATCTATGTATAGAATTATACTTACTAAGTCTCTGATGGTGCTAATAGGTATGTGGTAGGATTGTTCAGAATGATGATCATTTCCAGTAGAAACTCTATTTCCTATTTACTTTTGTAAGTCTGTCTTGCAGAACCTTACAATAATTCATTGCCATGTGTTCTTTTTCCTTCTTTGCTAGACCAGCAATATGGAAATTTTTACCATGATGCAATATTTGCTCTGGAGTTTCAAACAATATTTTGCTACCATAGACAGATTTGGTTTTTTTGCAATCACTTCACACTTGTCCATTTTAAAGTACAGTCTTGGCATTGCTATTGGTGTGCAGGCTGGGAAAAATGCAGTCAGAATACCACAACTTATTCATTAAGCTTCAGTAGTTCTAACATCTTTCCTTATAGTTTCCTTCCTCTCCTTAGTATCTGAGTTCTCCCAAAGAAACCCTCAGAAGATGGTTGGATCAACAGTTACTTCAGTAGATAGAAAAGTCTGCGTTAACTGAATTTATTGATTATCAAGAAACAGTATTCACCCTGAGATGGGGACATAAATCCATGAAAGTGGATCTTTTTCTACATTTTTGTGTAAATAGTGCTGCTGTGAGTTAGAATTATAGAAAATAGAGGTTTTCAGTTATTTTTTGAGGTTTTTACTGAGTCTTGTACAAGGGATAAAATTGTTTGGGTCATGGAGGTGAAAAGAACTAGTTATAAGGGACAGGTAAATAATTCCAGTGGCAGGATACAAAAATTGTAGCACCTGTCTAAAATACCCTTCTGAAAGGTATTGAAAACTGGTCACAAGATCTTGCTTAGGACAGTATACATATGTAGTGCATGGCTGTCATTCATAAAAGGGTTACAGTTTTTCCTTGTACTACTTTTTCAGGACCTGGAAGAAATCAAGGTGATACCTATAGAGTCTCACCTAGAAGGAGATGACCTGAAAAGCTGTCTTTTCCTTAAGCTACATCTTGCAGGATTTCAGAGGGATGATTTTTTTTTTTTTTTTTTTGAGAAGGCTGGGGGTTTTTCCCAGTACAGAAGAGGTTTTCATAGTAAGTAGGATTTATGATTTACATAATCATAGAATTACAGAATCACTTAGTTTGTGAAGAACCAACAGAGCTGTTCTACAATCACCCTTGCTCCGAAGAAGGAAGAGGGTTCAGCTAGGCTTGGTTGATCAGGGCCCATTCTGGCTGAGGGGTTTTTTGACTGAGGAAAATATTCCTACAACCAGCCTTTCCAGGGAGCTTGTTCCAGTGTTTGATCACCCTCACAGTGATGGTTTACTTCCCCCACTTATATCTGCTCAAATGATCTTTGTGTATAGACTGCTGCATGTGTTTGTGCACACAAAGGAGTAGAAAATGATAAATAATATTTAATTCTTGTTCAGTCAACTCACAGATAGCAGCATAATCACTGTCACAAAAGTAAAAGGGTAAAATTTCATACTTACCTGACCTGATTGAGGGTCAGTATTCAGGTGGTGCATTTGACCGCCATCCTGAGAAAGTATGTGTATGCAATTTAAGGGTTTCTTTCAGAAACCTAACAATTACTTTCCCCTTAGTTTGTGTTCATTTAAAATTGCTGGAAATGAGGTGAATCTTCACACCAATCAAGATCAGTGTGACTTTCATGTTGTCTTTGGTGGTGTCCTTCTTTTTAAACAGGAGATACAGATTGACTGCAGCTAAAGATTAAACAGCTATATGATGATATTAAAAACATTTTCAAGTATTCTCCTCAGACAAGTAAATACCCACAGAAAGCTGAAGGTGGCTTTCAAGGTGCTCTTCAATCTTCTAAGGTAAAAAAAACCAAAACCCAACATCATATATGAATGTAAGTTATGTAAGAGAAGTGTCTTGTAATTTCACTGTGGCATTTGAAATGCTCTGGGATAAGTGAAATTACAGCCTTGGAATATATTTCAGGTTAAACTGTTTTATTATTGTATTATACTAGAGTTAGTATAGCTGTACATATATTCCTGTGTTTATGGTGTTTTACTTCAGATATCCCTTCCAATCCAAAACATTCTAAAATTCTGTTAAACTCAAACATACCTACAAGAGTTTATGTAAATTAATATTCTTCAGAGTAGTCTTCCACAAGTCCTAAGAACTCTATTGCAACATGATGAAATTGCCTACTGCTTACAGGGTCTCTAAACAACTTGGTTACAACCTCCACTTGGTCTCTACCTCAGTTATAAATGCCTGCCAGTCCCTTTTGAAAGTCATGAGAGTTTATTAAAGCTTGCAACAAGTTACTTCTATCTAAAATGTCAGTGGTTAGTATAAAACTGTGTTAGGTTAACTTATAGCCCGCTTGAAGAAATTTATGGCTTCTGTGTGAGGGGGTGATTATTATGCAAATTTGTTAAACCATATTTCACTTGAAAGTTTTTCCTCCTCTCACGACCAGCAGGCTGAGCTAGAGACATGGTACACCCCTTCCTGACACAATTGAACGTGACGTTCATATTGAATATTCGCTGTTATTTTAATATGCTCTTTTAATTTTCACAAAGAAGTGAAATATTAAATACAAGAAGTGCAACATGTGGAGAAAGAAAACTTTTGACTGTGCATGACACAAAAAGGGCATCTTTAGTATATCTCAATATCTTGGAAATGTTTCACTTGTCAATTTTTTTTACCTTCACTTGATTTTTTAAGAATTTTATGCTTGCCATAACTTATCAGTAATATTTAATTGATTCCTCCAGTTGTCTCCTAGTGCTGTGGGCATTCTAATAAATTAAGGATTTTCACTGAACTGCAGCTTTCTATTTTCCCTCCTCCATGTTTCATCTATTAAGTCTCTTGAGTGTGACTGCATGCCTACTTTTGTTTATATGGATGTGCTTTTTTGTCCTCTGAACTTAAATCAGGTTTTTTCATTTCCTTTATCTTAACATTGTTTAGCTCCACCTGAATTTCTTCAAGATCCTATATTTTGAGGAGTTTGCTTAAATTTCCAGCTAACCAAAAAGCTGCTTGCACAGCATCCAACAACATAAACAGTATTTCTGCAGTGTTTATCAGGCAATCTTGTGATATTATTGCATTGATATATCTATAATGATTCAGTGTCATAACCAATGTTATCATCAGGAAGCAAACACCTAAATAATCCTCTAATATCCCATAAAGCCTTTCCATGTATTTAATACTTCCTACATCTCTAAAATACAACTGGATAGCTAAACTTCACAGGTTTTCTTCCTTTCTTTCAGATTGCTGTTTCTTTTTTCATCCCATCTCAAAAGTATTTGAGAAACTAGCTTTTGATTGAATATCGGTGTACTTCAGAGCTGCAAATTTCTAATTGCTAATGCCTTTAGAGTGGGGTTATTGTCCTTGATATCTGGCATGCCGAATATTCAAACTTGAGGAGTCAAATTCACAGACATGCCTAATCTCCCTGCATCTGAAAAAATGTCGCACTTCAATTATTATGATCCAGAACCAGAATAAATTCCATTAATATGGTAATCTCTTTATAACCAAGGAATAAGAACAGACTTTGAGGATTAAGTAATTTTATATTCTGCTGTGAGGTAATAAAGTTTGTCTATCATAAGTTTCCTCTGTCAAAAATCACAGCATTTTTGCTTTTACTGAGGTGATAGATGTTGTGATTTTGCCTTTTATGTACCATAAATTAAGGGGCATTTTGCTTTACTGTTTTTTCAAAGAGAACATGCAATTGCCAGAACATACCAGAAATCAGGTTACACTCTTCAAAAGATAAAGGTCTCATAGTGTCTCCTTCCCACTTTAGCACCTGGAGTCACACGAGAGGCTCTAATTCTGGGAACACAAGGACTTCCAAAGGCTCTTGATGGGACAGCATTTTTGTGTGACATGTCTTGCTCTACATGTTTTATTCTTGCACACCTGTATTGAGGAATTCTCCAGGATGAAAGCATTTGAGGAGAGTTAACTAGTTAACTTGAACTGGAATTTGCATTAGATCAAAGTCTAGGCTTTCTTCACCACCGCTACATATATATCTATGTTTTCTTCCTTAGCATCCCTAGAGAAACCTTAAAAAGTATTGTAATACCGAGCTGCTGGCTCAGGCTTTTTTTCTCTTCTAGGGATAACATTAAAATCCTTTCCTCTGGGGATTTTTGCGACTGTCAGCAATAAAAAAATTTATCTGATACTCTCTTTTTTTCTTCCTTTTTTTTTTTTAATAATTACTAAGCTTGTAAGCAATGATTCTTTTCTTCTTTTCCTCTGAGATATATTTTTTCTCTCTGTTCTTTCTTTTGATAAAGTAGTAGAGAACTCATGGGAGACAAGAAAAGACCTAAAAGACTTAAATTATTTGATTGGAAAATATGCTGCTTTTTTGTTACTTCAGCATCTCAAGGAAAACGTATTTATTTTACTTTTATGGAAGATAGAACAACACTTACTAGATTAGGATACTTTTCAGTGAAGCACACTTGTGTCATTAATTGAGTGCAA